>NW_027512775.1:0-367652 GCF_048772815.1 Callospermophilus lateralis
AATGGCAGCCATAGTTGAGAGTCAAAACACACATGGACCTCACATTGTAGACCTCAATGGGCCTGGCCTAATGTGACCTTTTGTCCACTCTTTGGGAAGCCATGCCTGTGAGAGTTCTCCAGAGATTTCATTGAAATGAG
Source organism: Callospermophilus lateralis (assembly GCF_048772815.1). Classification (NCBI taxonomy): domain Eukaryota; kingdom Metazoa; phylum Chordata; class Mammalia; order Rodentia; family Sciuridae; genus Callospermophilus; species Callospermophilus lateralis. The sequence goes on from NW_027512775.1 coordinate 141, forward strand.
CTTCCTCACCATTTAATGTTTGCTGAATGAACTGAAACCCACAGTGCCTCCAACTTCATGCTTGAAAAATGGCTAGATAAATACCATGAAATTTTTGAAATTCCTATGACCAGGTGGCACTGGAGAAACATTGGATGTCCTGTTGCTGATCATGAGTATACCAGACAGTGCCTTGATTTACTGAGTTTCATGAAAATGGTGTAGAACAGAGATGCCAGAAATTTGGAGCCTGCTGAGTAGTGGGTCTAGAGCAGTGGTGGGGAGGTGTTTGATAAAACATCCGTGGTAGGGCCATGTGGATCTACCATTGGATTCCAAATGGCTTGTAACTGACATGGTGCAGCCAACAGACCCTTATATGTAAAGGCATCTTGTTATATGGAGAGTTTTCAGAGGAAAATTAAGAATCAGGTTGATATGGGCAAGGGGGCAATGGGGCAAGCTGTGAGAGATAGGAGCCTAGTTGGTGCATTCTCTTGCAGACCCTGACCCACCACACGTGACAGAACTCCCTCCAGCACTGTGTCCCAGTTTAGCTCCTAGTATTTCGTGAAACAAATACCAAACTCACAGTGCAGCAGCAAAAACACCACAAAAAGTGGAAGAGGACCAAATGGCTTCACAGTCCACACGGGGAGACACTTAGTCCCCAGTGGCCTCAGTTTACCTACAAAGAGAGGATTCAGCACTGCTTCATCTTGTTCATTGGAAAATAAGAAACCATGTCCTCCAGGTCACATAGATGCAGACCCAGCTTTGATGTTCTCACTACAGAGGAAGCCAAATCTCCTGAAAACAACATATATTTCAAGTGTGGAAGCTCAGAGGCAGTTTCTCAAAAAGTTTTTAGGCCAGCAGAGCTCCATGTTTGTGGAGTGTTTACCCTGTCCCTTAGTTTTGGAAACTCCTATACCACCTCCAAGGTTGTGAACTCCTGAGCATTTTCCATTCCAGATATGTATTCACTGATTTTGTAACTCTTCTCCTCTAATTGTGTCTTACTTGGGGTGAAGGTAATGTCAAGGCATTGTTCTGGATGAGAGCGGGAGGATATTTGTGCAGCATATATTTACATACACATTGGATTCATTTTCCAATTTTCCATTCGAAATACTGAATCCCTGACACTAACCCATACCTAGTAGAATCAGACTATTCATCCTAATATAATGGAGAAAATTAACCCAACACACTAGAAATACAAGTACTTCAGAGGAGACATGTTGTATAGTTGGACTTGACATTTGCATTATATAAGGTAGGAGTTATAAATCTAGTCAAATTTATTTGAAATATTCTCCATGTGTTTTAAACTTAACAAATATGTGAATTCTTGTTTCCTTTTTCTGTAGTCTCTTCACACACGTATATTTATATGCATATATAGAATCCTACCAGGTATCACACGTACATTTTTGTGAGGTGGCTGTCTTGGCAGATACAAATTGTGAGAAGAGTTCACTCCTCCTAAATGCTGTTGGAAATGAAAATTCAACTTATAGGAGAGCGTCCTAGTAGAACAACATTATTCATTAGCTCATGTTCAGTAAAATAAATATTTTTGCATTTGTGGATGATACATATTTACTGATGAATTTCGATTGGCATTTATATTGGTACTTTTTAATGTCTGTGAGTTGTGTGTGTGTGTGTGTGTGTGTGTGTGTGTGTGTATAGATATAGATATAGATATAGATATACTCTCCAAATTTTTCAAAATATGAAATATATGTGTCTAATATACACTCTCTAAATTCATTCATGTTCATGTATGTGGATTTATAATCCACTTTTCCACAAGATGATAATCAGAAATATTCATCCACCTGAAATACATATTTGTTTCCTAGTACTGAAAACTAACTTCAGTGAATGGTGCATACAAATCCTAATTATTCTACAGTAACTGACCCAGTCTAACATCAATGCAAGTAGACTCCTATGGGACATGATCTGTAATTTGTCATTCATTTGTATTCGACACTGGTACATTATTGTTTCTTCAGTTTTTGCACATCACAGGATATACATTTCATCCACAAGTTCACAAATTAATAAGCATTTGTTTCAACTTTCACCACTTCTTGCTTCAGAACACATGTATTGTCAGGGTTTCTTGACTGGTCTTTTCGTGAGACTTCTTTCCAAACACATTATTTTGAATTTCCATAATCATTTTGAAGCAAAACTCACACACTCTTCATGATAAACCAAAACACAAATATTTCCATTACATATATACCTGGTTGGAATGAATGATTGTATATCAATATACGATTTCCTTTAATTTTTCAGATATCAGTTCAATTCATTATTTAAAGTTCAAAAAAGTTATATTTTTATTCACTGTATGGTCTATTTATGCTTTTTCTCTATGTTCCTAGAAACAGGGTACACCTCTTTGTACCCCCGATTCTCATTTTACATTTTCAATATATTGCTCCCAGAAATGGTGAAAGAAATACTCATGTCACGTCATTATCACAGTAATATTCTGGACAAAAAATGGAAAGGTCACACTTATGATTGTACCAAAGCCTTAATGGAAAGTGAACATGGATTTCTAAAAACATTCATGTCCAGGTTGCCTAATGCTGTCAATTGTCAATCCTATTGGTGACTACATATTTGTTTTTTTCCTAATTTATATATTCAAACTCAACCCTGTTGAAAATGTCTAATTCTATCACTCACTTTATACTTTGCCTGATTTCGTAATGTTTCTATTGATATCTGCTTTTCTACATATTTTCCCCAGTTCAACATAGTGACTGACTCTTCATATGTGCTGACATTTACATTCACTCAACAACCGAAAATCTATTGCTAAAGAACTTTTGGTCCAAATCCTATACTCACTCTTCTTCCTGAACCTACAGACTATCTTCCTAATCCTACTGAATATCCCTTTTTGACTGGATGTTCTCTTCTAAATTCAATCATCCAATGTACAAGGTCCTATGCCATTGTATATCGAATTATCTGAGGCACCTTTGCAGAACATCATTCAAAGCTAAGTATCCCAATCAAGGGCAAAACCCTTCTGGGCTTCAAATCATACCTAGATTTCTGTTTTCCTACTTATATTTCACCTCTATATTCTTGTAAATATTGCAGGTTCCCAATACCATTATTCATCACACAGAATCACTCGTAACCCAAATCAAACCTGTTTTTAACCCCAAGTATACACTGTTCCCTCAATCATTTTACAGAAGAGCAGGGACAGAGTGGTTCTTACAATACAGGAAAGTTGGGGACCTTCCACCTGATGAGAACCTCAAATGTCCATGCACAAATGATACCTGGAGAAGTTGTAGGCAGGTATGAAGCACCTGAGAGAGCAAAAGTCATCTTCCATGGCAAACAACCTGGTCAGGATGAAGGGATGTGTCTGAATCTGCCTCTCTCTCTTCTTATTGTACAGAAGATGGACCGAACCAGGGATGAGTGGAGAGCTGTTCCCGGGTGCCAATGGTGATATACATTCTACCTTATGAAAGTGTCACAGGAGTTAGGGGAAACCTCCATCTTATGTAACCCTTGGAAGCAACTGTTAGGACAAAGTGGTTGCCAAGGCAGTGACCTCATTCAGTTCCAAAGAATGTGACATACCTCATTTCCTTGGTGATGGAACTCTCTGAACTTGGTATCCAAGAAGCCAGGCACCCAGAGGCAGTCCCAGTCCCAGTCCCAGTGGGCTCACTTGTTTGGATTTACCAAGGACAGAGTCAGTTTTCTTGGTACCTAATCATGTGAGGATGGCCAAATGCCAGGAGAGCTCTGAAGATGGACCGTTCCTGAGAAAACAGGTAGTGGCTAACCACTTTTTCCTGACATCTTCACAGAGTTGGTCAAGGAAACAAGATCTGAGAGAAGACAGGCCATTTCGGGGGAACATAGTAAGGCCCACCAGTCAGAGGACACTCCGGATAGTCACAGACGTACTTGGGGGAAGGAGGTGCCTTTGTGGGAGTGGGTGTGGGTTTGTTGTTTTGTCTCATGTTCTGAGAATAGATAGAAAAGGCGGATAGTTTGGTTTGGAGTGGACAGTTTCTAGTAAGTCATTTGACACGGCGAGTGTTTCTCTTTCTGTGTATCCCACTGTGTCCGTTGTTGTAGACATTAGAAAAGAGAATGCATTAATGGATGTGTCCTGTCTAGTATAAATCTTCCCATGCCCAATATATGAATGGACTGCAGCTTGTCTTATCGATGTGCAACACCTGCTATCTTTCTAAGTTGTAGTTTTCTTCCTGAATTCTGACCACTCTCCAGAATAGGCTCATGGATTTGTGTCCAAAATATGTACCACCTCCAAGCTCTGTGACATGGCCATGTACTGGATAGCTGAAGAGAATGGCGAGCATCTCAGAAAACTCAGATATCAGTGTGACCAGGAAAGTCTCAGTGCAGAAACCCTGCTTTGGGCCTTTTGCTTACTTATTGTTGTGTTGCCCTGAATGTCAGGAAGGTCTTTGCCTCAGGCCACCCCTTTGTGAAGCCTGATGAAAACAGTTTTCAAATGGAAATGAATGGGCCTCACCTGTGGCTCTTTGCTTAATTGCTTTGGAAAGGGATTTGTCTTTATCAGCCTCTTGGGCCTGTGTGTGGCTGTGACTTAGATTCTCAGCACCTAATGGATCTTAAGAATGATCCCATGTGAGCTTCCAAAACCAAAATGGCAAAAAATTTCATTCATTGTGGATGAAGTCTCTTGCCTTCCTCTGTTAGGTTCCTGCACTCCATCAAATGACAATAGGGATTCTTTGGGTCAAATGAGTTCTTCAAAGCCCTGCAGAGGTGCTTGTGTTTTCGCATGACTCTAAATCACCTAAAGAATCGATACCTAAAATCAGTAGGCCTCAAATTGGAGAAACACAGAAGTATTAACGGCAGGCTTATTTGTTCACTCCTGGTTCACAGAAACGGTGTCCAGGCTACCCTGACTTTAGACAAATGAGGGGCAAACGAGCTGATTTTGGACACTGTCTTGGGCTGCGCCCCTCATGGAAACCTCCAGCCAGAGGTTAAGATGATTGACTATATGAAATAAGATGAGGGCCATGTGGGAGTGTTTTGGTTTTAATTTTGGTCATTTGTGTGGCATTGGAAAAAATGACTGGGTCCACGTGGGCTTGAACTCTGGTGTGATTCCCCTTAGAGACTGGGTTTTGGAACTGAACTCAGAGAAGCATTGCCATGAATTTTGTTGGGATTTTAAGAGGCCACGCATGAAAGTCGCTCTTGGAAACTGAGACCTAGGCCCCGGGTGGATTTCCACAGAGGCCTGGGAATCTCAGCAAGGATATCACATGATTTTATTCTTAAAGAAATGGCAGCCATAGTTGAGAGTCAAAACACACATGGACCTCACATTGTAGACCTCAATGGGCCTGGCCTAATGTGACCTTTTGTCCACTCTTTGGGAAGCCATGCCTGTGAGAGTTCTCCAGAGATTTCATTGAAATGAGCTTCCTCACCATTTAATGTTTGCTGAATGAAGTGAAACCCACAGTGCCTCCAACTTCATGGTTGAAAAATGGCTAGATAAATACCATGAAATTTTTGAAATTCCTATGACCAGGTGGCACTGGAGAAACATTGGATGTCCTGTTGCTGATCATGAGTATACCAGACAGTGCCTTGATTTACTGAGTTTCATGAAAATGGTGTAGAACAGAGATGCCAGAAATTTGGAGCCTGCTGAGTAGTGGGTCTAGAGCAGTGGTGGGGAGGTGTTTGATAAAACATCCGTGGTAGGGCCATGTGGATCTACCATTGGATTCCAAATGGCTTGTAACTGACATGGTGCAGCCAGCAGACCCTTATATGTAAAGGCATCTTGTTACATGGAGAGTTTTCAGAGGAAAATTAAGAATCAGGTTGATATGGACAAGGGGGCAATGGGGCAAGCTGTGAGAGATAGGAGCCTAGTTGGTGCATTCTCTTGCAGACCCTGACCCACCACACGTGACAGAACTCCCTCCAGCACTGTGTCCCCGGTTAGCTCCTAGTATTTCGTGAAACAAATATCAAACTCACAGTGCAGCAGCAAAAACACCACAGGGGCTGGGGATGTGGCTCAAGCGGTAGCGCGCTCGCCTGGCATGCGTGCGGCCCGGGTTCGATCCTCAGCACCACATACAAAGATGTTGTGTCCGCCAAATACTAAAAAAATAAATATTAAAATTCTCTCTCTCTCCCTTCTCTCTCACTCTCTCTCACTCTTTCTTAAAAAAAAAAAAAAATATATATATATATATATATATATATATATATATATATATATATATATATAATTCACTCAAATATTAAAAAAAAAAAAAAAAAAAAAAAAAAAAACACCACAAAAAGTGGAAGAGGACCAAATGGCTTCACAGTCCACACGGGGAGACACTTAGTCCCCAATGGCCTCAGTTTACCTACAAAGATAGGAATCAGCACTGCTTCATTTTGTTCATTGGAAAATAAGAAACCATGTCCTCCAGGTCACATAGATGCAGACCCAGCTTTGATGTTCTCACTACAGAGGAAGCCAAATCTCCTGAAAACAACATATATTTCAAGTGTGGAAGCTCAGAGGCAGTTTCTCAAAAAGTTTTTAGGCCAGCAGAGCTCCATGTTTGTGGAGTGTTTACCCTGTCCCTTAGTTTTGGAAACTCCTATACCACCTCCAAGGTTGTGAACTCCTGAGCATTTTCCATTCCAGATATGTATTCACTGATTTTGTAACTCTTCTCCTCTAATTGTGTCTTACTTGGGGTGAAGGTAATGTCAAGGCATTGTTCTGGATGAGAGCGGGAGGATATTTGTGCAGCATATATTTACATACACATTGGATTCATTTTCCAATTTTCCATTCGAAATACTGAATCCCTGACACTAACCCATACCTAGTAGAATCAGACTATTCATCCTAATATAATGGAGAAAATTAACCCAACACACTAGAAATACAAGTACTTCAGAGGAGACATGTTGTATAGTTGGACTTGACATTTGCATTATATAAGGTAGGAGTTATAAATCTAGTCAAATTTATTTGAAATATTCTCCATGTGTTTTAAACTTAACAAATATGTGAATTCTTGTTTCCTTTTTCTGTAGTCTCTTCACACACGTATATTTATATGCATATATAGAATCCTACCAGGTATCACACGTACATTTTTGTGAGGTGGCTGTCTTGGCAGATACAAATTGTGAGAAGAGTTCACTCCTCCTAAATGCTGTTGGAAATGAAAATTCAACTTATAGGAGAGCGTCCTAGTAGAACAACATTATTCATTAGCTCATGTTCAGTAAAATAAATATTTTTGCATTTGTGGATGATACATATTTACTGATGAATTTCGATTGGAATTTATATTGGTACTTTTTAATGTCTGTGAGTTGTGTGTGTGTGTGTGTGTGTGTGTGTGTGTATAGATATAGATATAGATATAGATATACTCTCCAAATTTTTCAAAATATGAAATATATGTGTCTAATATACACTCTCTAAATTCATTCATGTTCATGTATGTGGATTTATAATCCACTTTTCACAAGATGATAATCAGAAATATTCATCTACCTGAAATACATATTTGTTTCCTAGTACTGAAAACTAACTTCAGTGAATGGTGCATACAAATCCTAATTATTCTACAGTAACTGACCCAGTCTAACATCAATGCAAGTAGACTCCTATGGGACATGATATGTAATTTGTCATTCATTTGTATTCGACACTGGTACATTATTGTTTCTTCAGTTTTTGCACATCACAGGATATACATTTCATCCACAAGTTCACAAATTAATAAGCATTTGTTTCAACTTTCACCACTTCTTGCTTCAGAACACATGTATTGTCAGGGTTTCTTGACTGGTCTTTTCATGAGACTTCTTTCCAAACACATTATTTTGAATTTCCATAATCATTTTGAAGCAAACGTCACACACTCTTCATGATAAACCAAAACACAAATATTTCCATTACATATATACCTGGTTGGAATGAATGATTGTATATCAATATACGATTTCCTTTAATTTTTCAGATATCAGTTCAGTTCATTATTTAAAGTTCAAAAAAGTTATATTATTTATTCACAGTATGGTCTATTCATGCTTTTTCTCTATATTCCTAGAAACAGGGTACACCTCTTTGTAACCCCGATTCTCATTTTACATCTTTAATATATTGCTCCCAGAAATGGTGAAAGAAATACTCATGTCACCTCATTATCACAGTAATATTCTGGACAAAAAATGGAAAGGTCACACTTATGATTGTACCAAAGCCTAAATGGAAAGTGAACATGGATTTCTAAAAACATCCATGTCCAGGTTGCCTAATGCTGTCAATTGTCAATCCTATTGGTGACTACATATTTGTTTTTTTCCTAATTTATATATTCAAACTCAACCCTGTTGAAAATGTCTAATTCTATCACTCACTTTATACTTTGCCTGATTTCCTAATATTTCTATTGATATCTGCTTTTCTACATATTTTCCCCAGTTCAACATAGTGACTGACTCTTCATATGTGCTGACATTTACATTCACTCAACAACCGAAAGTCTATTGCTAAAGAACTTTTGGTCCAAATTCTATACTCACTCTTCTTCCTAAACCTACCGACTATCTTCCTAATCCTATTGAATATCCCTTTTTGACTGGATGTTCTCTCTAAATTCAATCATCCAATGTACAAGGTCCTATGCCATTGTATATCGAATTATCTGAGGCATCTTTGCAGAACATCATTCAAAGCTAAGTATCCCAATCAAGGGCAAAACCCTTCTGGGCTTCAAATCATACCTAGATTTCTGTTTTCCTACTTATATTTCACCTCTATATTCTTGTAAATATTGCAGGTTCCCAATACCATTATTCATCACACAGAATCACTCGTAACCCAAATCAAACCTGTTTTTAACCCCAAGTTTACACTGTTCCCTCAATCATTTTACAGAAGAGCAGGGACAGAGTGGTTCTTACAATACAGGAAAGTTGGGGACCTTCCACCTGATGAGAACCTCAAATGTCCATGCACAAATGATACCTGGAGAAGTTGTAGGCAGGTATGAAGCACCTGAGAGAGCAAAAGTCATCTTCCATGGCAAACAACCTGGTCAGGATGAAGGGATGTGTCTGAATCTGCCTCTCTCTCTTCTTATTGTACAGAAGATGGACCAAACCAGGGCTGAGTGGAGAGCTGTTCCCGGGTGCCAATGGTGATATACATTCTACCTTATGAAAGTGTCACAGGAAGTAGGGGCAACCTCCATCTTATGTTACCCTTGGAAGCAACTGTTAGGACAAAGTGGTTGCCAAGGCAGTGACCTCATTCAGTTCCAAAGAATGTGACATACCTCATTTCCATGGTGATGGAACTCTCTGAACTTGGTATCCAAGAAGCCAGGCACCCAGAGGCAGTCCCAGTCCCAGTCCCAGTGGGCTCACTTGTTTGGATTTACCAAGGAAAGAGTCAGTTTTCTTGGTACCTAATGATGTGAGGATGGCCAAATACCAGGAGAGCTCTGAAGATGGACCTTTCCTGAGAAAACAGGTAGTGGCTAACCACTTTTTCCTGACATCTTCACAGAGTTGGTGAAGGAAACAAGATCTGAGAGAAGACAGGCCATTTCGGGGGAACATAGTATGTCCCACCAGTCAGAGGACACTCCGGATAGTCACAGACGTACTTGGGGGAAGGAGGTGCCTTTGTGGGAGTGGGTGTGGGTTTGTTGTTTTGTCTCATGTTCTGAGAATAGATAGAAAAGGCGGTTTGTTTGGTTTGGAGTGGACAGTTTCTAGTAAGTCATTTGACATGGCGAGTGTTTCTCTTTCTGTGTATCCCACTGTGTCCGTTGTTGTAGACATTAGAAAAGAGAATGCATTAATGGATGTGTCCTGTCTAGTATAAATCTTCCCATGCCCAATATATGAATGGACTGCAGCTTGTCTTATCGATGTGCAACACCTGCTATCTTTCTAAGTTGTTGTTTTCTTCCTGAATTCTGGCCACTCTCCAGAATAGGCTCATGGATTTGTGTCCAAAATATGTACCACCTCCAAGCTCTGTGACATGGCCATGTACTGGATAGCTGAAGAGAATGGCGAGCATCTCAGAAAACTCAGATATCAGTGTGACCAGGAAAGTCTCAGTGCAGAAACCCTGCTTTGGGCCTTTTGCTTACTTATTGTTGTGTTGCACTGAATGTCAGGAAGGTCTTTGCCTCAGGCCACCCCTTTGTGAAGCCTGAAGAAAACAGTTTTCAAATGGAAATGAATGGGCCTCTCCTGTGGCTCTTTGCTTAATTGCTTTGGAAAGGGATGTGTCTTTATCAGCCTCTTGGGCCTGTGTGTGGCTGTGACTTAGATTCTCAGCACCTGATGGATCTTAAGAATGATCCCATGTGAGCTTCCAAAACCAAAATGGCAAAAAATTTCATTCATTGTGGATGAAGTCTCTTGCCTTCCTCTGTTAGGTTCCTGCACTCCATCAAATGACAATAGGGATTCTTTGGGTCAAATGAGTTCTTCAAAGCCCTGCAGAGGTGCTTGTGTTTTCGCATGACTCTAAATCACCTAAAGAATCGATACCTAAAATCAGTAGGCCTCAAATTGGAGAAACACAGAAGTATTAACGGCAGGCTTATTTGTTCACTCCTGGTTCACAGAAACGGTGTCCAGGCTACCCTGACTTTAGACAAATGAGGGGCAAACGAGCTGATTTTGGACACTGTCATTGGCTGCGCCCCTCATGGAAACCTCCAGCCAGAGGTTAAGATGATTGACTATATGAAATAAGATGAGGGCCATGTGGGAGTGTTTTGGTTTTAATTTTGGTCATTTGTGTGGCATTGGAAAAAATGACTGGGTCCACGTGGGCTTGAACTCTGGTGTGATTCCCCTTAGAGACTGGGTTTTGGAACTGAACTCAGAGAAGGATTGCCATGAATTTTGTTGGGATTTTAAGAGGCCACGCATGAAAGTCGCTCTTGGAAACTGAGACCTAGGCCCCGGGTGGATTTCCACAGAGGCCTGGGAATCTCAGCAAGGATATCACATGATTTTATTCTTAAAGAAATGGCAGCCATAGTTGAGAGTCAAAACACACATGGACCTCACATTGTAGACCTCAATGGGCCTGGCCTAATGTGACCTTTTGTCCACTCTTTGGGAAGCCATGCCTGTGAGAGTTCTCCAGAGATTTCATTGAAATGAGCTTCCTCACCATTTAATGTTTGCTGAATGAACTGAAACCCACAGTGCCTCCAACTTCATGCTTGAAAAATGGCTAGATAAATACCATGAAATTTTTGAAATTCCTATGACCAGGTGGCACTGGAGAAACATTGGATGTCCTGTTGCTGATCATGAGTATACCAGACAGTGCCTTGATTTACTGAGTTTCATGAAAATGGTGTAGAACAGAGATGCCAGAAATTTGGAGCCTGCTGAGTAGTGGGTCTAGAGCAGTGGTGGGGAGGTGTTTGATAAAACATCCGTGGTAGGGCCATGTGGATCTACCATTGGATTCCAAATGGCTTGTAACTGACATGGTGCAGCCAACAGACCCTTATATATAAAGGCATCTTGTTATATGGAGAGTTTTCAGAGGAAAATTAAGAATCAGGTTGATATGGACAAGGGGGCAATGGGGCAAGCTGTGAGAGATAGGAGCCTAGTTGGTGCATTCTCTTGCAGACCCTGACCCACCACACGTGACAGAACTCCCTCCAGCACTGTGTCCCAGTTTAGCTCCTAGTATTTCGTGAAACAAATACCAAACTCACAGTGCAGCAGCAAAAACACCACAAAATTGGAAGAGGACCAAATGGCTTCACAGTCCACACGGGGAGACACTTAGTCCCCAGTGGCCTCAGTTTACCTACAAAGAGAGGATTCAGCACTGCTTCATCTTGTTCATTGGAAAATAAGAAACCATGTCCTCCAGGTCACATAGATGCAGACCCAGCTTTGATGTTCTCACTACAGAGGAAGCCAAATCTCCTGAAAACAACATATATTTCAAGTGTGGAAGCTCAGAGGCAGTTTCTCAAAAAGTTTTTAGGCCAGCAGAGCTCCATGTTTGTGGAGTGTTTACCCTGTCCCTTAGTTTTGGAAACTCCTCTACCACCTCCAAGGTTGTGAACTCCTGAGCATTTTCCATTCCAGATATGTATTCACTGATTTTGTAAGTCTTCTCCTCTAATTGTGTCTTCCTTGGGGTGAAGGTAATGTCAAGGCATTGTTCTGGATGAGAGCGGGAGGATATTTGTGCAGCATATATTTACATACACATTGGATTCATTTTCCAATTTTCCATTCGAAACACTGAATCCCTGACACTAACCCATACCTAGTAGACTCAGACTATTCATCCTAATATAATGGAGAAAATTAACCCAACACATTAGAAATACAAGTACTTCAGAGGAGACATGTTGTATAGTTGGACTTGACATTTGCATTATATAAGCTAGGAGTTATAAATCTAGTCAAATTTATTTGAAATATTCTCCATGTGTTTTAAACTTAACAAATATGTGAATTCTTGTTTCCTTTTTCTGTAGTCTCTTCACACACGTATATTTATATGCATATATAGAATCCTACCAGGTATCACACGTACATTTTTGTGAGGTGGCTGTCTTGGCAGATACAAATTGTGAGAAGAGTTCACTCCTCCTAAATGCTGTTGGAAATGAAAATTCAACTTATAGGAGAGCGTCCTAGTAGAACAACATTATTCATTAGCTCATGTTCAGTAAAATAAATTTTTTTGCATTTGTGGATGATACATATTTACTGATGAATTTGGATTGGCATTTATATTGGTACTTTTTAATGTCTGTGAGTTGTGTGTGTGTGTGTGTGTGTGTGTGTGTGTATAGATATAGATATAGATATAGATATACTCTCCAAATTTTTCAAAATATGAAATATATGTGTCTAATATACACTCTCTAAATTCATTCATGTTCATGTATGTGGATTTATAATCCACTTTTCACAAGATGATAATCAGAAATATTCATCCACCTGAAATACATATTTGTTTCCTAGTACTGAAAACTAACTTCAGTGAATGGTGCATACAAATCCTAATTATTCTACAGTAACTGACCCAGTCTAACATCAATGCAAGTAGACTCCTATGGGACATGATATGTAATTTGTCATTCATTTGTATTCGACACTGGTACATTAATGTTTCATCAGTTTTTGCACATCACAGGATATACATTTCATCCACAAGTTCACAAATTAATAAGCATTTGTTTCAACTTTCACCACTTCTTGCTTCAGAACACATGTATTGTCAGGGTTTCTTGACTGGTCTTTTCATGAGACTTCTTTCCAAACACATTATTTTGAATTTCCATAATCATTTTGAAGCAAACGTCACACACTCTTCATGATAAACCAAAACACAAATATTTCCATTACATATATACCTGGTTGGAATGAATGATTGTATATCAATATACGATTTCCTTTAATTTTTCAGATATCAGTTTAGTTCATTATTTAAAGTTCAAAAAAGTTATATTATTTATTCACAGTATGGTCTATTCATGCTTTTTCTCTATATTCCTAGAAACAGGGTACACGTCTTTGTAACCCCAATTCTCATTTTACATCTTCAATATATTGCTCCCAGAAATGGTGAAAGAAATACTCATGTCACCTCATTATCACAGTAATATTCTGGACAAAAAATGGAAAGGTCACACTTATGATTGTACCAAAGCCTAAATGGAAAGTGAACATGGATTTCTAAAAACATCCATGTCCAGGTTGCCTAATGCTGTCAATTGTCAATCCTATTGGTGACTACATATTTGTTTTTTTCCTAATTTATATATTCAAACTCAACCCTGTTGAAAATGTCTAATTCTATCACTCACTTTATACTTTGCCTGATTTCCTAATATTTCTATTGATATCTGCTTTTCTACATATTTTCTCCAGTTCAACATAGTGACTGACTCTTCATATGTGCTGACATTTACATTCACTCAACAACCGAAAGTCTATTGCTAAAGAACTTTTGGTCCAAATTCTATACTCACTCTTCTTCCTAAACCTACCGACTATCTTCCTAATCCTATTGAATATCCCTTTTTGACTGGATGTTCTCTCTAAATTCAATCATCCAATGTACAAGGTCCTATGCCATTGTATATCGAATTATCTGAGGCATCTTTGCAGAACATCATTCAAAGCTAAGTATCCCAATCAAGGGCAAAACCCTTCTGGGCTTCAAATCATACCTAGATTTCTGTTTTCCTACTTATATTTCACCTCTATATTCTTGTAAATATTGCAGGTTCCCAATACCATTATTCATCACACAGAATCACTCGTAACCCAAATCAAACCTGTTTTTAACCCCAAGTATACACTGTTCCCTCAATCATTTTACAGAAGAGCAGGGACAGAGTGGTTCTTACAATACAGGAAAGTTGGGGACCTTCCACCTGATGAGAACCTCAAATGTCCATGCACAAATGATACCTGGAGAAGTTGTAGGCAGGTATGAAGCACCTAGAGAGCAAAAGTCATCTTCCATGGCAAACAACCTGGTCAGGATGAAGGGATGTGTCTGAATCTGCCTCTCTCTCTTCTTATTGTACAGAAGATGGACCAAACCAGGGCTGAGTGGAGAGCTGTTCCCGGGTGCCAATGGTGATATACATTCTACCTTATGAAAGTGTCACAGGAAGTAGGGGCAACCTCCATCTTATGTTACCCTTGGAAGCAACTGTTAGGACAATGTGGTTGCCAAGGCAGTGACCTCATTCAGTTCCAAAGAATGTGACATACCTCATTTCCTTGGTGATGGAACTCTCTGAACTTGGTATCCAAGAAGCCAGGCACCCAGAGGCAGTCCCAGTCCCAGTCCCAGTGGGCTCACTTGTTTGGATTTACCAAGGACAGTGTCAGTTTTCTTGGTACCTAATGATGTGAGGATGGCCAAATGCCAGGAGAGCTCTGAAGATGGACCTTTCCTGAGAAAACAGGTAGTGGCTAACCACTTTTTCCTGACATCTTCACAGAGTTGGTCAAGGAAACAAGATCTGAGAGAAGACAGGCCATTTCGGGGGAACATAGTATGGCCCACCAGTCAGAGGACACGCCGGATAGTCACAGACGTACTTTTGGGAAGGAGGTGCCTTTGTGGGAGTGGGTGTGGGTTTGTTGTTTTGTCTCATGTTCTGAGAATAGATAGAAAAGGCGGTTTGTTTGGTTTGGAGTGGACAGTTTCTAGTAAGTCATTTGACACGGCGAGTGTTTCTGTTTCTGTGTATCCCACTGTGTCCGTTATTGTAGACATTAGAAAAGAGAATGCATTAATGGATGTGTCCTGTCTAGTATAAATCTTCCCATGCCCAATATATGAATGGACTGCAGCTTGTCTTATCGATGTGCAACACCTGCTATCTTTCTAAGTTGTTGTTTTCTTCCTGAATTCTGGCCACTCTCCAAAATAGGCTCATGGATTTGTGTCCAAAATATGTACCACCTCCAAGCTCTGTGACATGGCCATGTACTGGATAGCTGAAGAGAATGGCGAGCATCTCAGAAAACTCAGATATCAGTGTGACCAGGAAAGTCTCAGTGCAGAAACCCTGCTTTGGGCCTTTTGCTTACTTATTGTTGTGTTGCACTGAATGTCAGGAAGGTCTTTGCCTCAGGCCACCCCTTTGTGAAGCCTGAAGAAAACAGTTTTCAAATGGAAATGAATGGGCCTCTCCTGTGGCTCTTTGCTTAATTGCTTTGGAAAGGGATGTGTCTTTATCAGCCTCTTGGGCCTGTGTGTGGCTGTGACTTAGATTCTCAGCACCTGATGGATCTTAAGAATGATCCCATGTGAGCTTCCAAAACCAAAATGGCAAAAATTTCATTCATTGTGGATGAAGTCTCTTGCCTTCCTCTGTTAGGTTCCTGCACTCCATCAAATGACAATAGGGATTCTTTGGGTCAAATGAGTTCTTCAAAGCCCTGCAGAGGTGCTTGTGTTTTCACATGACTCTAAATCACCTAAAGAATGGATACCTAAAATCAGTAGGCCTCAAATTGGAGAAACACAGAAGTATTAACGGCAGGCTTATTTGTTCACTCCTGGTTCACAGAAACGGTGTCCAGGCTACCCTGACTTTAGACAAATGAGGGGCAAACGAGCTGATTTTGGACACTGTCATTGGCTGCGCCCCTCATGGAAACCTCCAGCCAGAGGTTAAGATGATTGACTATATGAAATAAGATGAGGGCCATGTGGGAGTGTTTTGGTTTTAATTTTGGTCATTTGTGTGGCATTGGAAAAAATGACTGGGTCCACGTGGGCTTGAACTCTGGTGTGATTCCCCTTAGAGACTGGGTTTTGGAACTGAACTCAGAGAAGGATTGCCATGAATTTTGTTGGGATTTTAAGAGGCCACGCATGAAAGTCGCTCTTGGAAACTGAGACCTAGGCCCCGGGTGGATTTCCACAGAGGCCTGGGAATCTCAGCAAGGATATCACATGATTTTATTCTTAAAGAAATGGCAGCCATAGTTGAGAGTCAAAACACACATGGACCTCACATTGTAGACCTCAATGGGCCTGGCCTAATGTGACCTTTTGTCCACTCTTTGGGAAGCCATGCCTGTGAGAGTTCTCCAGAGATTTCATTGAAATGAGCTTCCTCACCATTTAATGTTTGCTGAATGAACTGAAACCCACAGTGCCTCCAACTTCATGCTTGAAAAATGGCTAGATAAATACCATGAAATTTTTGAAATTCCTATGACCAGGTGGCACTGGAGAAACATTGGATGTCCTGTTGCTGATCATGAGTATACCAGACAGTGCCTTGATTTACTGAGTTTCATGAAAATGGTGTAGAACAGAGATGCCAGAAATTTGGAGCCTGCTGAGTAGTGGGTCTAGAGCAGTGGTGGGGAGGTGTTTGATAAAACATCCGTGGTAGGGCCATGTGGATCTACCATTGGATTCCAAATGGCTTGTAACTGACATGGTGCAGCCAACAGACCCTTATATATAAAGGCATCTTGTTATATGGAGAGTTTTCAGAGAAAATTAAGAATCAGGTTGATATGGACAAGGGGGCAATGGGGCAAGCTGTGAGAGATAGGAGCCTAGTTGGTGCATTCTCTTGCAGACCCTGACCCACCACACGTGACAGAACTCACTCCAGCACTGTGTCCCAGTTTAGCTCCTAGTATTTCGTGAAACAAATACCAAACTCACAGTGCAGCAGCAAAAACACCACAAAATTGGAAGAGGACCAAATGGCTTCACAGTCCACACGGGGAGACACTTAGTCCCCAGTGGCCTCAGTTTACCTACAAAGAGAGGATTCAGCACTGCTTCATCTTGTTCATTGGAAAATAAGAAACCATGTCCTCCAGGTCACATAGATGCAGACCCAGCTTTGATGTTCTCACTACAGAGGAAGCCAAATCTCCTGAAAACAACATATATTTCAAGTGTGGAAGCTCAGAGGCAGTTTCTCAAAAAGTTTTTAGGCCAGCAGAGCTCCATGTTTGTGGAGTGTTTACCCTGTCCCTTAGTTTTGGAAACTCCTCTACCACCTCCAAGGTTGTGAACTCCTGAGCATTTCCATTCCAGATATGTATTCACTGATTTTGTAAGTCTTCTCCTCTAATTGTGTCTTCCTTGGGGTGAAGGTAATGTGAAGGCATTGTTCTGGATGAGAGCGGGAGGATATTTGTGCAGCATATATTTACATACACATTGGATTCATTTTCCAATTTTCCATTCGAAATACTGAATCCCTGACACTAACCCATACCTAGTAGACTCAGACTATTCATCCTAATATAATGGAGAAAATTAACCCAACACATTAGAAATACAAGTACTTCAGAGGAGACATGTTGTATAGTTGGACTTGACATTTGCATTATATAAGGTAGGAGTTATAAATCTAGTCAAATTTATTTGAAATATTCTCCATGTGTCTTAAACTTAACAAATATGTGAATTCTTGTTTCCTTTTTCTGTAGTCTCTTCACACACGTATATTTATATGCATATATAGAATCCTACCAGGTATCACACGTACATTTTTGTGAGGTGGCTGTCTTGGCAGATACAAATTGTGAGAAGAGTTCACTCCTCCTAAATGCTGTTGGAAATGAAAATTCAACTTATAGGAGAGCGTCCTAGTAGAACAACATTATTCATTAGCTCATGTTCAGTAAAATAAATATTTTTGCATTTGTGGATGATACATATTTACTGATGAATTTGGATTGGCATTTATATTGGTACTTTTTAATGTCTGTGAGTTGTGTGTGTGTGTGTGTGTGTGTGTGTGTGTATAGATATAGATATAGATATAGATATACTCTCCAAATTTTTCAAAATATGAAATATATGTGTCTAATATACACTCTCTAAATTCATTCATGTTCATGTATGTGGATTTATAATCCACTTTTCACAAGATGATAATCAGAAACATTCATCCACCTGAAATACATATTTGTTTCCTAGTACTGAAAACTAACTTCAGTGAATGGTGCATACAAATCCTAATTATTCTACAGTAACTGACCCAGTCTAACATCAATGCAAGTAGACTCCTATGGGACATGATATGTAATTTGTCATTCATTTGTATTCGACACTGGTACATTATTGTTTCTTCAGTTTTTGCACATCACAGGATATACATTTCATCACAAGTTCACAAATTAATAAGCATTTGTTTCAACTTTAACCACTTCTTGCTTCAGAACACATGTATTGTCACGGTATTCTTGACTGGTCTTTTCATGAGACTTCTTTCCAAACACATTATTTTGAATTTCCATAATCATTTTGAAGCAAAACTCACACACTCTTTATGATAAACCTAAACACAAATATTTCCATTACATATATACCTGGTTGGAATGAATGATTGTATATCAATATACGATTTCCTTTAATTTTTCAGATATCAGTTCAATTCATTATTTAAAGTTCAAAAAAGTTATATTATTTATTCACAGTATGGTCTATTCATGCTTTTTCTCTATGTTCCTAGAAACAGGGTACACCTCTTTGTACCCCCGATTCTCATTTTACATCTTCAATATATTGCTCCCAGAAATGGTGAAAGAAATACTCATGTCACCTCATTATCACAGTAATATTCTGGACAAAAAATGGAAAGGTCACACTTATGATTGTACCAAAGCCTAAATGGAAAGTGAACATGGATTTCTAAAAACATCCATGTCCAGGTTGCCTAATGCTGTCAATTGTCAATCCTATTGGTGACTACATATTTGTTTTTTTCCTAATTTATATATTCAAACTCAACCCTGTTGAAAATGTCTAATTCTATCACTCCCTTTATACTTTGCCTGATTTCGTAATGTTTCTATTGATATCTGCTTTTCTACATATTTTCCCCAGTTCAACATAGTGACTGACTCTTCATATGTGCTGACATTTACATTCACTCAACAACCGAAAGTCTATTGCTAAAGAACTTTTGGTCCAAATCCTATACTCACTCTTCTTCCTCAACCTACCGACTATCTTCCTAATCCTACTGAATATCCCTTTTTGACTGGATGTTCTCTTCTAAATTCAATCATCCAATGTACAAGGTCCTATGCCATTGTATATGGAATTATCTGAGGCATCTTTGCAGAACATCATTCAAAGCTAAGTATCCCAATCAAGGGCAAAACCCTTCTGGGCTTCAAATCATACCTAGATTTCTGTTTTCCTACTTATATTTCACCTCTATATTCTTGTAAATATTGCAGGTTCCCAATACCATTATTCATCACACAGAATCACTCGTAATCCAAATCAAACCTGTTTTTAACCCCAAGTATACACTGTTCCCTCAATCATTTTACAGAAGAGCAGAGACAGAGTGGTTCTTACAATACAGGAAAGTTGGGGACCTTCAACCTGATGAGAACCTCAAATGTCCATGCACAAATGGTACCTGGAGAAGTTGTAGGCAGGTATGAAGCACCTGAGAGAGCAAAAGTCATCTTCCATGGCAAACAACCTGGTCAGGATGAAGGGATGTGTCTGAATCTGCCTCTCTCTCTTCTTATTGTACAGAAGATGGACCAAACCAGGGCTGAGTGGAGAGCTGTTCCCGGGTGCCAATGGTGATATACATTCTACCTTATGAAAGTGTCACAGGAAGTTCTGGCAACCTCCATCTTATGTTACCCTCGGAAGCAACTGTTAGGACAAAGTTGTTGCCAAGGCAGTGACCTCATTCAGTTCCAAAGAATGTGAAATACCTCATTTCCTTGGTGATGGAACTCTCTGAACTTGGTATCCAAGAAGCCAGACACCCAGAGGCAGTCCCAGTCCCAGTCCCAGTGGGCTCACTTGTTTGGATTTACCAAGGACAGAGTCAGTTTTCTTGGTACCTAATGATGTGAGGATGGCCAAATGCCAGGAGAGCTCTGAAGATGGACCTTTCCTGAGAAAACAGGTAGTGGCTAACCACTTTTTCCTGACATCTTCACAGAGTTGGTCAAGGAATCAAGATCTGAGAGAAGACAGGCCATTTCGGGGGAACATAGTATGGCCCACCAGTCAGAGGACACTCCGGATAGTCACAGACATACTTGGGGGAAGGAGGTGCCTTTGTGGGAGTGGGTGCGGGTTTGTTGTTTTGTCTCATGTTCTGAGTATAGATAGAAAAGGCGGTTTGTTTGGTTTGGAGTGGACAGTTTCTAGTAAGTCATTTGACATGGCGAGTGTTTCTCTTTCTGTGTATCCCACTGTGTCCGTTGTTGTAGACATTAGAAAAGAGAATGCATTAATGGATGTGTCCTGTCTAGTATAAATCTTCCCATAATTCATCCTGCCCAATATATGAATGGACTGCAGCTTGTCTTATCAATGTGCAACACCTGCTATCTTTCTAAGTTGTTGTTTTCTTCCTGAATTCTGGCCACTCTCCAGAATAGGCTCATGGATTTGTGTCCAAAATATGTACCACCTCCAAGCTCTGTGACATGGCCATGTACTGGATAGCTGAAGAGAATGGCGAGCATCTCAAAAAACTCACATATCAGTGTGACCAGGAAAGTCTCAGTGCAGAAACCCTGCATTGGGCCTTTTGCTTACTTATTGTTGTGTTGCACTGAATGTCAGGAAGGTCTTTGCCTCAGGCCACCCCTTTGTGAAGCCTGAAGAAAACAGTTCAAATGGAAATGAATGGGCCTCACCTGTGGCTCTTTATCAGCCTCTTGGACCTGTGTGTGGCTGTGACTTAGATTCTCAGCACCTGATGGATCTTAAGAATGATCCCACGTGAGCTTCCAAAACCAAAATGGCAAAAAATATCATTCATTGTGGATGAAGTCTCTTGCCTTCCTCTGTTAGGTTCCTGCAATCCATCAAATGACAATAGGGATTCTTTGGGTCAAATGAGTTCTTCAAAGCCCTGCAGAGGTGCTTGTGTTTTCGCATGACTCTAAATCACCTAAAGAATCGATACCTAAAATCAGTAGGCCTCAAATTGGAGAAACAAAGAAGTATTAACGGCAGGCTTATTTGTTCGCTCCTGTTTCAGAGAAACGGTGTCCAGGCTACCCTGACTTTAGGCAAATGAGGGGCAAACGAGCTGATTTTGGACACTGTCTTGGGCTGCGCCCCTCATGGAAACCTCCAGCCAGAGGTTAAGATGATTGACTATATGGAATAAGATGAAGGCCATGTGGGAGTGTTTTGGTTTTAATTTTGGTCATTTGTGTTGCATTGGAAAAAATGACTGGGTCCACGTGAGCTTGAACTCTGGTGTGATTCCCCTTAGAGACTGGGTTTTGGAACTGAACTCAGAGAAGCATTGCCATGAATTTTGTTGGGATTTTAAGAGGCCACGCATGAAAGTTGCTCTTGGAAACTGAGACCTAGGCCCCGGGTGGATTTCCACAAAGGCCTGGGAATCTCAGCAAGGATATCACATGATTTTATTCTTAAAGAAATGGCAGCCATAGTTGAGAGTCAAAACACACATGGACCTCACATTGTAGACCTCAATGGGCCTGGCCTAATGTGACCTTTTGTCCACTCTTTGGGAAGCCGTGCCTGTGAGAGTTCTCCAGAGATTTCATTGAAATGAGCTTCCTCACCATTTAATGTTTGCTGAATGAACTGAAACCGACAGTGCCTCCAACTTCATGGTTGAAAAATGGCTAGATAAATACGATGAAATTTTTGAAATTCCTATGACCAGGTGGCACTGGAGAAACATTGGATGTCCTGTTGCTGATCATGAGTATACCAGACAGTGCCTTGATTTACTGAGTTTCATGAAAATGGTGTAGAACAGAGATGCCAGAAATTTGGAGCCTGCTGAGTAGTGGGTCTAGAGCAGTGGTGGGGAGGTGTTTGCTAAAACATCCGTGGTAGGGCCATGTGGATCTACCATTGGATTCCAAATGGCTTGTAACTGACATGGTGCAGCCAACAGACCCTTATATGTAAAGGCATCTTGTTATATGGAGAGTTTTCAGAGGAAAATTAAGAATCAGGTTGATATGGACAAGGGGGCAATGGGGCAAGCTGTGAGAGATAGGAGCCTAGTTGGTGCATTCTCTTGCAGACCCTGACCCACCACACGTGACAGAACTCCCTCCAGCACTGTGTCCCAGTTTAGCTCCTAGTATTTCGTGAAACAAATACCAAACTCACAGTGCAGCAGCAAAAACACCACAAAAAGTGGAAGAGGACCAAATGGCTTCACAGTCCACACGGGGAGACACTTAGTCCCCAGTGGCCTCAGTTTACCTACAAAGAGAGGATTCAGCACTGCTTCATCTTGTTCATTGGAAAATAAGAAACCATGTCCTCCAGGTCACATAGATGCAGACCCAGCTTTGATGGTCTCACTACAGAGGAAGCCAAATCTCCTGAAAACTACATATATTTCAAGTGTGGAAGCTCAGAGGCAGTTTCTCAAAAAGTTTTTAGGCCAGCAGAGCTCCATGTTTGTGGAGTGTTTACCCTGTCCCTTAGTATTGGAAACTCCTCTACCACCTCCAAGGTTGTGAACTCCTGAGCATTTTCCATTCCAGATATGTATTCACTGATTTTGTAAGTCTTCTCCTCTAATTGTGTCTTACTTGGGGTGAAGGTAATGTCAAGGCATTGCTCTGGATGAGAGCGGGAGGATATTTGTGCAGCATATTTTTACATACACATTGGATTCATTTTCCAAATTTCCATTCGAAGTACTGAATCCCTGACACTAACCCATACCTAGTAGACTCAGACTATTCATCCTAATATAATGGAGAAAATTAGCCCAACACATTAGAAATACAAGTACTTCAGAGGAGACATGTTGTATAGTTGGACTTGACATTTGCATTATATAAGGTAGGAGTTATAAATCTAGTCAAATTTATTTGAAATATTCTCCATGTGTTTTTAAGCTTAACAAATATGTGAATTCTTATTTCCCTTTTCTGTAGCCTATTCACACATGTATATTTATATGCATATATAGAATCCTACCAGGTATCACACGTACATTTTTGTGAGGTGGCTGTCTTGGCAGATACAAATTGTGAGAAGAGTTCACTCCTCCTAAATGCTGTTGGAAATGAAAATTCAACCTACAGGAGAGCGTCCTAGTAGAACAACATTATACATTAACTCATGTTCAGTAAAATAAATATTTTTGCATTTGTGGATGATACATATTTACTGATGAATTTCGATTGGCATTTATATTGGTACTTTTTAATGTCTGTGAGTGATGTGTGTGTGTGTGTGTACATACAGATATAGATATAGATATACTCTGCAAATGTTTCAAAATATGAAATATATGTGTCTAATATACACTCTCTAAATTCATTCATGTTCATGTATGTGGATTTATAATCCACTTTTCACAAGATTATAATCAGAAATATTCATCCACCTGAAATACATATTTGTTTCCTAGTACTGAAAACTAACTTCAGTGAATGGTGCATACAAATCCTAATTATTCTACAGTAACTGACCCAGTCTAACATCAATGCAAGTAGACTCCTATGGGACATGATATGTAATTTGTCATTCATTTGTATTCGACACTGGTACATTATTGTTTCTTCAGTTTTTGCACATCACAGGATATACATTTCATCCACAAGTTCACAAATTAATATGCATTTGTTTCAACTTTCACCACTTCTTGCTTCAGAACACATGTATTGTCAGGGTTTCTTGACTGGTCTTTTCATGAGACTTCTTTCCAAACACATTATTTTGAATTTCCATAATCATTTTGAAGCAAAACTCACACACTCTTCATGATAAACCAAAACACAAATATTTCCATTCCATATATACCTGGTTGGAATGAATGATTGTATATCAATATACGATTTCCTTTAATTTTTCAGATATCAGTTCAATTCATTATTTAAAGTTCAAAAAAGTTATATTATTTATTCACAGTATGGTCTATTCATGCTTTTTCTCTATGTTCCTAGAAACAGGGTACACCTCTTTGTACCCCCGATTCTCATTTTACATCTTCAATATATTGCTCCCAGAAATGGTGAAAGAAATACTCATGTCACCTCATTATCACAGTAATATTCTGGACAAAAAATGGAAAGGTCACACTTATGATTGTACCAAAGCCTAAATGGAAAGTGAACATGGATTTCTAAAAACATCCATGTCCAGGTTGCCTAATGCTGTCAATTGTCAATCCTATTGGTGACTACATATTTGTTTTTTTCCTAATTTATATATTCAAACTCAACCCTGTTGAAAATGTCTAATTCTATCACTCACTTTATACTTTGCCTGATTTCGTAATGTTTCTATTGATATCTGCTTTTCTACATATTTTCCCCAGTTCAACATAGTGACTGACTCTTCATATGTGCTGACATTTACATTCACTCAACAACCGAAAGTCTATTGCTAAAGAACTTTTGGTCCAAATCCTATACTCACTCTTCTTCCTCAACCTACCGACTATCTTCCTAATCCTACTGAATATCCCTTTTTGACTGGATGTTCTCTTCTAAATTCAATCATCCAATGTACAAGGTCCTATGCCATTGTATATGGAATTATCTGAGGCATCTTTGCAGAACATCATTCAAAGCTAAGTATCCCAATCAAGGGCACAACCCTTCTGGGCTTCAAGTCATACCTAGATTTCTGTTTTCCTACTTATATTTCACCTCTATATTCTTGTAAATATTGCAGGTTCCCAATACCATTATTCATCACACAGAATCACTCGTAATCCAAATCAAACCTGTTTTTAACCCCAAGTATACACTGTTCCCTCAATCATTTTACAGAAGAGCAGAGACAGAGTGGTTCTTACAATACAGGAAAGTTGGGGACCTTCAACCTGATGAGAACCTCAAATGTCCATGCACAAATGGTACCTGGAGAAGTTGTAGGCAGGTATGAAGCACCTGAGAGAGCAAAAGTCATCTTCCATGGCAAACAACCTGGTCAGGATGAAGGGATGTGTCTGAATCTGCCTCTCTCTCTTCTTATTGTTCAGAAGATGGACCAAACCAGGGCTGAGTGGAGAGCTTTTCCCGCTTGCCAATGGTGATATACATTCTACCTTATGAAAGTGTCACAGGAAGTTCTGGCAACCTCCATCTTATGTTACCCTTGGAAGCAACTGTTAGGACAAAGTGGTTGCCAAGGCAGTGACCTCATTCAGTTCCAAAGAATGTGAAATACCTCATTTTCTTGGTGATGGAACTCTCTGAACTTGGTATCCAAGAAGCCAGGCACCCAGAGGCAGTCCCAGTAACAGTCCCAGTGGGCTCACTTGTTTGTATTTACCAAGGACAGAGTCAGTTTTCTTGGTACCTAATGATGTGAGGATGGCCAAATGCCAGGAGAGCTCTGAAGATGGACCTTTCCTGAGAAAACAGGTAGTGGCTAACCACTTTTTCCTGACATCTTCACAGAGTTGGTCAAGGAATCAAGATCTGAGAGAAGACAGGCCATTTCGGGGGAACATAGTATGGCCCACCAGTCAGAGGACACTCCGGATAGTCACAGACGTACTTGGGGGAAGGAGGTGCCTTTGTGGGAGTGGGTGTGGGTTTGTTGTTTTGTCTCATGTTCTGAGAATAGATAGAAAAGGCGGTTTGTTTGGTTTGGAGTGGACAGTTTCTAGTAAGTCATTTGACATGGCGAGTGTTTCTCTTTCTGTGTATCCCACTGTGTCCGTTGTTGTAGACATTAGAAAAGAGAATGCATTAATGGATGTCTCCTGTCTAGTATAAATCTTCCCATAATTCATCCTGCCCAATATATGAATGGACTGCAGCTTGTCTTATCAATGTGCAACACCTGCTATCTTTCTAAGTTGTTGTTTTCTTCCTGAATTCTGGCCACTCTCCAGAATAGGCTCATGGATTTGTGTACAAAATATGTACCAGCTCCAAGCTCTGTGACATGTCCATGTACTGGATAGCTGAAGAGAATGGCGAGCATCTCAAAAAACTCAGATATCAGTGTGACCAGGAAAGTCTCAGTGCAGAAACCCTGCTTTGGGCCTTTTGCTTACTTATTGTTGTGTTGCACTGAATGTCAGGAAGGTCTTTGCCTCAGGCCACCCCTTTGTGAAGCCTGAAGAAAACAGTTTTCAAATGGAAATGAATGGGCCTCACCTGTGGCTCTTTATCAGCCTCTTGGACCTGTGTGTGGCTGTGACTTAGATTCTCAGCACCTGATGGATCTTAAGAATGATCCCCCGTGAGCTTCCAAAACCAAAATGGCAAAAAATATCATTCATTGTGGATGAAGTCTCTTGCCTTCCTCTGTTAGGTTCCTGCACTCCATCAAATGACAATAATGATTCTTTGGGTCAAATGAGTTCTTCAAAGCCCTGCAGAGGTGCTTGTGTTTTCGCATGACTCTAAATCACCTAAAGAATCGATACCTAAAATCAGTAGGCCTCAAATTGGAGAAACAAAGAAGTATTAACCGCAGGCTTATTTGTTCGCTCCTGTTTCAGAGAAACGGTGTCCAGGCTACCCTGACTTTAGGCAAATGAGGGGCAAACGAGCTGATTTTTTACACTGTCTTGGGCTGCGCCCCTCATGGAAACCTCCAGCCAGAGGTTAAGATGATTGACTATATGGAATAAGATGAAGGCCATGTGGGAGTGTTTTGGTTTTAATTTTGGTCATTTGCGTTGCATTTTAAAAAATGACTGGGTCCACGTGAGCTTGAACTCTGGTGTGATTCCCCTTAGAGACTGGGTTTTGGAACTGAACTCAGAGAAGCATTGCCATGAATTTTGTTGGGATTTTAAGAGGCCACGCATGAAAGTCGCTCTTGGATACTGAGACCTAGGCCCCGGGTGGATTTCCACAGAGGCCTGGGAATCTCAGCAAGGATATCACATGATTTTATTCTTAAAGAAATGGCAGCCATAGTTGAGAGTCAAAACACACATGGACCTCACATTGTAGACCTCAATGGGCCTGGACTAATGTGACCTTTTGTCCACTCTTTGGGAAGCCGTGCCTGTGAAAGTTCTCCAGAGATTTCATTGAAATGAGCTTCCTCACCATTTAATGTTTGCTGAATGAACTGAAACCCACAGTGCCTCCAACTTCATGGTTGAAAAATGGCTAGATAAATACCATGAAATTTTTGAAATTCCTATGACCAGGTGGCACTGGAGAAACATTGGATGTCCTGTTGCTGATCATGAGTATACCAGACAGTGCCTTGATTTACTGAGTTTCATGAAAATGGTGTAGAACAGAGATGCCAGAAATTTGGAGCCTGCTGAGTAGTGGGTCTAGAGCAGTGGTGGGGAGGTGTTTGCTAAAACATCCGTGGTAGGGCCATGTGGATCTACCATTGGATTCCAAATGGCTTGTAACTGACATGGTGCAGCCAACAGACCCTTATATGTAAAGGCATCTTGTTATATGGAGAGTTTTCAGAGGAAAATTAAGAATCAGGTTGATATGGACAAGGGGGCAATGGGGCAAGGTGTGAGAGATAGGAGCCTAGTTGGTGCATTCTCTTGCAGACCCTGACCCACCACACGTGACAGAACTCCCTCTAGCACTGTGTCCCAGTTTAGCTCCTAGTATTTCGTGAAACAAATACCAAACTCACAGTGCAGCAGCAAAAACACCACAAAAAGTGGAAGAGGACCCAATGGCTTCACAGTCCACACGGGGAGACACTTAGTCCCCAGTGGCCTCAGTTTACCTACAAGGAGAGGATTCAGCACTGCTTCATCTTGTTCATTGGAAAATAAGAAACCATGTCCTCCAGGTCACATAGATGCTGACCCAGCTTTGATGGTCTCACTACAGAGGAAGCCAAATCTCCAGAAAACTACATATATTTCAAGTGTGGAAGCTCAGAGGCAGTTTCTCAAAAAGTTTTTAGGGCAGCAGAGCTCCATGTTTGTGGAGTGTTTACCCTGTCCCTTAGTTTTGGAAACTCCTCTACCACCTCCAAGGTTGTGAACTCCTGAGCATTTTCCATTCCAGATATGTATTCACTGATTTTGTAACTCTTCTCCTCTAATTGTGTCTTACTTGGGGTGAAGGTAATGTCAAGGCATTGTTCTGGATGAGAGCGGGAGGATATTTGTGCAGCATATATTTACATACACATTGGATTCATTTTCCAATTTTCCATTCGAAATACTGAATCCCTGACACTAACCCATACCTAGTAGACTCAGACTATTCATCCTAATATAATGGAGAAAATTAACCCAACACAGTAGAAATACAAGTACTTCAGAGGAGACATGTTGTATAGTTGGACTTGACATTTGCATTATATAAGGTAGGAGTTATAAATCTAGTCAAATTTATTTGAAATATTCTCCATGTGTTTTAAACTTAACAAATATGTGAATTCTTGTTTCCTTTTTCTGTAGTCTATTCACACATGTATATTTATATGCATATATAGAATCCTATCAGGTATCACACGTACATTTTTGTGAGGTGGCTGTCTTGGCAGATACAAATTGTGAGAAGAGTTCACTCCTCCTAAATGCTGTTGGAAATGAAAATTCAACTTATAGGAGAGCGTCCTTGTAGAACAACATTATACATTAACTCATGTTCAGTAAAATAAATATTTTTGCATTTGTGGATGATACATATTTACTGATGAATTTCGATTGGCATTTATATTGGTAATTTTTAATGTCTGTGAGTTGTGTGTGTGTGTGTGTGTGTGTGTGTGTGTGTATAGGTATAGATATAGATATAGATACACTCTCCAAATTTTTCAAAATATGAAATATATGTGTCTAATATACACTCTCTAAATTCATTCATGTTTATGTATGTGGATTTATAATCCACTTTTCACAAGATTATAATCAGAAATATTCATCCACCTGAAATACATATTTGTTTCATAGTACTGAAAACTAACTTCAGTGAATGGTGCATACAAATCCTAATTATTCTACAGTAACTGACCCAGTCTAACATCAATGCAAGTAGACTCCTATGGGACATGATATGTAATTTGTCATTCATTTGTATTCGACACTGGTACATTATTGTTTCTTCAGTTTTTGCACATCACAGGATATACATTTCATCCACAAGTTCACAAATTAATATGCATTTGTTTCAACTTTCACAACTTCTTGCTTCAGAACACATGTATTGTCAGGGTTTCTTGACTGGTCTTTTCATGAGACTTCTTTCCAAACACATTATTTTGAATTTCCATAATCATTTTGAAGCAAAACTCACACACTCTTCATGATAAACCAAAACACAAATATTTCCATTCCATATATACCTGGTTGGAATGAATGATTGTATATCAATATACGATTTCCTTTAATTTTTCAGATATCAGTTCAATTCATTATTTAAAGTTCAAAAAAGTTATATTATTTATTCACAGTATGGTCTATTCATGCTTTTTCTCTATTTTCCTAGAAACAGGGTACACCTCTTTGTACCCCCGATTCTCATTTTACATCTTCAATATATTGCTCCCAGAAATGGTGAAAGAAATACTCATGTCACCTCATTATCACAGTAATATTCTGGACAAAAAATGGAAAGGTCACACTTATGATTGTACCAAAGCCTAAATGGAAAGTGAACATGGATTTCTAAAAATATCCATGTCCAGGTTGCCTAATGCTGTCAATTGTCAATCCTATTGGTGACTACATATTTGTTTTTTTCCTA
The DNA here is from genome assembly GCF_048772815.1 of Callospermophilus lateralis. Lineage (NCBI taxonomy): Eukaryota > Metazoa > Chordata > Mammalia > Rodentia > Sciuridae > Callospermophilus > Callospermophilus lateralis. The sequence goes on from NW_027512775.1 coordinate 30,354, forward strand.
ATTTATATATTCAAACTCAACCCTGTTGAAAATGTCTAATTCTATCGCTCACTTTATACTTTGCCTGATTTCGTAATGTTTCTATTGATATCTGCTTTTCTACATATTTTCCCCAGTTCAACATAGTGACTGACTCTTCATATGTGCTGACATTTACATTCACTCAACAACCGAAAGTCTATTGCTAAAGAACTTTTGGTCCAAATCCTATACTCACTCTTCTTCCTAAACCTACCGACTATCTTCCTAATCCTACTGAATATCCCTTTTTGACTGGATGTTCTCTTCTAAATTCAATCATCCAATGTACAAGATCTTATGCCATTGTATATGGAATTATCTGAGGCATCTTTGCAGAACATCATTCAAAGCTAAGTATCCCAATCAAGGGCAAAACCCTTCTGGGCTTCAAATCATACCTAGATTTCTGTTTTCCTACTTATATTTCACCTCTATATTCTTGTAAATATTGCAGGTTCCCAATAACATTATTCATCACACAGAATCACTCGTAATCCAAATCAAACCTGTTTTTAACCCCAAGTATACACTGTTCCCTCAATCATTTTACAGAAGAGCAGAGACAGAGTGGTTCTTACAATACAGGAAAGTTGGGGACCTTAAACCTGATGAGAACCTCAAATGTCCATGCACAAATGGTACCTGGGGAAGTTGTAGGCAGGTATGAAGCACCTGAGAGAGCAAAAGTCATCTTCCATGGCAAACAACCTGGTCAGGATGAAGGGATGTGTCTGAATCTGCCTCTCTCTCTTCTTATTGTAGAGAAGATGGACCAGGGCTGAGTGGAGAGCTGTTCCCGGGTGCCAATGGTGATATACATTCTACCTTATGAAAGTGTCACAGGAAGTTCTGGCAACCTTCATCTTATGTTACCCTTGGAAGCAACTGTTAGGACAAAGTGGTTGCCAAGGCAGTGACCTCATTCAGTTCCAAAGAATGTGAAATACCTCATTTCCTTGGTGATGGAACTCTCTGAACTTGGTATCCAAGAAGCCAGACACCCAGAGGCAGTCCCAGTCCCAGTCCCAGTGGGCTCACTTGTTTGGATTTACCAAGGACAGAGTCAGTTTTCTTGGTACCTAATGATGTGAGGATGGCCAAATGCCAGGAGAGCTCTGAAGATGGACCTTTCCTGAGAAAACAGGTAGTGGCTAACCACTTTTTCCTGACATCTTCACAGAGTTGGTCAAGGAATCAAGATCTGAGAGGAGACAGGCCATTTCGGGGGAACATAGTATGGCCCACCAGTCAGAGGACACTCTGGATAGTCACAGACGTACTTGGGGGAAGGAGGTGCCTTTGTGGGAGTGGGTGTGGGTTTGTTGTTTTGTCTCATGTTCTGAGAATAGATAGAAAAGGCGGTTTGTTTGGTTTGGAGTGGACAGTTTCTAGTAAGTCATTTGACATGGCGAGTGTTTCTCTTTCTGTGTATCCCACTGTGTCCGTTGTTGTAGACATTAGAAAAGAGAATGCATTAATGGATGTCTCCTGTCTAGTATAAATCTTCCCATAATTCATCCTGCCCAATATATGAATGGACTGCAGCTTGTCTTATCAATGTGCAACACCTGCTATCTTTCTAAGTTGTTGTTTTCTTCCTGAATTCTGGCCACTCTCCAGAATAGACTCATGGATTTGTGTACAAAATATGTACCACCTCCAAGCTCTGTGACATGGCCATGTACTGGATAGCTGAAGAGAATGGCGAGCATCTCAAAAAACTCACATATCAGTGTGACCAGGAAAGTGTCAGTGCAGAAACCCTGCTTTGGGCCTTTTGCTTACTTATTGTTGTGTTGCACTGAATGTCAGGAAGGTCTTTGCCTCAGGCCACCCCTTTGTGAAGCCTGAAGAAAACAGTTTTCAAATGGAAATGAATGGGCCTCACCTGTGGCTCTTTATCAGCCTCTTGGACCTGTGTGTGGCTGTGACTTAGATTCTCAGCACCTGATGGATCTTAAGAATGATCCCACGTGAGCTTCCAAAACCAAAATGGCAAAAAATATCATTCATTGTGGATGAAGTCTCTTGCCTTCCTCTGTTAGGTTCCTGCACTCCATCAAATGACAATAGGGATTCTTTGGGTCAAATGAGTTCTTCAAAGCCCTGTAGAGGTGCTTGTGTTTTCGCATGACTCTAAATCACCTAAAGAATCGATACCTAAAATCAGTAGGCCTCAAATTGGAGAAACAAAGAAGTATTAACGGCAGGCTTATTTGTTCGCTCCTGTTTCAGAGAAACGGTGTCCAGGCTACCCTGACTTTAGGCAAATGAGGGGCAAACGAGCTGATTTTGGACACTGTCTTGGGCTGCGCCCCTCATGGAAACCTCCAGCCAGAGGTTAAGATGATTGACTATATGGAATAAGATGAAGGCCATGTGGGAGTGTTTTGGTTTTAATTTTGGTCATTTGTGTTGCATTGGAAAAAATGACTGGGTCCACGTGAGCTTGAACTCTGGTGTGATTCCCCTTAGAGACTGGGTTTTGGAACTGAACTCAGAGAAGCATTGCCATGAATTTTGTTGGGATTTTAAGAGGCGAAGCATGAAAGTAGCTCTTGGAAACTGAGACCTAGGCCCCGGGTGGATTTCCACAGAGGCCTGGGAATCTCAGCAAGGATATCACATGATTTTATTCTTAAAGAAATGGCAGCCATAGTTGAGAGTCAAAACACACATGGACCTCACATTGTAGACCTCAATGGGCCTGGCCTAATGTGACCTTTTGTCCACTCTTTGGGAAGCCGTGCCTATGAGAGTTCTCCAGAGATTTCATTGAAATGAGCTTCCTCACCATTTAATGTTTGCTGAATGAACTGAAACCCACAGTGCCTCCAACTTCATGGTTGAAAAATGGCTAGATAAATACCATGAAATTTTTGAAATTCCTATGACCAGGTGGCACTGGAGAAACATTGGAAGTCCTGTTGCTGATCATGAGTATACCAGACAGTGCCTTGATTTACTGAGTTTCATGAAAATGGTGTAGAACAGAGATGCCAGAAATTTGGAGCCTGCTGAGTAGTGGGTCTAGAGCAGTGGTGGGGAGGTGTTTGCGAAAACATCCGTGGTAGGGCCATGTGGATCTACCATTGGATTCCAAATGGCTTGTAACTGACATGGTGCAGCCAACAGACCCTTATATGTAAAGGCATCTTGTTATATGGAGAGTTTTCAGAGGAAAATTAAGAATCAGGTTGATATGGACAAGGGGGCAATGGGGCAAGCTGTGAGAGATTGGAGCCTAGTTGGTGCATTCTCTTGCAGACCCTGACCCACCACACGTGACAGAACTCCCTCCAGCACTGTGTCCCAGTTTAGCTCCTAGTATTTCGTGAAACAAATACCAAACTCACAGTGCAGCAGCAAAAACACCACAAAAAGTGGAAGAGGACCAAATGGCTTCACAGTCCACACGGGGAGACACTTAGTCCCCAGTGGCCTCAGTTTACCTACAAAGAGAGGATTCAGCACTGCTTCATCTTGTTCATTGGAAAATAAGAAACCATGTCCTCCAGGTCACATAGATGCAGACCCAGCTTTGATGGTCTCACTACAGAGGAAGCCAAATCTCCAGAAAACTACATATATTTCAAGTGTGGAAGCTCAGAGGCAGTTTCTCAAAAAGTTTTTAGGCCAGCAGAGCTCCATGTTTGTGGAGTGTTTACCTGTCCCTTAGTTTTGGAAACTCCTCTACCACCTCCAAGGTTGTGAACTCCTGAGCATTTTCCATTCCAGATATGTATTCACTGATTTTGTAACTCTTCTCCTCTAATTGTGTCTTACTTGGGGTGAAGGTAATGTCAAGGCATTGTTCTGGATGAGAGCGGGAGGATATTTGTGCAGCATATATTTACATACACATTGGATTCATTTTCCAATTTTCCATTCGAAATACTGAATCCCTGACACTAACCCATACCTAGTAGACTCAGACTATTCATCCTAATATAATGGAGAAAATTAACCCAACACAGTAGAAATACAAGTACTTCAGAGGAGACATGTTGTATAGTTGACTTGAACATTTGCATTATATAAGGTAGGAGTTTATAAATCTAGTCAAATTTATTTGAAATATTCTCCATGTGTTTTAAACTTAACAAATATGTGAATTCTTGTTTCCTTTTTCTGTAGTCTATTCACACATGTATATTTATATGCATATATAGAATCCGACCAGGTATCACACGTACATTTTTGTGAGGTGGCTGTCTTGGCAGATACAAATTGTTAGAAGAGTTCACTCCTCCTAAATGCTGTTAGAAATGAAAATTCAACTTATAGGAGAGCGTCCTAGTAGAACAACATTATACATTAACTCATGTTCAGTAAAATAAATATTTTTGCATTTGTGGATGATACATATTTACTGATGAATTTCGATTGGCATTTATATTGGTAATTTTTAATGTCTGTGAGTTGTGTGTGTGTGTGTGTGTATGTGTGTGTGTGTGTGTGTATCTAGGTATAGATATAGACATAGATATACTCTCCAAATTTTTCAAAATATGAAATATATGTGTCTAATATACACTCTCTAAATTCATTCATGTTCATGTATGTGGATTTATAATCCACTTTTCACAAGATTATAATCAAAAATATTCATCCACCTGAAATACATATTTGTTTCCTAGTACTGAAAACTAACTTCAGTGAATGGTGCATACAAATCCTAATTATTCTACAGTAACTGACCCAGTCTAACATCAATGCAAGTAGACTCCTATGGGACATGATATGTAATTTGTCATTCATTTGTATTCGACACTGGTACATTATTGTTTCTTCAGTTTTTGCACATCACAGGATATACATTTCATCCACAAGTTCACAAATTAATAAGCATTTGTTTCAACTTTCACCACTTCTTGCTTCAGAACTCATGTATTGTCAGGGTTTCTTGACTAGTCTTTTCATGAGACTTCTTTCCAAACACATTATTTTGAATTTCCATAATCATTTTGAAGCAAAACTCACACACTCTTCATGATAAACCAAAACACAAATATTTCCATTACATATATACCTGGTTGGAATGAATGATTGTATATCAATATACGATTTCCTTTAATTTTCAGATATCAGTTCAATTCATTATTTAAAGTTCAAAAAAGTTATATTATTTATTCACAGTATGGTCTATTCATGCTTTTTCTCTATGTTCCTAGAAACAGGGTACACCTCTTTGTACCCCCGATTCTCATTTTACATCTTCAATATATTGCTCCCAGAAATGGTGAAAGAAATACTCATGTCACCTCATTATCACAGTAATATTCTGGACAAAAAATGGAAAGGTCACACTTATGATTGTACCAAAGCCTAAATGGAAAGTGAACATGGATTTCTAAAAACATCCATGTCCAGGTTGCCTAATGCTGTCAATTGTCAATCCTATTGGTGACTACATATTTGTTTTTTTCCTAATTTATATATTCAAACTCAACCCTGTTGAAAATGTCTAATTCTATCACTCCCTTTATACTTTGCCTGATTTCGTAATGTTTCTATTGATATCTGCTTTTCTACATATTTTCCCCAGTTCAACATAGTGACTGACTCTTCATATGTGCTGACATTTACATTCACTCAACAACCGAAAGTCTATTGCTAAAGAACTTTTGGTCCAAATCCTATACTCACTCTTCTTCCTCAACCTACCGACTATCTTCCTAATCCTACTGAATATCCCTTTTTGACTGGATGTTCTCTTCTAAATTCAATCATCCAATGTACAAGGTCCTATGCCATTGTATATGGAATTATCTGAGGCATCTTTGCAGAACATCATTCAAAGCTAAGTATCCCAATCAAGGGCAAAACCCTTCTGGGCTTCAAATCATACCTAGATTTCTGTTTTCCTACTTATATTTCACCTCTATATTCTTGTAAATATTGCAGGTTCCCAATACCATTATTCATCACACAGAATCACTTGTAATCCAAATCAAACCTGTTTTTAACCCCAAGTATACACTGTTCCCTCAATCATTTTACAGAAGAGCAGAGACAGAGTGGTTCTTACAATACAGGAAAGTTGGGGACCTTCAACCTGATGAGAACCTCAAATGTCCATGCACAAATGGTACCTGGAGAAGTTGTAGGCAGGTATGAAGCACCTGAGAGAGCAAAAGTCATCTTCCATGGCAAACAACCTGGTCAGGATGAAGGCATGTGTCTGAATCTGCCTCTCTCTCTTCTTATTGTACAGAAGATGGACCGAACCAGGGCTGAGTGGAGAGCTGTTCCCGGGTGCCAATGGTGATATACATTCTACCTTATGAAAGTGTCACAGGAAGTTCTGGCAACCTCCATCTTATGTTACCCTTGGAAGCAACTGTTAGGACAAAGTGGTTGCCAAGGCAGTGACCTCATTCAGTTCCAAAGAATGTGAAATACCTCATTTCCTTGGTGATGGAACTCTCTGAACTTGGTATCCAAGAAGCCAGACACCCAGAGGCAGTCCCAGTCCCAGTCCCAGTGGGCTCACTTGTTTGGATTTACCAAGGACAGAGTCAGTTTTCTTGGTACCTAATGATGTGAGGATGGCCAAATGCAGGAGAGCTCTGAAGATGGACCTTTCCTGAGAAAACAGGTAGTGGCTAACCACTTTTTCCTGACATCTTCACAGAGTTGGTCAAGGAATCAAGATCTGAGAGAAGACAGGCCATTTCGGGGGAACATAGTATGGCCCACCAGTCAGAGGACACTCCGGATAGTCACAGACGTACTTGGGGGAAGGAGGTGCCTTTGTGGGAGTGGGTGTGGGTTTGTTGTTTTGTCTCATGTTCTGAGAATAGATAGAAAAGGCGGTTTGTTTGGTTTGGAGTGGACAGTTTCTAGTAAGTCATTTGACAATGCCTTGTGTTTCTCTTTCTGTGTGTCCCACTGTGTCCGTTGTTGTAGACATTAGAAAAGAGAATGCATTAATGGATGTGTCCTGTCTAGTATAAATCTTCCCATAAATCATCCTGCCCAATATATGAATGGACTGCAGCTTGTCTTATCAATGTGCAACACCTGCTATCTTTCTAAGTTGTTGTTTTCTTCCTGAATTCTGGCCACTCTCCAGAATAGGCTCATGGATTGTGTCCAAAATATGTACCACCTCCAAGCTCTGTGACATGGCCATGTACTGGATAGCTGAAGAGAATGGCGAGCATCTCAGAAAACTCAGATATCAGTGTGACCAGGAAAGTGTCAGTGCAGAAACCCTGCTTTGGGCCTTTTGCTTACTTATTGTTGTGTTGCACTGAATGTCAGGAAGGTCTTTGCCTCAGGCCACCCCTTTGTGAAGCCTGAAGAAAACAGTTTACAAATGGAAATGAATGTGCCTCACCTGTGGCTCTTTATCAGCCTCTTGGACCTGTGTGTGGCTGTGACTTAGATTCTCAGCACCTGATGGATCTTAAGAATGATCCCATGTGAGCTTCCAAAATCAAAATGACAAAAAATATCATTCATTGTGGATGAAGTCTCTTGCCTTCTTCTGTTAGGTTCCTGCACTCCATCAAATGACAATAGGGATTCTTTGGGTCAAATGAGTTCTTCAAAGCCCTGCAGAGGTGCTTGTGTTTTGCATGACTCTAAATCACCTAAAGAATCGATACCTAAAATCAGTAGGCCTCAAATTGGAGAAACAAAGAAGTATTAACGGCAGGCTTATTTGTTCACTCCTGGTTCACAGAAACGGTGTCCAGGCTACCCTGACTTTAGGCAAATGAGGGGCAAACGAGCTGATTTTGGACACTGTCTTGGGCTGCGCCCCTCATGGAAACCTCCAGCCAGAGGTTAAGATGATTGACTATATGGAATAAGATGAAGGCCATGTGGGAGTGTTTTGGTTTTAATTTTGGTCATTTGTGTTGCATTGGAAAAAATGACTGGGTCCACGTGGGCTTGAACTCTGGTGTGATTCCCCTTAGAGACTGGGTTTTGGAACTGAACTCAAAGAAGCATTGCCATGAATTTTGTTGGGATTTTAAGAGGCCACGCATGAAAGTCACTCTTCGAAACTGAGACCTAGGCCCCGGGTGGATTTCCACAGAGGCCTGGGAATCTCAGCAAGGATATCACATGATTTTATTCTTAAAGAAATGGCAGCCATAGTTGAGAGTCAAAACACACATGGACCTCACATTGTAGACCTCAATGGGCCTGGCCTAATGTGACCTTTTGTCCACTCTTTGGGAAGCCGTGCCTGTGAGAGTGCTCCAGAGATTTCATTGAAATGAGCTTCCTTACCATTTAATGTTTGCTGAATGAACTGAAACCCACAGTGCCTCCAACTTCATGCTTGAAAATTGGCTAGATAAATACCATGAAATTTTTGAAATTCCTATGACCAGGTGGCACTGGAGAAATATTGGATGTCTGTTGCTCATCATGAGTATACCAGACAGTGCCTTGATTTACTGAGTTTCATGAAAATGGTGTAGAACAGAGATGCCAGTAAGTTGGAGCCTGCTGAGTAGTGGGTCTAGAGCAGTGGTGGGGAGGTGGTTTGATAAAACATCCGTGGTAGGGCCATGTGGATCTACCATTGAATTCCAAATGGCTTGTAACTTACAAGGTGCAGCTAGCAGACCCTTATATGTAAAGGCATCTTTTTATATGGAGAGTTTTCAGAGGAAAATTAAGAATCAGGTTGATATGGACAAGGGGGCAATGGGGCAAGCTGTGAGAGATAGGAGCCTAGTTGGTGCATTCTCTTGCAGACCCTGACCCACCACACGTGACAGAACCACCTCCAGCACTGTGTCCCAGTTTAGCTCCTCGTATTTCATGAAACAAATACCAAACTCACAGTGCAGCAGCAAAAACACCACAAATTGGAGGAGGACCAAATGGCATCACAGTCCACACGGGGAGACACTTAGTCCCCAGTGGCCTCAGTTTACCTACAAAGAGAGGATTCAGCACTGCTTCATCTTGTTCATTGGAAAATAAGAAACCATGTCCTCCAGGTCACATAGATGCAGACCCAGCTTTGATGGTCTCACTACAGAGGAATCCAAATCTCCTGAAAACAACATATATTTCAAGTGTGGAAGCTCAGAGGCAGTTTCTCAAAAAGTTTTTAGGCCAGCAGAGCTCCATGTTTGTGGATTGTTTACCCTGTCCCTTAGTTTTGGAAACTCCTCTACCACCTCCAAGGTTGTGAACTCCTGAGCATTTTCCATTCCAGATATGTATTCACTGATTTTGTAACTCTTCTCCTCTAATTGTGTCTTACTTGGGGTGAAGGTAATGTCAAGGCATTGTTCTGGATGAGAGCGGGAGGATATTTGTGCAGCATATATTTACATACACATTGGATTCATTTTCCAATTTTCCATTCGAAATACTCTATCCCTGACACTAACCCATACCTAGTAGTCTCAGACTATTCATCCTAATATAATGGAGAAAATTAACCCAACACAATGGAAATACAAGCATTTCAGAGGAGACATGTTGTATAGTTGGACTTGACATATGCATTATATAAGGTAGGAGTTATAAATTTAGTCAAATTTTAATTGAAATATTCTCCATGTGTTTTTAAACTTAACAAATATGTGAATTCTTGTTTCCCTTTCTGTAGCCTATTCACACATTTATATTTATATGCATATATAGAATCCTACCAGGTATCACACGTACATTTTTGTGAGGTGGCTGTCTTGGCAGATACAAATTGTGAGAAGTGTTCACTCCTCCTTAATGCTGTTGGAAATGAAAATTCAACCTATAGGAGAGCGTCCTAGTAGAACAACATTATATATTAACTCATGTTCAGTAAAATAAATATTTTTGCATTTGTGGATGATATATATTTACTGATGAATTTCAATTGGCATTTATATTGGTACTTTTTAATGTCTGTGAGTGTTGTGTGTGTGTGTGTGTGTGTGTGTGTGTGTGTGTGTATAGATGTAGATATAGATATAGATATACTCTCCAAATTTTTCAAAATATGAAATATATGTGTCTAATATACACTCTCTAAATTCATTCATGTTCATGTATGTGGATTTATAATCCACTTTTCACAAGATTATAATCAGAAATATTCATCCACCTGAAATACATATTTGTTTCCTAGTACTGAAAACTAACTTCAGTGAATGGTGCATACAAATCCTAATTATTCTACAGTAACTGACGCAGTCTAACATCAATGCAAGTAGAATCCTATGGGGACATGATATGTAATTTGTCATTCATTTGTATTCGACACTGGTACATTATTATTTCTTCAGTTTTTGCACATCATAAGATATACCTTTGCCAAGGCAGTGACCTCATTCAGTTCCAAAGAATGTGACATACCTCATTTCCTTGGTGATGGAACTCTCTGAACTTTGTATCCAAGGAGCCAGGCACCCAGAGGCAGTTTCAGTCCCAGTCCCAGTGGGCTCACTTGTTTGGATTTAGCAAGGATAAAGTCAGTCATTCTTGGTTCCTACTGAAGTGAGGATTACCAAATGCCTGGAGAGCTCTGAAGAGGGAACTTTCCTGAGAAAGCAGGTAGTAGCTCTCCATTTTTTCCTTACAACTTTACAGAGTTCGCCAAGGAAAACAAATCTGAGAGAGGACAGGCCATTTCAGAAGAACAGAGTATGGCCACCAGTCAGAGGACACTCTGGTTAGTCACACAGCTACTTGGGGAAGGAGGTGCCTTTTTGGGAGTGGGTGTGGGTTTGTGGTTTGTCTCATGTTCTGAAAATAGGTAGGAATGGCGGTTTGTTTGTTTTGGAGTGAACTGTTTCTGGTAAGTCGTTTGACGAGGTGAGTGTTTCCATGTCTGTGTATCCCACTTTGCCTGTGGTAGTAGACATGAGAAAAGAGAATGCAGCAATGGATTTGTCATGTCTAGTATAAAGCTTCCCAGCATTCATCCTGCCCAATTTATGAATGGAGTGTGGCTTGCCTTATGCACGGGCAACACCTAATACCTTCCTAAGTCCCTGTTTTCTTCCTGAATTCTGGCCACTCTCTAGAATAGGCTCATGGTTATGTGTCCAAGATACATACCAAATCCAAGGTCTTTGACATGGCCATGTACTGGATACCTGAATGGAATGGCCAGCATCTCAGAAAACTCAGATATCAGTGTGACCAGGAAAGTCTCAGTGGAGATACCCTGCTTTGGGCCTTTTGCTTACCTATTGTTCTGTTGCCCTGAATATCAGAAAGGTCTATGTCTCATGCAACCCCTTTGTTAAGCCTGAAGAAAACAGTTTTCAAATGGAAATGAATGTGCATCACCTCTGGCTCTTTGCTTAATTTCATTGGAAAAGGATGTGTCTGATTGAGGCCCTTTGCCCTGTTTTAGGCTGTGACTTAGATTCTCAGCACCTGATGGAAGTAAAGCAAGATCCCATATGTGCATCTAAACCAAAATGGAAAAACGTTCAATCAATGTGCATGAAGTATATTGCCTTCCTTTGTTAGGTTTCTGAAATCCATCATGTCAGAATAGGGATCCTTTGGGTGAAATGAGTTCTTCAAATCTTTGCAGAGGTGCTTGGCTTTTCTCATGACTCCAATTCACAAAAAGAATCTAGACCCCACAGTCAGAGAGGCTCAAATTGGAGAAGCGAAGCAGTATTAAGGGCAGGCCTATTTGATCACTCCTGGTTCACAGGAAGGGTGTCCAAGCCACCCTGTCATTCGGCAAATGAGGGGCAAGGGAGCTTATTTTGGACACTGTCTTGGGATGTGCCTCTCATGAAAACCTCAATCCAGATGTTATGATGAGTATCTTTATGGTAGAAGATGAGGGCCATGTAGGAGTGTTTTGGTTATAATTGTGGTCATTTGTGTGGCAGTTGGAAGAGATGACTGGGTCCACCTGGGCATGAATTCTGCTGTGATTCCCCTTAGCGACTGAGTTCTGGAACTGACCTCAGAGAAGTATTGACATGAATTGTGTGGGGATTTTAGGAGGCCAGGAATGAGAGTTGCCATTGGGAACCTGGGATCAAGGCCCAGAGTGGCTTTCCACAGAACACTGGGAATCACAGCCAGGATATTACATGATTTTATTCTGAAAGACTTGGCAGGCATAATTGAGATTCAAAACACACTTGGACCTCGCTTTGTAGACCTCAATGGGCCTGGCTTCATGTGACTTTTTGGCCACTCTTTGGGTAGACTTGCCTGTGAGTGTGCTCCAGAGATTTCCCTGAAATTAGCTTCCTCACCATTTAATGGTTCCTGAATGAATTGAAACCAACATTGCCTCCAAATGCATCTGTGAAAAAATGCTAGATAATTACCAAGAAATTTTAGAAATTCCGATGACCAGCTGGCACTGGAGGACCTTTGATGTCCTGTTGATGATCATGAGTATACCAGACAGGGCCTTGATTGACTGGGTTTCATGAAAATGGTGTAGAACAGAGATGCCAGTAAGTTGGGGCCTGGTAAGTAGTGGGCCTAGAGCTGTGTTATGCAAATGTGTGATAAAACATCTGTGGTGGGGCCATGTGGATCTTCCATTGGCTTCCAAATGGCTGTGACTGACATGGTGCAACCATCACACCCATATATGTAAAGGCATATTTTTATATGGAGAGGTTTCAGAGCAATGTTCAGTATCATGTTGTAATTGTCAAGGGGGCAAGCTACTTGAGATAGAACCCTGGTTGGTGCATTCTCCTGGAGACCCTGCCAACCACACCTGACAGAACTCCCTTCAGCACTGTGTCCCATTTGAACTCATTGTATTTCATGAAGCAAATACCAAACTCCCAGTGCAGCAGCAAGAAACACCACGAAAATTGGAGGATGACCATTGGTTTCACAGTCCACACGGGAAGACCCTTAGCCCTCAGTGGCCAAAGTTTACCTACAAAAAGAGAATTCATCAATGCTGCCTCATTTTTATTTGAAAATAAGTAACCATTTCCTCCAGGTCACATAGATGCAGATCCAGCTTTGATGGTTTCACTACAAATAAAGCTAAAGCTCCTGACAACAACATATATTTCAAGTGCCCAACCTCAGAGGCAGATTCTCAAAAAGTCTTTTGGCCAGCAGAGCTCCATGTTTGTGGAGTGTTTACCCTGTCTCTTACTTTTGGAAACTCCTCTACCACCTCCAAAGATGTGAAATCTGGAGCATTTTCCATTCTAGATATGTATTCACAGATTTTCTAACTCTTCTCCTCTAATTGTGTCTTACTTGGGGCGAAGGTAATGTCAAGGCATTGTTCTGGAGGAGAGTGGGAAGATTTTTCCGTAGCATATATTTGCATACACATTGGATTCAGTGTCCTATTTTCAATTCAAAATACTGAATACCTGACTCTAACCCATACCCTACCAGACTCTGACTACTAATCCTAATATGATGGAGAAAAATAACCCATAAAGAATAGAAATACAAGCAGTTCAGAGTAGGCATGGTGTATAGATGGACTTGCCTTTTGCATGATACAGAGTTGGAGTTATAAATCTAGTCAATTGTTTGTTGAAATAGTTGTCCTAGTATTTTTAAGGTTAACAAATATGTGAATTCCTGTCTCCCTTTCTCTGTATTCTTATATGCACATATAGATTCCTATCTGGTACCACACGTACATTCTTGTGAGGTGGCTGACTTGGCAGATACAAATTGTTAGAAGAGATCACTCCTACTAAACCCTGTTGGAACTGAATATTCAACCTATGGGTGAGCTTGCTAGTTGAACAGCATTATACATAAATCCATGTTCAGTAAAATGAATATTTTTAGATCTGTGGATGGTATATATTTTATAATGAATTTTGATTGACATATATATTGCTACTTTTTTGTCTGTGTGTGTGTTTTATGTATATGTATATATATGTATATATATATATATATATATATATATATATATATATATATATATATACATATATATACACTCTCCAGATTTTTCAAAATATGAAATATATGTGTCTTATATTCACTCCCTAAATTCATTCATGTTCATGTATGTGGATTTATAATCAACTATTCACAAGATTATTCTCAGAAATATTCATCCACCTGAAATTTGCCCAGTGCTCTCAAATGTCAATCCTATTTGTGACTACATATTTGTTTCTTCCTAAGATTATATATTTAAACTCAACCCTGTTCAAAATGTCTAATCCTATCACTCACTTTATACTCTGCCTGATTTTGTAATGTCTATATTGATATATGCTTTCCTACATATTTTCCCCAGTTCATCATTGTGACTGACTCTTCACCTGTGCTGACATTTACATTCACTCTCTAATCGAAATCCTATTGCTAAGAAACTTTTGTTCCAAATCTTATACTCACCCTTCTTCCTAAACTTATTGACTATCTTCGTAATGCTACAGACTATCCCTTTTTGACTGGATGTTCTCTTCTACATTTAATCATCCAAGTAAATGTGGTGCGAGCTTCAGAGGAGGAGACTACCAACAGACTATCTCATGCAACATCAAACGGTTTATTGGGTGTCCAGCAGGCTGGGGTTCAGAGCTCACCTGAATAGAGCAGATAGCCCTGAGAATAGCTGAAGTAGAGCTTATATACTTTCCCTGGAGAGGGAAGGGAGGGAATTGTATTGATGGGTCAGGGCGAGTGGGCGGTTTGCATGCAACTGGGAGAGGGAGTACATTCTGCAATTTGGCAGCTGGGGATAGAACATTCTGAGAACAAGTTTTGCAAACATTTCTCAAGATTTCAACAGTGTTCTGTTAAGCATACAGAAAAACAAGATGTGACAAGTACCTATTTTATTAATATTTCATTCCCCACTTCTTCTTCTGGCTAATTTTAATCATAAAAATGATCATTGGAGGGTGTCACATTCAATGTCTGCTAGTGGGGTATTACCATAAGTTTAACTCGTCCAATTTGAGCCTGGAGAAAAGACATTACACGGTTGAGCAAACAGGGTTTTATAGTTAGCAATAATATGAGGATTATTATTGGACCGGCCAGGGTTGATAAAAACGTAGTTAACCAGGGGGACTGTGTGAACCAAGACTCAAGCCACCCTTTTTGGGCCTCTCTCACTTGTTGATGCTCTTCAAGGTGTCTTTTAAATTTACTCATAGATTTTATTACAACTCCAGTATAGTCAGCATAAAAACAACATTCTTCCCTCAATGCAGCACAAAGGCCCCCTTCTCTAATGAAGAGGAGGTCCAACCCTCAACTGTTCTGTAAAACAACTTCAGAGAGAGAGGTTAAAGTTTCATGCAAAGCCCTGAAGGAGGTTTCTAATATCTTACTTTTGCTCTATTGCTGCTTCTAATTGGGTCATCTTTTGTGTCCCATGGACAATGCCACTGGTTCCTCTGCCCACCCGTGCAGCAACTCCTATTCCTAATAGGATGGCTAAAGTGAGGGATATATGTTCCCAGTGGAACCGGTTGTATGCCCCCCCTATTTGATCCTCAAATGAAGCTGCGTCATGATAGAGCACTCTGGGAAACATCTGCACAATTACACAAATTATCACATATCTTGATCATTTCATGAAAACATAAACGATGTTTAAGTATATAGAATTATGCTGTTGTAGGCACTGACAAAGCAAGGCACCTAAGATAGCACTCAAGAGAGGGAAACAGTCCTATTTGGTTGCAACCGGATTCAGAGGGCATTGCTTCTATTGTAATCAATTAATCCCCTGAAACTCAAGTTTAGGTAGTTTCAGAAATTTGTACCCAACATATAAGGCATGGGGCTCAGAAGTTCACAGTCTTCAGAAGTTTAAAAAAGCAGTATTTGTTTCTGTTTTTCCTTCTGTTCTGGGCAAGTTAACTTTTCAAGGACACCTGGGAGGAGGAGAGCTTTTTCTTCCCTTTCTTATTTTCCCCCTGCCAGCTGTTACCATGGAGCCCGGTTGGTAATTTCTTTATCTTAGAAATGTAGCCATCTCTGTGAAGCCCCAGCTGAAGGCCAGAGGACTTGTTCACATATTTTGTGAAAAACTAGTTAGAGGTTGTCTAGCTTAGAAGTACTGAGATTTTTAGCCAGTGGCCAAGTAGAACAGGGCAATACAAAAGAGAATGTTTATCTACATTAAAGTCTTTATTGGGACTCTTTGGCTGAAAGTTCAAAACTCAGCCATGGTGAAGACTTCTGAAGAAGGTCATTTAAGAGTTTTCTGTGGACCTGGTACAGAGGGGGAAAGACGGGGAAGTTGGTGCTGAGAGCACCTCCGAGGATCTGAGAATGAGGGAAAAGAGAGATGTAAAAGAATAATGCGAAAGGGTATTTGGAATTTCCTAGCAGCAAACTTGAGCAGTAGATCAGGTAGAGCAGAGTGAAAGACGGGAGTGAGGATCCCAAAATTCTGTGAGGGACTTTAAATTTTAGTAACCTGTTTTCAGTGATGACAAAGCAACTTTAAAGGCCAATTATATTACATCTTGGATAAGGGTCTCAGGGCTCTCCTCAGCTCGTTTGAGCATTGGGTTAGCTGGTAAGAGGACCTGGTGGGACCCGGTGAGGGCACTGACAGGAGATGAGAGGAATGAGTCGGTGGAGCGGTACCTATGTACCTGCTACCTCAGCAAGGGGGCTATGGTCAGAGAACTGGTGGAGCTTTGGGTTTCTGCTCTAGTTATTGGAGGGGAGAAATCAAGTTGCTGAGATGGGAGTGACAGCAGAGGGTCTGGAGCAGAAGGCTGAGGATAATGATCTATTGGAGAAGCATAGTTCAGGATGTGAGTGAAGGAGGGAATAGGCTTCCACATAGGGGAATTTCCTTTCACTCTTTTGAGCACTTGCAGAAGTCAAAAAGGTCATGCAAAATTTGAGGATCTAGAGACCCTTCTGGGTGCCATAGTTTTTGGTTGTCTAATTGGTAATGTGGCCAATTCTGTGTACTGAATTTGATGAAGAATTGGGGTTCCATCAGGCAGCCCCTGTATGCACACATTCCCATGACATACAGAAAAAGTCGGCTTTTCCCCCACACAGCCGTTACTCTTTGTGGCTTTGATAGTCTGCCAGGCAAACTTAGTAATCTAGACTAGCCAACCTGCATCTGGCTTGCGTGTCCCTACATCCATAATGTTTGTTTCCATTATCTATGGTACAGAAGGGATTTAATGGTATTTTAGTGGGATCCTCTTCATCAGTGATATCAC
Source organism: Callospermophilus lateralis (assembly GCF_048772815.1). Lineage (NCBI taxonomy): Eukaryota > Metazoa > Chordata > Mammalia > Rodentia > Sciuridae > Callospermophilus > Callospermophilus lateralis. The sequence continues at coordinate 47,483 of NW_027512775.1, forward strand.
AATAGGAAATACCTATAGCCAGCTAACAAATGTCTGGGTGGAGAGATGGCCACCAGGTCCCTAAGGGGGCTGTATGCGAGATAGACCATACTTCTTTTCCAGTAGGATTTGTGATCAGCCATCACTGCTTAATGGGCTGATGAGGGTTAGGACTACTTGTAGCCAAGGGGAGAGTATATAACCTTATTCACATTGCGAATACACAATTTGAAACTGTTACCAGTCTTTTTCAGTTTCCAGAAAGATTCTGTACAGGGAGCAGGCTTGAGATGAGAGGCATGGATCCTGGAAGTGATTCTGTTTACGTTTACCACTGTAGGTGTTATAATAGCACCTGGTATGGTCCTTCTCAGCGGGGTACCAGGGATGACACCTGATATCATCTTACATAGATGAAATCTCTTACTTGATATGGATGTGGAATCCCCTGGTTCCCAGTTGGGTAGGCAGTGGCCAGCTGTTTTCACAGGTATTACTGAGTTCTTTCAAGATCTTTAAGTCTGTCAAGCAAGGGGGTGTGGAAAGGATCTTTAGGTCTTACAGTTGGGCTTAGGTCCCCTACTGGAGGAGGGCCACCATAAAGAATTTCACATGTGGTAAGGTTACTCAAAGAAACAAAGGGATTTTTTCTTGCATGAAACATTGCATAAGGCAGGAGCATAGTCCAATCCTATGCTGGTCTCTAAGCTTAATTTCGTTAAGGTCTCTTTAATGGTTCTATTCATTCTTTCTACTTGTCTTGAACTCTGTGGTCTATAAGCACAATTTAACTTCCAATTAATCCCCAGGTTCCTGGCTAACCCCTGACTTACCTGGGCCATGAACATCGGTCCATTGTCAGATCCTATTACCGGCTTAGCTTCCTCCAATGGTAGAGAGGCTTAGTCAGCAGCAGCGGAATCACTTAGAGTGTGTTGTGTGTTAGGGGACGAGGGCAGGGGATAAGGAGGGGGAGAAGAGTCCAGTAGAGTCAAATCTGTGACTCAGGGAGAACAGAGGGTGGAGGAGGAGGAGGTTGAGAGGGTTTGAGAGATCATGGGGGAAGGAGTAGGAGCAGAGGTAGGGGCAAGGAAAGGCTTCACCCATGGAGGAGGAGATTTGCAGAGGTCCTGCCAAGTTAAGATATATGGCTGTTGTTCCGGATGGCTATGTGGCGCTGGCTGAAAGACAATACCTCTGACTTTTTAAATTAGTGGGAAGTAGAAAGATCCTTCTAGGGGCCATACGACTCCAAAGATGGGCCATTCTGAGGCACAGAGATTCTGCCAGGTCCAGCGTTTTACTAAAAAAGAAAGATTCTGAGCCCTTAAGCGGACTTTGGTCCAGTGATCAAGGGTCAGGGACAGAGGCATTGACGTGCTCTGTTCCATAATGAAAGTTCCACAAACAGTAAAAGCAAGGACACACGACACAGATAAGACAAGACCATAAAGACAGGAAATGAACGTCCAACACTGAGACCAGGATTGAGTAGCCGGCAAAACCCAATGGTATGGCAACAACGAATCTAAAAGAAAATATCACTGAGTCGAGAAGACTATTGTTCCTTGATTTCCCGAGTTCTCTGCGGGGTCCTCCAGAGAGGTGCCCTTTGTCTCTGTGACACGTCTCTCAGCCACCGTCGGAGAGAGCCCAGGCTCTTCATCGCCAGCAATTTTGCCAAGCCCTAACAAGAAACCTGAAACCGGAAAGAGGCGCCTTACTTGCTCCAAGAGGAGCCCATTGGGGTCTCTCCTCCGCCACTGCTGGAACTCGGTGGAACCTCAATATGTAAAGGTCAGGCGAGTGTCACAGGAAGATACTATCAAGAGACTGTCTCATGCAACAGCAAAGGGTTTATTTGTGGTCCAGCATGCTGGAGCTCAGAGCTAAATTAAATAGAGCAGAGACCTCTGAGAACAGCTTAAGCAGAGCTTATATACTTTCCTTGGAGAGGGAAGAGAGGGAAGTTTAGTGATGGGTAAGGGCGAGTGGGCGGTTTGCATGACACCGAGTGAGGTAGTACATTCTGCAGTTCGGCTGTTGGGAACAGTACATTCTAGAACAAGATTAGCACACATTTCTCAAGATTTCAAAAGTGTTTTGTTAAGCATACAGAAAAACAGGAAGTGACAAGTACCTATTTTATTAATTTTATTAACCTTTCACTACCGACTATGCCTTTTTGACTTGATGTTCCTTCTACATTAATTCATGCAACGTACAAGGTGCTATGCCATTGTATATCGATTTATCTGAGACAACTCTGCAGAACGTAATTCAACACCACGTATCCCTATCAAGGGCCCAATGCCCTTCTGGGCTTCAAATCAGACTTAGATTTCTTTTTTCATACATATATTTCACCTATATATTCTTCTACACATAGCAAGTTCTCAATACGATCATTCATCCAGCAAAATGATTTCTAACCCAAATCGATCATGTTTTTAACCATAACCGGACACTGTTCCCTCAATCTAACTTTACAGAAGAGCAGGGAAGGAGTTGATATTACAATACAGAAATGTAGAAAAACTTCCACCTGCTGAGAACCTCAAAGGTCCATGCAGAAATGATCCCTGGAGAAGATGTAGGAAGCAATAAAGGACCTGAGAGACCAAAAGTCATCTTCCATGGCAAACAACCCGGTCAGGATAAAAGGTTGTGTCTGAATCAGATTTTTTTTAATGTAGAGATCATGGACCAAACCAGGCCTGTGTGGAGATCTATTCCTGGGTGCCTTTGGTTGATATACCATTCTAACTTGTGAAAATGTCACAGGAAGTAGGGGCAGCCTCAATCTCTTGGGACCCTTGGAAGCAACAGTTAGGACAAAGTGGCTGCCAAGACAGTGCCCTCATTCAGTTCAGGAAGGAAGTGACCTCACCTCACTTTCTTGGTGATGGAACTCTCTGAACGTGGGATCCAGGAAGCCAGGCACACAGAGCCAGTCCCAGTCCCAGTCCCAGTGGTCTCACTTGTTTGGATTTACCAAGGACAGGGTCAGTATTTTTTGGTACCTACAGATGTGTGGAAGGCCAAATGCCAGGAAAGCTCGGATGCAGGGCTTTTCATGAGAAAGCAGGTAGTAGCTCACCGTTGGCTCCTAAGAAGTTCACAGAGTTGGCCAAGGAGACAAGATCTGAGACAGGAAAGGCCATTTTGGGGGAACATATTATGGCCCACAAGTCAGAGGACACTCTGGATATTCACAGACCTACTTAGGGGAAGGAGGTGCCTTTGTGGGTGTGGTTGTGGGTTTGTGGTTTTGTCTCATTTTCTGAGAATAGGTAGGACAGTCGGTTTGTTTCATTTGAAGTGGACTGTTTCTAGTAAGTCTTTTCACAGGGCGAGTGTTTCTATGTCTGTGTATTCCACTGTTTCCGTGGTTGTAGACATTAGAAAAGAGAATTCATCAATGGATATGTCGTGTCTAGTAGAAAGCTTCTCAGCATTCATATTGCCCCGTTTTTGAATGGACTGTAGCTTGCCTTATCGATGAGCAACACCTGCTACCTTCCTAAGTTTCTATTTTCGTCCTGAATTCCGGCCAATCTCAAGAATAGGCCCATGGTTTTGTGTCCAAGATATGTACCACCTCCAAGCTCTGTGACATGGCCATGTACTTGATAGCTGTAGGTGATGGCGAGCATCTCAGTAAACTCAGATATCAGTGTGACCAGGAAAGTCTCAGAGGAGAATTCCTGCTTTGGGCCTTTTGCTTACCTATTGTTCTGTTGCCCTGAATGTCAGGAAGGTCTTTGCCTCAGGCCACCCCTTTGTGCAGCCTGAAGAAAACAGTTTTCAAATGGAAATGAATGGGCATACCTGTGGCACTTTCCTTAATTTTTTTGGAAAGGGATGTGTCTGAATCAGGCCCTTGGCCCTGTGTGTGGCTGTGGCTTAGATTCTCAGCACCTGATGGATCTAAAGAAAGTTACCATGTGTGCATCCAAAAGAAAATTCGCCAAAAGAACAATTATTGGGATGAAGTCTCTCGACTTCCTCTGTAAGGTTCCTGACCTCCATCAAGTGAGAATGGGATCCTTTGGGTCAAAAGAGTTCTACAAAACCTGCAGAGGCTAGCCCATTGTGCTTGGGTTTTCTCATGACTAAAATTCACATAAAGAATCTAAACCCCACAGACAGTAGTCCTCAAATTGGAGCAGTATTAATGGCAGGCCTATTTGATCACTTGTGGTTCACAGGATGGGTGTCCAGGCCACCTTGACTTTAGGCAAATGAGGGGCAAAGGAGCTTATTTGGGACACTGTCTTGGTCTGCGCCCCTCATGGAAACCTCCAGCCAGATTATGATGAGTGTCTATATGAAAGAAGATGAGGGCCATATGGGAGGGTTCTTGTTTTAATTGTGGTAATTTGTGTGGTAGTTGGAAGAGATGACTGGGTCCACCAGGGCTTGAACTCTGGTGTGATTCCCCTTAGAGACTGAGTTCTGGAACTGACCTCAGAGAAGTATTGCCATGAATAGTGTTGGGATTTTAGGAGACCACGCATGAGAATCGCTTTTGGAAACTGAGATCTAGGCCCAGGATGGCTTTCCACAGAGCTCAGGGATTCTGAGCCAGGATATCACATGATTTAATTCTTAAAGACTTGGTAGCCATAGTTGAGAGTCCAAACACACATGGACCTCACATTGTATACCTCAATGGGCCTGGATTCATGTGTCCTTTTGGCCACTCTTTTGGCTTGCCTGTGAGTGTTCTCCAGAGCTTTCATTGAAATGAGCTTCCTCACCATTTAATGGTTCCTGAATTAAATGAAACCCACAGTGCCTCCAACTTCATCCTTGAAAAATGACTAGATTAATACCATGAAATTTTTGAAATCCCCATGACCAGGTGGCACTGGATAACCTTTAGATATCCTGCTGCTGATCATGAGTATAACAAACAGTGCCTTGATTGACTGAGTTTCGTGAAAATGGTGTAGAACAGAAATGCCAGTAAGTTGGAGCCTGCTGGGTAGTGGGTGTAGAGCAGTGGACTGTAGGTGTGTAAATAAATATTTTTGGTAGGACCACCTGGATCTTCCATTGGCTTCCAAAACTTGCGACTGACATGGTGCAGGCAGCAGACCTTTATATGTAAAGGCATCTTGTTATATGTAGAGGTTTCAGGGCAATGTTCAGAATCAGGTTGCTATAGTCAAGGGGAAAGCTATGTGGGATAGAAGCCTGGTTCGTACATTCTCTTTCCGACCCTGACCAACCACACATGACAGAACTCCCTCCAGCATTGTGCCCCAGTTGAACATATTGTATTTCGTGAAGCAAATACCAAATTCCCAGTGCAGCAGTAAGAAACACCCTGAAAAGTGGAGGATGACCAAATGGCTTCACAGACCACACGGGAAGACACTTAGCTCCCAGTGGCAACAGTTTACCTACAAAGGGAGAATTCACATCTGCTGCCTCATGTTCATTACAAAATAAACAACCATGTCCTCCAGGTTACATAGATGCAGACCCAGATTTTTGGTGTCACTATAAACGAAGCTAAATCTCCTGACAATTACATATATTTCTTTTTCTTTTTTTAATTAATTTTCATTGTAGGTTGTTCAAAACATTACATACTTCTTGATATATCATATTTCACACTTTGATTCAAGTGGGATATGAGCTCCCATTTTTATTCCATATACAGATTGCAGAATCACATCAGTTGCAGAACCATTGATTTACATATTGCCATACATATATTTCTTGTGCCTAACCTCAGAGGAAGTTTCTCAATAAGTCTTTAGGTCAGCACAGCTCCATGTTTCTGGAGTGTTTACCCTCTCCCATACTTTTGTAAACTCTTTTACCACCTCCAGTGTTGTGAACTCCTGAGCATTTTTTATTCCACATATGTATTCACAGGTTTTCTAACTCCTCTCCTCTAATTGTGTCTTACTTTTAGCGATGGTTATGTCAAGGCATTGTTCTGGATAAGAGAGGGATGATTTTTGTGTATCACATGTTTGCATACACATTAGATTCATTTTCCTATTTTCCATTTGAAATACTGAATCCCTGACACTAACCCATACCCTACTAGACTCTGACTACTAATCCTAATATCATGGAGAAAAAAAACCTAACTGAATAGAAGTACAGTCCTTTCATAGGAAGCATGGTGTATATTTGTATTTGTCTTCCTCTTTATCAAGAGTATGTGTTTTAAATTTAGTAAACTTTTCATTTTAATATTTCTCCATGATTTTTTAAAGTTATCACATATGTAAATTCCTGTCTCCCTTTCTCTGTATCCTATTCAGCACATGTAATTTTTTTATGCATATACAATATCCTACCTGGTATTACACGTACATTCTTGAAAGAACACTGGCTTTGGAATATAAAAATTGTGAGAAGAGATGACTCTCCCTAAATAATGATGGAACTGAAAATTCCACCTATGGGTGAGCTTCGTAGTGAAAAACACTATACATAAATCCATGTTCAGTAAAATGAATATTTTTGGATTTGTGAATGAATTATATTTCATGATGAATATCGATTGGCATATATATTGCTAAATATTAATGTGTGTGTGTGTGTGCATGTGTGTGTGTGTGTGGGCGTGTGTGTGTGTGTATATTCTATGGATTTTAAAAAAATATGAAAAATATGTGTCTTATTATACACTCCCTAAATTCATTCATATTCATTTATGTTCATTTAAATTCAAATTTTCACAAGATTATTCTCAGTAATATTCATACACCTGAAATATATTTTGGTTTCCTACTACTGAAAACTAAGTTCAGTGGATGGTGCTTAAAAATCCTAATATTTCTACAGTAACTGACCCAGTTTAACATTAATGCAAGTAGATTGCTATGGGACATGATGTGTAATTTGAAGTTCATTTTTACTCAACACTGGTACATTACTATTTCTTCAGTTTATGGACATCATAGGATGTATTTTTTCATCCACAACTTCACAAATTTTTTTGGCATTTGGTTCACTTTCAATTACTTACTACTTCAGAACACATGTATTCCTCCATGTTTCTTTACTGGTCTTTTCACTAGACTTCTTTCTAAACACATTATTTTCGATTCCATAATCATTTTTGAAGCAAAACTCACTCTTCACGATAAACCATAACCCTAATAATACCATTGCATATATAACTCGTTGGAATGATGGTATATATATCAATATAAGATTTCCAATATATTTTCAGATGCAAACTCAAACCATTATTTAATGTTGGATCCAGTTACATACTTTATTCACAATATGGTCTATTCATGCATCATCTCAATAATCATCAACACAAGGTACACCTATTTTTATCCCCAGTACTAATTTATAAGTTTCCAGAATATTACTCCCCTTTATAGTGCAAGAAATACTCATGTCACCTGATCTACATATACATTTTACCACAGTAGTATTCTGGACACAAAATGCAAAGGTCACACATATGATTGTACCAAAGCCTAAATGGGAAGTGACCATGGATTACTAAAAGCATCTATGTCCAGGGTGCCTACTGCTCTCAAATGTCAATCCTATTGGTTACTACATATTTGTTTCTTCCTAAGATTATATATTTAACCTCAAGCCTTTTGAAAATATCTAATCCTATCACTCACTTTATATGTTTCCTGATTTCCTAATGCCCCTATTGATATCTGCTTTCCTACATATTTTTCCCAGTTCATCATTGTGACTGTCTCTTCACATGTGCTGACATTTACATTCACCCTCTAACTGAAAACCAATTGCTAAAGAACTTTTGGTCCAACTCCGAGACTCACTCTTCTTCCTAAACCTACTGACTATCTTCCTAATCCTACAGACTATCCCTTTTTGACTGGATGTTCTCTTCTACTTTCAATCATCCTAGGTATAGGGTCCTATGCCATTGTATATCGATTTATCTGAGACCTCGGTGCAGAACATGATTCAATCTAAGTATACCAATCAAGGGCCCAATGCCTTTCTGGGCTTCAAATCTTTCCTAGATCTCTGTTCTCATACATATATTTCACATTTATATTGTTATAAATATCACAGGTTCCCAATACCATAATTCATCCAGCAGAATGACTCCTAACCCAAATCGAACATGCTATTAACACTAACCATACACTGTTCCCTCAATCTCACTTTACAGAAGAGCAGGGACAGAGTTGGTCTTAAAATCCAGGAAGGTAGGGTATCATCCCCCAGCTGAGAACCTCAAAAGTCCCTGCAGAAGTAATCCCTGGAGAAGGTGTAGGCAGGTATGAAGGATTTGAGAGAGCAAAAGTCATCTTCCATGGCAAACAACCTGGTCAGGTTGAAGGGATGTGTCTGAATTAGCCTCTCTCTTCCTAATGTAGAGAAGATGGACCAAACCATGGCTGTGTGGAGAGCTGTTCCCGGGGCCTATGGTTGATATACCATTCTAACTTATGAATGAGTCACAGCAAGTAGAGGCAGACTCCATCTTTTGAGAACCTCGGAAGCAACTGTTAAAACAAAGTGGTTTCCAAGGCAGTGACTTCATTCAGTTCTTGAAGGAAGTGACCTCACCTTACATTATTGGTGATGAAAGTCTGTGATCTTGGGATCCAGGAAACCAGGCACACAGAGTCAAACCCACTCCATGTCCCAGTGGGCTCACTTGTTTGGATTTAACAAGACAGAGTCACTCTTTCTTGGTACCTACTGATGTGAGGACAGTCAAATGCCTGGAAACTATGAAGACTGGCCTTTCCAGAGAAAGCAGGTAGTTTCTCACCACGGGCTCCTGACAACTTCACAGAGTTGGCTAAAGAGACCAGATTGAAGACAGGACACGCCATTTTTGGGGAACATAGTATGGCCCACAAGTCAGAGGACACTCCGGATAGACACAGACCTACTTTGGGGAAAGAGGTACCATTTTGGCTGTGAGTGTGAGTTTGTGGTTTTGTCTCATGTTCTGAGAATAGTTAGGAAAGCTGGTTTGTTTGTTTTGGAGTGAACTGTTTCTAGTAAGTCCTTTGACAACGTGAGTGTTTCTGTGTCTATATATCATACTGTGTCCGTGATTGTAGACAGTAGAAAAGAGAATGCATCAATGGATGTGCCCTGTCTACGAGAAAGCTTCAAAGCATTCATCCTGTGCAATTTATGAATGGACTGCAGCTTGCCGTATGGATGGGCAACTCCTGGTATCTTTCTAAATTCCTGTTTTCTTCCTGAATTCTGGACACTCTCCAGAATACGCTCATGATTTTGTGTCCAAGATATGTACCACCTCCATCTCTGTGACATGGCCATGTACTGGATAGCTGATGGGAATGGTGAGTATCTCAGAAAACTCAGATATCAGTATGCCCAAGAAAGTCTCAGTGGAGAAACCCTGCTTTGGGCCTTTTGCTTACCTATTCTGTTGCCCTGAATGTCAGGAAGGTCTTTGCCTTAGGCCACACTTTGTGAAGCCTGAAGAAAATAGTTTTCAAATGGAATTGAATGGTCATTACCTGTGCCTCTTCGGTTAATTGCTTTGGAAATGGATGTGTCTGAATCAGCCTCTTGGCCCTATGTGAGGCTGTGGCTTAGATTCACAGTACATGATGGGTCTAAAGAAAAATCCCATGTGTGCATCCAAAACCAAAATGGACAAAAGAACTGTCATGGTGGATAGAGTCTCTCGCCTTCGTCTGTAAGGTTCCTGACCTCCATTAAGTGAGAATAGGGATCATTTGGGTCAAGTGAATTCTTTAAAGCCCTGCAGAGGCTATCCCATAGGTTCGTGGGTTTTCTCATGACTCCAATTCACATCTATGTTTACTGAAGAGCAGGGACAGTGTTGGTCTTACAATACAGGAATGCAGTGGATCTTCCATCTGTTGAGAACCTCAAAGCTCCATGCAGAAATGATCTCTGGAGAAGATGTAGGCAGCTATGTAAGACCTGAGAGAGCAAAAATCATCTTCCATGGCAAACAACCTGGTCAGGATTAAGGGTTGCGTCAGAATGAGCCTATCTCTTCTTAATGTAGAGAAGATGTACCAAACCCGGCCTGTGTGGAGAGCTGTTCCCTTTTGCCTACGGGTGATATACCATTTTAACTTGTGAAAGTGTCACAGGAAGTAGGGGCAGCCCTCATCTCATGGGACCGTTGGGAGCAATTGTTATGACAAAGTGGTTGCCAAGGCAGTGATCTCATTCAGTTCCTGAAGGAAGTGATCTCATCTCACTTCCTTGGTGATGGAACTCTCTGAACTTGGTATACAGAAAGCCAGGCACCCAGAGCCAGTCCCAGTCCTAGTCCCAGTGGTCTCACTTTTTTGGATTTACAAAGGACAGAGTCAGTATTTCTTGATACCTACTGATGTGAGGATGGCCAAATGCCAGGAAAGCTCGGAAGAGGGGCTCTTCCTGAGAAAGCAGATAGTGGCTCACTCCTGGCTTCTAACAACTTCACATTGTTGGCCAAGAAGATCAGATCTGAGACAGGTCAGGCCATTTCGGAGCATCATAGTATGACACATCAGTCAGAGCACACTCCGGAGAGTCACACACCTATTTGGGGGAAGGAGGTGCCATTGCGGGTGTGGGTTTGTGGTTTTGTCTCATGTTCTGAGAATAGGTAGAAAAGGCAGTTTGTTTGGTTTGGAGTGAACTGTTTCTAGTAAGTCGTTTGACAATGCAAGTGTTTCTATGTCTGTGTATCCCACTGTGTCCGTGCTTGTAGACATTAGAAAAGAGAATGCATCAATGGATGTGTCCTGTCTCATAGAAAGCTTCCCAGCATTCATCCAGCACAATTTATGAATTGACTGTGGCTTGCCTTATTGATGGGCGATACCTGCTACCTTCCTAAGTTGCTGTTTTCTTCCTGAATTATGGCCAATCTCCAGAATAGGCTCATGGTTTTGTGTCCAAGATATGTACTACCTCCAAGCTCTGTGACATGGCCATGTACTGGATAGATGAATGGAATGTCGAGCATCTCAGAAAACTCAGATATCAGTGTGACCAGTAAAGTCTCAGTGGAGAATCCCTGCTTTGGGCCATTTGCTTACCTATTGTTCTGTTGCCCTGAGAGTCAGGAAGGTCTTTGTCTCAGGCCAACCCTTTGTGAATCCTGAAGGAAAGATTTTTTCAAATGGAAATGAATATGCTTTACCTTTGGCTCTTTCCTTAATTGATTTGGAAAGAGATGTGTGTGAATCAGCCTCTTGGCCCAGTGTGATTCTTTGACTTAGATTCTCAGCACCTGATGGATCTAAAGAAAGATCCCATGGGTGCATAAAATCCAAAATGGCAAAAAGAGCAGTCATTGTTGATGAAGTATTTTGCCTTCCTCTGTAAGGTTCCTGAATTCCATCAAGTGAGAATAGGGATCTTTTGGGTCAAATGAGTTCTTCAAATCTATTCAGAGGCTATCCAATAGGTGCTTGAGTTTTCTCATCTTTCCAATTCACATAAAGAATCTGTACCCGACACTCAGTAGGACTCAAATTGGAGAAGCAGAGCAGTATTAAGGGCAGGCCTATTTGATCACTCCTGGTACACAGGAAGGGTATACAGGCCACTGGGAATTTAGGCAAATGAGGGGCAACAGAGCTTATTTTGGACACTGTCTTGGGCTACGCTAATGCTATCAAATGTCAATCCTATTGTTGACTTCATATTTGTTTTATCCTAAGCTCACATATTCATCCTCAACCCTGTTGAAAATATCTAATCCCATCACTCACTTTATTCTTTTCCTGATTTCCTAATGTCTCTATTGATATCTGCTTTCCTACATATTTTGCCCTGTGCATCATTGTGACTGACTCTTCACTTGTGTTGACATTTACATTGACTCTCTAACCAAAACCCTATTGCTAAAGAACTTTTGTTCCAAATCCTATACTCACTTTTCTTCCTAAACTTACCGACTATCTTTCTAATCCAACTGACTATAACTTTTTGAATGGATGTTCTCTTCTACATTCAATGATCCAAGTACAGTTCAGGTTTCTATTCAACCGGGTGAGGGAGTAGATTCTGCAGTTTGGCAATTGGGGACAGCACATTCTGGCAACAAGATTAGCAAAGAGTTCTCAAGATTTCAACAGTGTTTTGTTAAGCGTACAGAAAAACAGGAAGTGACAAGTACATATTTTATTAACCTTTCATTCCCCACTTCTTTTTCTGGCTACTTTTAATCATAAAAGTGATCATTGTGGGGTGTCACATTCTATGTCTGCTAGTGGGGTATTACCATAATTTTAATTTGTCCAATTTGAGCTTGGAGAAAAGAAATTACATGATTGAGGAAACAGGGTTTTATAGTTAGTAATACTATGAGGATTATTATTGGACCAGCCAGGGTTGATAAAAACGTAATTAACCAGGGGGACTGTGTAAAAAAAGACTCAAACTACCGTTTTTGTGCCTCTCTCTCTCGTTGTTGCTCTTCAAGGCATCTTTTTAATTTACTCATAGATTTTTTTACAACTCCAGTATTGTCGACATAAAAACAACATTCTTCCCTCAATGAAGCACAAAGGCCCCCTTCTGTCATGAAAAGGAGGTCCAACCCTCGACTGTTCTGTAAAACAACTTCAGAGAGAGAGGTTAAAGATTCCTGCAAAGCTGTGATGGAGGTTTCTAAAATCTTTAAGTTTTGATCTATTGCTTCTTCTAATTGGGTCACTTGTTGTGTCCCATGGACCAGAGCAGTGGTTCTTGTGCCCAACCCTGCAGCAACTCCTATTCGTAATAGAATGGCTAAGGTGAGGGACATATGTTCCCAGCGGAACCGGGTTGTATGTCCCCCTCTTTGATCTTCAGATGAACCTGCGTCATGATAGAGCACTCTGGGAAACATCTGCACCATTTCACAATTAATCACATCTGTTGACCATTTCATGAAAACATAAACAATGTTTAAGTATATAGAATTATACTGTTGTAGGGACGGACAAGGCAAGGCACCTAAGATAGCACCAAAGACACGGAAACAGTCTTTTTTGGTTTCAACCAGATTCAGAGGGCATTGCTTCTGTTGTAATCAATTAATCCCCTGAAACCCAAGTTACGTAGTTTCAGAATTTTGTACCCAACACGTAAGGGAAGGGGCTCAGAAGTTCACAGTCTGCAGAAGTTCACAAAAAGCAGTTTTTGTTTCTCTTTTTTCCTCAGTTTGGGCAAGTTAACTTTTCAAGGACACCTGGGTGTGGGTGTCTTCCCTTTCTTTTTTTCCCCCTTCCAGCTGTTTCCATACAGCCCAGTTTGTAACTTCTTTATCTTAGAAATGTAGCCATCTCTGTGAAGCCCCAGCTCAAGGCCAGAGGACTTTTTTTCAAATATTTTGTGAAAAACTAGTAAGGGTGTGTCTAGATCAGGAGTGCTTAATTTTTTAGCCAGTTGCCAAGGAGACCAGGGCAACACAAAAATAGGAAGTTTATCTACAGTGAACTCTTTTATAGGGACTCTTTTGCTGAAAGTCCTAAATCAGCCATGGTGAAGACTTCTGGAGAAGGTCAGTTAAGACTTTTCTGTGGGCCTGGTACAGAGGGGGACAATTTGGAAGGCAGAAATAAGAGCAGCTCTGTGGATCTGAGAATGAGTAAGGAGAGATGTAAAAGAATATTGGGAGAGGGCTTTGGGATCTTAATAGCAACAAAAACTTGAGCAGTAGAACAGATAGAACAGAGGGGGAGACGGGAGTGAGATTCCAAAAAGCCTGTGAGGGACTTTAAATTCTTAGTAACCTGTTTTTAGTGATGACAAAGCAACATTAAAGGCCATTTTCATTACATCTTGTATTAGGGTCTGAGGATTCTTCTCAGCGGGTTTGAGCTTTGCATTAGGTGGTAAGAGGACTGGGTGGGACCCGGTGCGGGCACTGACAGGAGAGGAGAGGAGTGAGTGAATGGAGTGGTACCTCAGTACCTGCAACCTCAGCAAGGGAGCAATGGTCTGAGAACCAGTCGAGATTTGGGTTTTTGATCTAGATATTGGAGGGGAGAAATCAAGTTGCTGAGGTGGGAGTGACAGCAGAGAGTCTAGAGCACAAGGCTGAGGGTGAGCATCTATTGGAGAAGCATAGTTCAGGATGTGAGCAAAGGAGAGAGAAGGCCTCCACATAGCGGAATCTCCTTTCACCCTTTTGAGCACTTGCAGAAGTTAAAAAGGTCACACAGAATTTGAGGATCTAGAGACCCCTCTGGGGGCCATCGGTTTTGGTTATCTAATTCGTAATATGGCCAATGCTGTGTACAGAATTTGATGAGGAGTTTGGGTTCCATCTGACAGTCCCTGTATGCTCACATCCCCATGACTTACAATAGAAGTCTGCTCTCCCCCCCCACAGCCGTGACTGTTTGTGGCTTTGATAGTCTGCCGGGCAAACATAGTAATCTAGGCTAGCCAACCTGCATCTGGCTCACGTGTCCCTACATCTATAATGTTTGTTTCCATTATCTATGGTACGGAAGGGATTTAATGGAATTTTAGTGGGATCCTGTTAATCAGGGATATCCCAATAGGAAAGACCTATAGCCAGCTGACAAATGACTGGGTGGAGAGATGGCCACCAGGTTCGTAAGGGGGCTGTATTCGAGATAGGCCATACTTCGTGTCCAGTAGGATTTGTGATCAGCCATCGCAGCTTAAGGGGCTGATGAGGGTTAAGACTACTGGTCGTCAAGGGGAGAATAAATATCTTCCAGGATCTTCTTTACAACCATTTGCGATGTTTCTTTTTTCTTCTTTTTTATTTCTTTTTTTTTTGTGTGTGTGGGGAAGGCTTCAATACATCCTGAAAATGTATGTTCAAAGACTAGGAGTTATTTAAGTCCATACCTTACTGGCTTAATTTCAGTAAAGTCCACTTCCCAGAATTGTCCTCGTCTGGTTCCTCATAGGTGCTTTCCTGCAGGAAGCTTGGAAGTGTAAGCTTTAACCAATTAATGGACCTGACAGGCTTTTGTTACCCATTCAGTTATTTCCTTTTGCTGTGAGTAGGTTAGTGGAAAACTGTGTTCTTGATCCTTCACGAATGAATGCAGTTTCTTTGAAAAAAGGTGAGTGAGTTGATGAACATTTGCTACTGACATAGTTAGAGCCATGATTATAGGAGTAGTTACTGAAGGATTAAAAAATTCCACTTGGGGGGCCTTCAGGGTTAAAAGTTATTTTGGCCCAGAGCTTGGTGAGCAGAACTCTGCCCATCAATGGGGCCAGGCATTCTGGGATTACTAGGAAGGAGTGATGGATTTTTCCTTTTCCCTGGTCCATGGTCCTCTTAGTTGTCAAAGCCCGATATTTACTTCTGTTAGACTCTTGAATTAGAGACCTTTTATTCGGTAGAGGGCCCAATGGGCCTTACGGGCTGAGTATATTGCCCCTGTATCTACTTCAAAGTTTATTGTGTTCCCCTCCATTTCAAAAGTTACCTTGAGGTCAGGGAGAGGATCTGAGCCCAGACTTTCTTAGTATTCCTCCAGAGTCAGAATATCTGGCTGGCATGGCTGTCTCTTTCTAGGGCACTCTTTGGCCCAGTGTCCTTTTTCTTTAGAGTAGGCACATTGATCTGAGGCCAGGGGTGGCCTCTAGTGTGTGCCCAGGTATCCCTTCCTGTCTCTCTGTTTCTTAGTTTCTGGCCTATTTGTTGTTGTGACCAGGACCTTAGTCAATGCCTTAGTCTGTCTTTTGTTTCTTTTATCCTCACTCAGCTCCCTTCTCTTCCTCAGTTTCTCTCTTAAAGTATACCTTCTCGGGTTCTCTGACTAAATCCCTCAAAGTCATATCTTGTAATCCATCTAAGCATTGTAACTTTCTTTTAATATCCAGGGCAGCTTTCCCAATAAAGGCCATTGTGACAGATGCCTTTTGATCCTCTGCCTGAGGATCGAAAGGAGTATGTCTCTTATATGCCTACATAATTATCTCTAGGAACATACAGGGAGATTCATTAGGCCCTTAAATAATCTCTCTTACCTTGGCGAAATTAGTTGGTCACCTAGCGGCCACTAAGATACCCACTATTAGAGCCCGGCGATAAGTGGACAGATGCTCCCTACCTTCAAAGGTGTTGGGGTCCCAGTTGGGTCGTTTCAAGAGAAAGCCGGCTTTGAATATGTTGGGAAGTTGTGTCGGTCACGCATTTGGTCCGAGGATACTTTTTTCTAGCCTCCAGGAGGATTCTCTTTTGTTCCTCTGTCATGAAGAGAGTGCCTAGGAGTTGTTGGCAGTCATCCCAAGTAGGTTGGTGTGAAAACATCAATGACTTCACCAGACCTGAGAGCCAGGTTGGGTCCTCGGTAAAAGGGGGATTGTTATTTTTCCATTTATATAGGTCTGAAGAGGAGAAGGCCAATACTGGTAGGCTTCCATTTTTTTCCCCATGGCCATCGTCAATCATTGGCCCTTAGGGATGGAGGGAAGCAACACGGGAGTTCCAGGGTTTTCAATCATTTGCCACCAGCGAGTTCCTTTAGCAAGTCCAGCTTCCTCCAGGGTGGAGGGGCTGTGTGTGACGCAGGGGAGTTATCTGGAGGGCCCTGGGGTGGCTTAGCGTCCTCCAATTGCAGAGAGGCTGAGTCAGCAGCTGGAGAATCACTTAGAGGGTGTTGGGGGTTGTGGGACAAGGGTAGAAGATAAGGAAGGGGAGGAGAGTCCAGTAGATTCAAATCTTGTGACTCAGGGAGAACAGAGGGTGGAGGAGGAGGAGGAGCAGAGGGGTTGAGAGATCATGGGGGAAGGAGTAGGAACGGGGACACAGCAAGGAAAGGCTTCACCCACGGAGGAGGAGATTTGCAGAGGTCCTGCCAAGTTAAGGTATATTCCTGTTTATCAGTATGGCTATGTGGCCCTGGCTGTAAGACAATATCTCTGTCTTTTTAAATTAGTGTTAAGTAGAAAGATCCTTCTAGGGGCCATCCGAATCCAAAGGTGGGCCATTCTGAGGCACACAGAGTCTGCCAGGTCCAGCATTTTACTGAAAAAGAAACATTCTGAGCCCTTAAGCGGACTTTGGTCCATAGATCAAGGGTCAGGGACAGAGGCATTGAAGTGATCTGTCCCATAATGAAAGATACACAAACAGTAAAAGCAACGACACAGGACACAGACAAGAGAAAACAATAAAGACAGGCAATGGTCGTCCAACACTGAGACCAAGACTGAGCAGGCGGCAAAACCCGATGGGCTGGCAATACCGAATCTGAAACAAAGTATCACTGAGTCAAGGGGACTATTATTCCTCGATTCTCGAGTCCTCTGTGGCCTCCCCCAGGGACTTGGCTTGTGGCTCTGTGACACGTCTGCCAGCCACCATCAAAGAGAGCTCACACACTTCATCGACAGCCATTTTGCCAAGCCCTAACCTGAAACCTGAAACCAGAAAGAGGCGCCTTACTTACCCTGAGAGTAGCCCATTGGGGTCTCTCGTTCACCGCTGCTGGATTTCGGTGGAACCTCCATATATAAAGATCGGAAGAGCATTGGGGGAAGAGACCACTAAGAGACTCTCTCATGCAAAAACAAAGGGTTTATTGGGGGTCCAGCATGCTGGGGCTCAGAGCTCATTTGAATAGAGCAGAGAACCCTGAGAACAGCTTAAGCAGAGCTTATATACTTTCCTTGAAGAGGGCAGGGAGGAAAGTTTATTGATGGGCCTGGGCGGGTGAGCAGTTTGCGTGCAACTGGGTGAGGGAGTACATTCTGAAGTTTGGCTGTTGCGGACAGCACATTCTGGGAAAAAGTTTAGAAAACACTTCTCAAGATTTCAACAGTGTTTTATTAAGCATACAGAAAAAAAGGAAGTGACAAGAATCTATTTTATTAACATTTCACTACCGACTATACTTTGCCAGATTTCCTAAAGTCTCTATTGATATCTGCATTCCTACATATTTTCCCCAGTTCATCATTGTGATTAATTCTTCACATGTGCTGACATTTACATTCACTCAATACCCGAAACCCTATAGCTAAAGAACTTTTGGTCCAAATCCTATACTCACTCTCCTTTATAAACATACCGACTATCTTCCTAATACTACTGACTATCCATTTTGACTGGAAGTTCTCTTTGAAAATCAATCATCCAAGTTACAAGGTCCTATGCTTAATACCGCAATCAAGGGCCCAATGCCCTTCTGGGCTTCAAATCTTACCTAGATTTCTGTTTTCAGATTCCTATATTTTACCTATATATTCTTGAAAATATCGCAGATTCCCAATACCATTATTCATCCAGCAGAATGATTTCTTTTCCAAATCAAACCTGTTATTAACCCTAACCATACACTGTTCCTTCAATCTAACTTTAGAGAAGAGCAAGGACAGAGTTGGTCTTAAAATACAGGAATGTAGGGGATCTTCCAACATCTGAGAAACTCAAAGGTCTATGCGCAAATGATCCCTAGAGAAGTTGTAGGCACCTATGAAGGAACTGAGAGAGCAAAAGTCATCTTTCATTGCAAACAACCTGGTCAGCATGAAGGGATGTGTCTGAATCAGCCTCTCTCATCTTTATGTAGAGAAGAAGGACAAAACGAGGCCTCTGTGGAGAGCTGTTCCTGGTTACCAATATTTGATATACCATTCTAACTTGTGAAAGTGTCAAAAAAATTAGGGACAGCCTCCATTTCATGGGACCTTTGGAAGCAAATGTTAGGGCAATGTGCTTGCCAAGGCATTGACCTCATTCAGTTCCTGAAGGAAGTGACCTCACCTCACATTCTTGGTGATGGAACTCTCTGAACTTGGGATCCAGGCATCCAGGCACACAAATCTAGTCCCAGGCCCAGTCCCAGTGGTCTCCCTTCTTTTGATTTACCAAGGACAGAGTCAGTCTTTCTTGGTATCTACTGATGTGAGGATGGCCAAATGCCAGGAAAGCTCTGAAGAGTGGCCTTTCCTGAGTAAGCAGGAAGTGGCTCACCGCTGTCTCCTGACAACTTCACAGAGTTGGCCAAGGAAACCAGATCTGAGACAGAACAGGCCATTTGATGGGAACATAGTACGGCCCACCAGTCAGAGGTCACACCCGATAGTCAGAGACCTACTTTGGCAAAGGAGGTGACTTTGTGGGTGTGAGTGTGTGTTTGTGATTTTGTCTCATGTTTTGAGAATAGGTAGGAAAGGCAGTTTGTTTGGTTTGGAGTGGACGATTTCTAACAAGTGATTTGACAAGGCGAGTGTTTTTAAGTCTGTGTATCCCACTGTGTCCATGGTTGTAGACATTAGAAAAGAGAATGCATCAAAGGATGTGTCCAGGCTAGTAGAAAGCTTACCAGAATTCTTTCTGCCCAATGTATGAAAGGAATGCGGCTTGCCTTATGGATGGGTAACACCTGCTATCTTCCTAAGTTCCTGTTTTCTTCCTGAATTCTGGCCACTCTCCAGAATAGGCTCATGATTTTGTGACCAAGATAAGTACCGCCTCTAAGCTCTGTGACATGGCCATGTACTGGATAGCTGAAGGGAATGGCGAGCATCTCAGAAAATTCAGATATCAGTGTGACCAGGAAAGTCTCAGTGGAGAAACACTGCTTTGGGCCATTTGCCAACCTATTGTTCTGTTCCCCTGAATGTCAGGAAGGTCTTTGCCTCAGGCCACCCCTTTGTGAAGCCTAAAGAAAACAGTTTTCAAATGGAAATGAATGGGCATCACCTGTGGCTCTTTGCTTAATTGCTTTGGAAAGGGATGTGTCTGAATCAGCCTCTTGGCCCTGTGTGAGGTTGTGGCTTAGATTCTCAGCACCTGGTGGATGTAAAGAGAGATCCCATGTGTGCATCCAAAACCAAAACGGCCAAAAAGCAGTCCTTGTGGATGAAGTCTGTCGCCTTCCTCTTTAAAGTTCTTGAACTCCATCAAGTGAGAATAGGGATCCTTTGGGTCAAATGCGTTCTTCAAAGACCTGCAGAGGTGCCTGTGATTTCTCATGACTGCAAATCACATAAAAATATATACCTGACACTCAGTTTTCCACAAATTGGAGAAGCATAGAAGTATTAACGTCTAGCATATTTGATCACTCCTGTTTCACATGAAGGGTGTCCAGACCACCCTGAATTTACGCCAATGAGGGGCAAGGGAGTTATTTTGGACACTCTCTTGGACTCTGCCACTCATGGAAACCTTCCGCCAGAGGTTGTGATTAGTGTCTATATGGAAGAAGATGAGGGCCATATGGGAGGGTTTTGGTTTTAAATTTGGTCATTTGTGTCCAGTATGAAGACATGACCTGGACCACCTGGGCTTGAACTCTGGTGTGATTCCCCTTAGAGACTGAATTCAGAGAAGTATTGCCATGAATTTTGTTGGGATTTTAGGAGTCCACCCATGAGAATCACCCTTGGAAACTGAGATCTAGGCCCAGGTTGGCTTTCCACAGAGCCCTGGGTATCTCAGCCAGGATATCACATGATTTAATTCTGAAAGACTTGGCAGCCATACTTGAGAGTCACAACAACCATGGACGTCACATTGTAGACCTCAATGGGCCTGGCTTCATGTGACATTTTGGCCACTCTTTGGGAAGCCTTGCCTGTGAGAGTTCTACAGAGCATTCATTGAAATGAGCTTCCTCACCATTTAATGGTTCCTGAATGAATTGAAACCCACAGTGCCTGCAACGTCATCCTTGAAAAATGCCTAG
The DNA here is from genome assembly GCF_048772815.1 of Callospermophilus lateralis. Classification (NCBI taxonomy): domain Eukaryota; kingdom Metazoa; phylum Chordata; class Mammalia; order Rodentia; family Sciuridae; genus Callospermophilus; species Callospermophilus lateralis. The sequence continues at coordinate 68,077 of NW_027512775.1, forward strand.
ATAAATACCATGAAATTTTTGAAATTCCCATGACCAGGTGGCACTGGAGAAACTTTGGATGTCCTGTTGCTGATCGTAAATATGCAAGACAGTGCCTTGATTGAGTGGGTTTCATGAAAATGGTGTAGAACAGAGATGCCAGTATGTTGGAACCTGCTGAGTAGTGGGCCTAGAGCAGTGGTAGGCAGATGTGTGATAAAAAATTTGTGGTGGGGCCATGTGGATCTGCCATTGGCTTCCAAATGGCTTGTGACTGACATGGTGCAGCCAGCAGACCCTTCCATGTAAAGGCTTCTTGTTATATGGAGATGTTTCCGGGCAATGTTCAGAATCAGGTTGCTATAGACATGTGGCCAAGCTATGTGGGATAGAAGCCTGGTTGGTGCATTCTCCTGCAGACCCTGACCAACCACACATGAAAGAATTGCCTCCAGAACTGTGTCCCAGTTGAACTTCTTTTATTTCATGAAGCAAATGCCAAAGTCCCAGTGCAGCAGCAAGAAACACCACGAAAAGTGGAGGATGACCAAATCGCTTCCCAGTCCACATGGGAATACCCTTAGCCCCCAGTGGCCACAGTTTACTTACAAAGAGAGAATTCAGCACTGCTGCCTCATGTTCATTGGAAAATAAGAAATCATGTCCTCCAGGTCACATAGATGCAGACACAGCTTTGATGGTCTCACTAGAAAGAAGCTAAAGCTCCTGACAAAAACATATATTTCAAGTGCCCAAACTCAGAGGCAGTTTCTCAAGAAGTATTTAGGCCAGCAGAGCTCCATATATATGGAGTTTTTATCCTGTCCCATACTAGGAAAACTCCTCTACCACTTCCAAGGTTGTAAACTCCTGAGCATATTATTCACAGATTTTATTACTCTACTCCTCTAATTGTGTCTTACTTTGGGGGAAGGAAATGTCAAGGAATTGTTCTGGATGTGAGTGGGAAGATTTTGTTTAGCACATATTTGCATACACATTGGTTTCATTTTTCTATTTTACATTTGATATACTGAATCCCTGACACTAACACATACCCTACTAGATTCTGAATACTAATCCTAATATGATGGAGAAAAATAACCGAAACAGAATAGAAATACAAGCAGTTCAGAGGAGGCACGTTGTATACTTGGACTTGCCTTTTGCATTATATAGGGTAGGAGTTATAAATCTAGTAAATTTTTTGTTGAAATTGTTTTCCATGTGCTTTTACAGTTAACAAATATGTGAATTCCTGTCTCCCTTTCTCTGTATTCTATTCAGCACATGTATTTTTATATGCACATTTAGAATCCTACCTGTTATCACACGTACATTCTTGTGAGTTACATAACTTGGCAGATACAAAGTGTGAGAAGAGATCACTCCTCCTAAACGCTGTTTGAACTGAAAATTCAAACTATGGGTGAGCTTCCTAGTTGAAAAAAGTTATACATAAATCCATATCCAGTAAAATGAATATTTTTGGATCTGTGGATGATATGTATTTCACGGTGTAATTTGATTGGCATATATATTGCTAATTTTTAAAATCTGTGTGTGGTTATATATATATATATATATATATATATATATATATATATATATTCTCTCCAGATATTTTAAAATATTTAATATATGTGTCTTATTATACACTCCCTAAATTCATTCATGAATATGTATGTGGATTTATAAAAAACTTTTCACAAGATTATTCTCAGAAATATTCATTCACCTGATATACGTATTTTTTTCCTAGTATTGAAAACTAACTTCAGTGAATGGTGCATATGAATCCTAATATTTCTACAGTAACTGATCCAGTTTCACATCAATGCAAGTAGATTCCTATGGGACATGATAAGTATTTTGAAGGTCATTTTTATTTCAACACTGGTACATTACTATTTCTTCAGTTTATGCACATTATAGGATATATATTTCATCCACAAGTTCACAAATTTATAGGCATATATTTCACTTTCAATCACTTTCTGCTTCAGAAAACACGTGTTCCGCCATGTTTCAAACTGGTCTTTTCATGAGACTTCTTTCAAAACACATTATTTTTGATTTCCATAATCACTTTTGAAGCAAAACTCACACACTCTTCATGATAAACCATAAGCCTAGGATTACAATTAGATGTATAACTAGTTGTTATGAATGATTCTATATCAATATATGATTTCTTGAGAGGCAAGATGGCCGCAAAGGGAGTGCAGTAACTCCGTGTACTGCGTCACTGTGAGGGAAAATGACGAGTTAGAACGGCTAAAAGCTATCTTGTTAGAAATTTCCAGCAAAATTGGGGTGCTCCAAAACCTAGTGGAAGGATTTTCATCGCACGAGGATCAGCTTCAGGGGCTCAAATGCGAACGATCTGTCCGTCTGTATGGAGCGCTGCTTGTTCGGCAGATCACCCCATGGCTGGAGTCTGCGGCGCGCGCTGGGAAATGACAGGCTGGTGGCGCAGAGATACAGCAATGCTGATTCTGTGGGCTCCTGCCAGCTAGGCATTTGCTGAGCTCGGTGCTGAATTCTGGGTTGGAGACAGGGAAAGGAAACGGTCCAGGTTGGTTCTCCACACCGGTCAGACCACGGAGGAAGCCAGCGGTCACCATCTTGGAGAGCTGACGTCACCATCCTTGTTTTCGACTGATTGCAGCTCTTTCAGCTATAGAACAGGTAATTTCAGGCTGACAATTGTCTGCATCTCGCAGACAAATTGCTCAGACTTAGTGCTAAATAACCCGCGGAAACTGCTTCTTGGAGCCTGCTCCTATCAGAACACGCACCGAGCCCGGAGTGTCGGAGTTCCGGCTCCCGGAGCTGCTCTGGCCCAGGGCTATAGAACCCGCTGAAACTGCTTCTTGGAGCCTGCTCCTGTCAGAGCATGCACCAAGTCCGGAGAGGCCGAATTCTGGCTCCCGGAACTGTTTTGGCCCGGTGATAAAGAACCCGCGGAAACTGTTTCTCGGTCCGGGTCCTGCTGAATACTGTGGAGGCCAGAGGGGCCGAACAGAGCCGCCGCCCGGGCCCGTAACAGGTCCAGCGACCTGCCGGCGTGGTAGTCAAGAAAACCCGGAGGCAGCACTGGCACAGGAGCCGGCGGTAGCTGCGCGGCGCGGGTCTCCCAGCTACCGCTCCCACCAGTGCTGACAACTGAGGTCTCTTGCACCGACTCGCCTCGGCGTGGGACTCACGGCTACCGCTCCCACCAGTGCTGACAACTGAGGTCTCTTGCACCAGATACGGGGGCGTGGCTACCAGAAGGTAAGCAAATTGGCTGGGGTTTCTCAGCCCCAAGCTCTACAAACTTAGGGCCTGAGGGAGGCCAACAAGAAGAGTGTGCCCAGGCACTAATGAAACAGCTGCTCCACGCGTGTGCAAGGTAGGCGGAACTGTGAACACCGACAAAACAGGCCCAGTGAACCGCCAGACACATCCCTCCGGTTGGGGGAGGGGCAGAGCCACCGGGCGCCTGCAAGGTAGGCGGACCCGCGACCCACCAGCAGAAAATGCACAGCAATCCACAAAGCGGCATAGCCACCCCCCGAGCCTACAAGGTAGGCAGACCTGTGACCTACCGGCAGGTCATGCCCAAAAACCTGCAGAGGGGCACAGCTGCCCCACGTGCCTGCTAGGTAGGCTGAACCGTGACCACCAACAGAACAGGCCCAGCGGCCGGCCAGACACATCGCCCCGCCCAGGTTGGGGGAGGGGCAGAGCAGCCGGGCGCATGCAAGTTAGGCATACCTGCGAATCACCAGCAGATCAGGCCCAGCAACCGCGTAGCGGCAGAGCCACCCCCGGGCCTGCAAGGTAGGCACACTTGCCACCCACCGGCAGGTCAGGCCCAACAAACTGCGGAGGGGCACAGCTGCCCCACGAGCCTGCTAGGTAGGCAGAACCCTGACCACCGACACAACAGGCCCAGAGGCCGGCCAGATACATCGCCCCGCCCCGGTTGGGGGAGGGGCAGAGCAGCCGGGCGCCTGCAAGGTAGGCAGACCTGCGAATCACCAGCAGATCAGGCCCAGAAACTGTGGAGCGGCAGAGCCACCCCCGGGCCTGCAAGATAGGCGCACTTGCCACCCACCGGCAGGTCAGGCCCAAGAAACTGCGGAGGGGCACAGCTGCCCCATGAGCCTGCTAGGTAGGCAGAACGCTGACCACCAACAGAACAGGCTCAGAGGCCGGCCAGACACATTGCCCCACCCCGGTTGGGGGAGGGGCAGAGCCGCCGGGCGCCTGCAAGTTAGGCAGACCTGCATCTCACCAGCATATCAGGCCCAGCAACCCGCGGAGCGGCAGAGCCACCCCCGGGCCTGCAAGGTAGGCGCACTTGCCACCCACCGACAGGTCAGGCCCAGCAACTCTCAGAAAGACCCAGCTGCTCCATGCGCGTGCAGGGTAGGCGGAACCGTGACCACCGACAAAAGAGGCCCAGTGGACCGCCAGACACATAGCTCCGGTTGTGGAGGGGCAGAGGCGCCGGGTGCCTGCAAGGTAGGCGGACCCGCGACCCACCAGCAGAACAGGCACAGCAATCCACAGAGCGGCAGAGCCACCCCCCGAGCCTACAAGGTAGGCAGACCTGCGACCCACCGACAGGTCAGGCCCAAAAAACTGCGGAGGGACACAGCTGCCCCACGTGCCTGCTAGGTAGGCTGAACCATGACCACCAATGGAACAGGCCCAGCGGCCGGCCAGACACATCGCCCCGCCCCGGTTGGGGGAGGGGCAGAGCCGCCGGGCGCCTGCAAGTTAGGCAGACCTGCAACTCACCAGCAGATCAGGCCCAGTGACCCGCGGAGCGGCAGAGCCACCCCTGCGCCTGCAAGGTAGGCAGACTTGCCATCCACCGGCAGGTCAGGCTCAGCAACTCTCAGAGGGACACAGCTGCTCCACGCACGTGCAATGTAGGCGGAACCGTGACCACCGACAAAACAGGCCCAGTGGCCCGCCAGATACATCACCCCGGTTGGGCGAGGGGCAGAGCCGCCACCAGCGCCTTTTAGGTAGACATACCTGCAACCGACAGACAGAACAGGCCTAGTGGCCAGCGGAGGGGCAAAACCGCTGCTCACTCCTGCAAGGTAGGCGGACCTGTGACCACCGAAAGAACAGGCCCATCGAAAGTAGAGGCACAGCGGCCTCCCGGCGTGGTAGGCACATTGCCTCAATTGAAGGAGGGGCAGAACCACTGCCAAAGCCTGCAAGGGAGACGATGCAGCTATACAAAAGCAATATAAATATATAGGGGGAAAAATCAATAACACAACAGTTTCACCAAGCAGAAAGAAACGCGATCAGTATGAAAAGACAAGGAAAAAAAGGACCACAAGCAATGCAGGTCAATTCAACTTTAGAAGAGGTAATATCTGCAGCAGATGGAATGTCAGATAAAGAATTCAGGATATACATGCTTCAGATGATCTGGAGTCTCAAGGAAGACATTAGACAGCAAAATCAGACAATGAAAGACCACTTCGACCACTTCGACAATGAATTACATAAACAAATCCAAGAAGCAAAAGATCAATTATTCAGGGAGATAGAGGTTATAAAAAACAAACAAACAGAAATCCTGGAAATTCAGGAAACAATAAACCAACATAAAAACTCAATTGAGAATACTACCAGCAGAGTAGAACACTTAGAAGATAGAACATCAGACAATGAAGACAAAGTATTTCAACTGGAGAAGAACATAGACAGCTCAGCAAAGCTGTTAAGAAACCATGAGCAGAACATTCAAGAAATATGGGATAACATAAAGAGACCAAACTTAAGAGTCATTGGGATACAGGAAGGTATTGAGGTCCAAACCAAAGGAATGAGCAATCTATTCAACGAAATAATACGAGAAAACTTCCCAGACTTGAAGAATGAGACAGAATCCCAAATCCTAGAAGCCTACAGGACGCCGAATGTGCAAAATCATAAGAGATCCACACCTAGACACATTATAATGAAGATGCCCAACATACAGAATAAGTAGAGAATTTTAAAAGCTACAAGAGAAAGGAAGCAGATTACATTTAGGGGTAAACCAATCAGGATAACAGCTGATCTTTTAACACAGACTCTGAAAGCTAGAAGATCCTGGAATAACATATTTCATACACTAAAAGAAAATGGGTTACAACCAAGAATTGTGTATCCCGTGAAATTAAGCTTCAGGATGGAAGATGAAATTAAAACCTTTCATGATAAACAAAAGTTAAAAGAATTTGCAGCTAGAAAACCATCTCTTCAAAACATCCTCGGCAAAATATTACAGGAAGAGGAAATGGAAAATGTCAATGAAAACCAACAGCGGGAGGTAGTACAGTGAAGGGGGGGGAATAATCAAAGAGGAAAACAAACCATGTTTAGTAACATAAATAAACCAATATGGCTGAAAGAACACCCATATCTCAATAATAACCCTAAATGTTAATGGCTTAAACTCACCAATTAAGAGACACAGGCTAGTAGAATGGATCACAAAACAAGACCCAACAATATGCTGCCTTCAGGAGACGCATTTTATAGGAAAAGACATACTTAGACTGAAGGTGAAAGGTTGGGAAAAATCATATCACTCATATGGACTTCGGAAACAAGCAGGAGTGTCCATATTCATATCAAATAAAATAGATTTCAAGCCAAAGTTAATCAAAAGGGATGAAGATGGACACTACATACTTCTCAAGGGAACCATACACCAACAAGACATAACAATCATAAATATATATGCCCCAAACAATGGTGCAGCTATGTTCATCAAACAAACACTTCTCAAGTTCAAGAGTCTAATAGACCACCATACAATAATCATGGGAGACTTCAACACACCTCTCTCACCACTGGACAGATCTTCCAAACAAAAGTTGAATAAGGAAACTATAGAGCTCAATAACACAATTAATAACCTAGACTTAATTGACATGTATAGAATATACCACCCAACATCAAGCAGTTACACTTTTTTCTCAGCAGCACATGGATCCTTCTCAAAAATAGATCATATATTATGTCACAGGGCAACTCTTAGACAATATAAAGGAGTAGAGATAATACTATGCATCTTAACTGATCATAATGGAATGAAATTGAAAATTAACGATAAAAGAAATAAGGAAAAATCATGCATCACTTTGAGAATGAACAATAGGTTACTGAATGATCAATGGGTTATAGAAGACATCAAGGAGGAAATTAAAAAATTCTTAGAGATAAATGAAAACACAGACACAACATATTGGAATCTATGGGAAACATTAAAAGCAGTTCTAAGAGGAAAATTTATTGCTTGGAGTTCATTCCTTAAAAAAAGAAAAAAACAACAAATAAATGATCTAATACTTCAACTCAAAATCCTAGAAAAAGAAGAGAAAAACAACAGCAAAAGAAGTAGAAGACAAGAAATAATTAAAATCAGAGCTGAAATTAATGAAATCGAAACGAAAGAAACAATAGAAAAAATTGACAAAACTAAAAGTTGGTTCTTTGAAAAAATAAAAAAAAACCGACAGACCCTTAGCCACGCTAACGAAGAGAAGAAGAGAGAGAACTCATATTACCAGCATACGGGATGAAAAAGGCAATATCACAACAGACACTTCAGAAATACAGAAGATTATCAGAAATTATTTTGAATCCTTATACTCCAACAAAATAGAAGATAGTGAAGGCATCGATAAATTTCTTAAGTTATATGATTTGCCCAGATTGAGTCAGGAGGATATTGACAACCTTAACAGACCAATATCAATTGAGGAAATAGAAGATACCATCAAAAGACTACCAACTAAGAAAAGCCCAGGACCGGATGGGTATACAGCAGAGTTTTACAAAACCTTTAAAGAGGAACTAATACCAATACTTTTCAAGCTATTTCAGAAAATAGAAAAAGAGGGAGAACTTCCAAATTCATTCTATGAGGCCAACATCACCCTGATTCCTAAATCAGACAAAGACACTTCAAAGAAAGAAAACTACAGACCAATATCTCTAATGAACCTAGATGCAAAAATCCTCAATAAACTTCTGGCGAACCGGATACAAAAACATATCAAAAAAATTGTGCAACTTGATCTGGTAGGATTTATCCCTGGGATGCAAGGTTGGTTCAATATACGGAAATCAATAAATGTTATTCACCACATCAATAGGCTTAAAAATAAGAACCATATGATCATCTCAATAGATGTGGAAAAAGCATTCGACAAAGTAGAGCATCCCTTTATATTCAAAACTCTAGAAAAACTAGGGATAACAGGAACATACCTCAATATTGTAAAAGCAATCTATGCTAAGCCTCAGGCTAGCATCATTCTGAATGGAGAAAAACTGAAGGCATTCCCTCTAAAATCTGGAACAAGACAGGGATGCCCTCTCTCACCACTTCTGTTCAACATAGTTCTCGAATCACTGGCCAGAGCAATTAGACAGACGAAAAAAAATAAAGGCATAAAAATAGAAAAGAAGAACTCAAATTATCACTATTTGCAGATGACATGATTCGATACCTAGCAGACCCAAAATGGTCTACAAAGAAACTATTAGAGCTAATAAATGAATTCAGCAAAGTGGCAGGCTATAAAATCAACACGCATAAATCAAAGGCATTCCTGTATATCAGCGACAAATCCTCTGAAATGGAAATGAGGACAACCACCCCATTCACAATATCCTCAATAAAAGTAAAATACTTGGGAATCAACCTAACAAAAGAGGTGAAAGACTTATACAATGAAAACTACAGAACCCTAAAGAAAGAAATAGAAGAAGATCTTAGAAGATGGAAAAATATACCCTGTTCATGGATAGGTAGAAGTAACAACATCAAAATGGCGATAATACCAAAAGTTCTCTATAGGTTTAATCCAATGCCAATCAAAATCCCAACGGCATTTCTTGTAGAAATAGAGAAAGCAATCATGAAATTCATATGGAAAAATAAAAGACCCAGAATAGCAAAAACAATGCTAAGCAGGAAGTGTGAATCAGGCGGGATAGCTATACCAGACTTCAAACTATACTACAGAGCAATAGTAACAAAAACACCATGGTACTGGTAACAAAACCGGCGGGTGGACCAATGGTACAGAATAGAGGACACAGAAGCCAATCCACAAAACTACAACTATCTTATATTCGATAAAGGGGCTAAAAGCATGCAATGGAAGAAGGATAGCATCTTCAACAAATGGTGTTGGGAAAACTGGAAATCCATTTGCAACAAAATGAAACTGAATCCCTTTCTCTCGCCATGCACAAAATTAACTCAAAGTGGATCAAGGAACTTGATATCAAATCAGAGACATGGCATTTGATAGAAGAAAAAGTTGGCTATGATCTACATACTGTGGGGTCGGGCTCCAAATTCCTCAATAGGACACCCATAGCACAACAGTTAATAACTAGAATCAACAAATGGGACTTACTCAAACTAAAAAGTTTTTTCTCAGCAAAAGAAACAATAAGAGAGGTAAATAGGGAGCCTACGTCCTGGGAACAAATCTTTACTCCTCACACTTCAGACAGAGCCATAATATCCAGAATATACAAAGAACTAAAAAAATTAGACAATGAGATAACGAATAACCCAATCAACAAATGGGCCTAGGACCTGAACAGAAATTTCTCAGAGGAGGACATACAATCAATCAACAAGTATATGAAAAAATGCTCACCATCTCTAGCAGTCAGAGAAATGCAAATCAAAACCACCCTAAGATACCATCTCACTCCAGTAAGATTGGGAGCCATTAGGAAGTCAAACAGCATCAAGTGCTGGCGAGGATGTGGGGAAAAGGGTACTCTTGTACATTGCTGGTGGGACTGCAAATTGGTGCGGCCAATTTGGAAAGCAGTATGGAGATTTCTTGGAAAGCTCGGAATGGAACCACCATTTGATCCAGCTATTCCCCTACTCGGTCTATTCCCTAAAGACCTAAAAAGAGCACACTATAGGGACACTGCTACATCCATGTTCATAGCAGCACAATTCACAATAGCAAGACTGTGGAACCAACCTAGATGCCCTTCAATAGACGAATGGATAAAAAAAATGTGGCATTTATACACAATGGAGTATTACTCTGCATTAAGAAATGACAAAATCATAGAATTTGGAGGGAAATGGATGGCATTAGAGCAGATTATGCTAAGTGAAGCTAGCCAATCCCTTAAAAACAAATGCCAAATGTCTTCTTTGATATAAGGAGAGTAACTAAGAACAGAGTAGGGACGAAGAGCATGAGAAGAAGATTAACATTAAAGAGGGATGAGAGGTGGGAGGGAAAGGGAGAGAGAAGGGAAATTTCATGTAAATGGAAGGAGACCCTTAGGGGTATACAAAATTACATACAAGAGGATGTGAGGGGAAAGGAGGAAAATATAAGGGGGAGAAATGAACTACAGTAGAGGGGGTAGAGAGAGAAGAGGGGAGGGGAGGGGGGAGGGGGGATAGTAGAGGATAGAAAAGGCAGCAGAATACAACAGACACCAGAATGGCAATATGTAAATCAATGGTTCTGCAACTGATGTGATTCTGCAATCTGTATATGGGGTAAAAATGGGAGCTCATATCCCACTTGAATCAAAGTGTGAAATATGATATATCAAGAACTATGTAATGTTTTGAACAACCTACAATAAAAATTAATTAAAAAATATATGATTTCTTATATATTTTCAGATATCAATTCAATACATTATTTAAAGGGGAACCAGTTATATTATTTATTAACTGTATGATCTATTCATGCATTATCTCTATATTCATAGACACAGGGTACACCTATTTTTACCCTCAATACTAATTTATACGTTTTCAAAATATTCCTCAAAAAATGGTGGAAGAAATACTCATGTCACCTGATCTATATATACATTTTATCACAGTAATATTCTGTACAAAAAAATCAAAGGTCACCCTTAAGTTTGTACCAAAGCCTAAATGGAAAGTGAGCATGGATTACTAAAACCTTCCATGTCCAGGTGGCCTAATGCTCTCAAATGTCAATCTTATTGGTGACTACATTTTTGTTTCTTCCGAAGATTATATATTCAACCTCAAGCCTGTTGAAAATGTCTAATCCTATCACTCACTTTATACTTTGCCTGATTTAGTAATGTCTCTATTTATATCTATTTTCCTACATATTTTCCCCTGTTCATCATTGTGACTGACTCTTCACTTGTGCTGACATTTACATTCACTGTCTACCTGAAACCCTATTGCTTAAGAACTTTTGGTCTAAATCCTATTCTCACTGTTCTTTGTAAACCTACTGACTATCTTCCTAATCCTACCGACTATCCCTTTTTGAGTGGATGTTCTCTTCGACATTCAATCATCCAAGGTACAAGCTCCTATGCCATTGTATATAGATTTATCTGAGGGTCTCCTTTCATTTCCAAGCAATTTCCCTTAAATAATTCAAAGCTAAGTGTACCAATTAAGGGCCCAATGCCCTTCTGGACTTCATATCTTCCATAGATTTCTGTTTTTATACTTATATTTCACCTATATATTCTTGTAAATATCATAGTTTCCCAATACCATTATTCGTCATGCAGAAGAATTCCTAACCCCAAATTGAACATGTTACTAACCCAAAACCATACATTGTTCTCTCAATCGAACTTTACAGAACAGCAGGGACAGGGTTGCTCTTAAAATACAGGAATGCAGGGCATGTTCCAGCTGTTGAGAACATCAAAGGTCCATGCAGAAATGATCCCTTGAGAAGATGTAGGCAGCTACGAAAGACCTGAGAGAGAAAAGTCATCTTCTATGGCAAACAACCTTGTCAGCATGAAGGGATGTGTATGAATCAGCCTCTCTCTTCTTAATGTAGAGAAGATGGACCAAAACAGTGCTAGGTGGAGAGCTGTTCCCGGGTGCCCATGGTTTATATACCATTCTAACTTGTGAAAGTGTCACAGGAAGTAGGGGCAGCCTCCATCTCATGGGACTCTTGAAAGCAACTGTTAGGACAAAGTGGTTGTCAAGGCAATGACCTCATTCAGTTCCTGAAGAAGTGATCTACCTCACTTCCTTGGTGATGGAACTCTCTTAACTTGGGATCCAGGAAGCCAGGCACCCGGAGCCAGTCCAGTCCCAGACCCAGTAGGCTCACTTGTTTGAATTTACCAAGGAGAGTGTCAGTCTTTCTCGGTACCTACAGATGTGAGGATGGCCAAATACCAGGAGAGCTCTGCATAGGGGCCTTTCCTGAGAAAGTAGGTAGTGGTTCACCGCAGGCTCCTGACAACTTCACAGAGTTGGCCAAGGAGACCAGATCTGAGATAGGACAGGCCATTTTGGGGGAACATAGTATGGCCCACCACTCAGAGAAAACTCCGGATAGTCACAGAGTTACATGGGGGAAGGAGGTGTCTTTGTGGGTGTGGGTGTGATTTTGTGATTTTGTCTCATGATCTGAGAATAGGTAGGAAAGACGGTTTGTTTGATTTGGAGTGGTCTTCTTCTAGTAAGTCGTTGGACAAGGCAAGTGTTTCTATGTCTGTGTATCCCACTGTGTCCGTGGTTGTAGACATTAGAAAATAGAATGCAACAATTGATATGTCCTGTATAGTAGAAAGATTCCCGGCATTCATCCTGCCCAATTTATGAATGGACTGCAGCTTGCCTTATCCATGGGCAACACCTGCTACCTTCCTAAGTTCCTGTTTCTTCCAGAATTCTCACCACTCTCCAGAATATTCTCATGGTTTTGTGTCCAAAATATGTACCACCTCCAAGCTCTGTGACATTGCCATGTCCTGGATAGCTGAAGGGAATGGCGAGCATCTCAGAAAACACAGATATCAGTGTGACCAAGAAAGTCTCAGTTGAGAAACCATGCTTTCGGCCTTTTGCTTATCAATTGTTCTGTTTCCCTGAATGTCAGGAAGGTCTTTGCCTCAGGCCACCCCTTTGTGAAGCCTGAAGAAAACAGTTTTCAAATGAAAATGAATGGGCACCACCTGTGGCTCTTTGCTTAATTGCTTTGGAAAGGGATGTGTCTAAATCAGCCTCTTGGCCCTGTGTGAGGTTGTGGCTTAGATTCTCAGCACCTGATGGATATAAAGAGAGATCCCATGTGTGCATCCAAAACCAAAATGGCCAAAAGAGCAATTATTGTGAATGAAGTCTCTCGCATTCATTTGTAAGGTTCCTGACCACCATCAAGTGAGAATACGGATCCTTTGGGTCAAATGAGTTATGCACAGCCCTGCAGAGGCTAGCCCATAGGTTTTTGGGTTTTCTCATGGCTCCAAATCATATAAAGAATCTATACCTGACAGTCAGTAGGCCTCAAATTGGAGATGCAGAGCAGTATTAACAGCTAGCCTATCTGATCACTCCTGGTTCACCGGATGGGTGTCCAGGCCACCTTGACTTTAGGCAAATGAGGGGCAAGGGAGCTTATTTTTGACACTGTCTTGGGCTGCACCCCTCATGAAAAGCTCCAGCCAGAGGTTATGATAAGTGTCTATATGGAAGAAGATGAGGGCCATGTGGGAGTGTTTGGTTTTAATTGTGGTCATTTGTTTGGCGGTTGGAAGAGATAACTGGATCCACCTGGGCTTGAACTCTGGCATGATTCCTCTTAGAGACTGAGTTCTGGAATTTACCTCAAAGAAGTATTGCCATGAAATGTGTTGGGATTTTAGGAGGCCACGCATGAGAAGCCTCCCTTGAAAACTGAGATCGAGTGCCAGGGTGTCTTTCCACAGTGCAGTGAGAATCTCAGCCAGGATATCACATGATTTTATTCTGAAAGACTTGGCAGCCATAGTTGAGAATCTAAACACATATGGAACTCATATTGTAGACCTCAATGATCCTGGCTTCATGTGACCTTTTGGCCACTCTTTGGGAAGCCTTGCCTGTGAGATTTCTCCAGAGTTTTAATTTAAATGAGCTTCCTCACCACATAATGGTTCCTGCATTAATTGAAACGTACAGTGACTCCAACTTCATCCTTCAAAAATGGCTAAATAAATACCATCAAATTTCTGAAATTCCCATGACCAGGTGGCACTGGAGAACCTTTGGATATCCTGTTGCTGATCATGAGTGAAATAATTCCCCACGCAATGACACTTCACCGGGAGAATTCCAATTTTATTGCTCAAAGCTGTGTGCTTATATAGAACTAAGGGGGAGATGGTAGGGCTTAGATAAATGGCAGCAACCCGTTTATTGGCAAGTTCTTTCAGATATCAGCTCCAGAGCCCAGGAATTAGTTCTCATTGGGGCTAAGGTTCCCCACAAGTGAGATTTGAAATTGGCGCTGACGTGAGAGTTCACAAGGGTGGGAACTTTTTGCGCCACTGCAGAAATGAAGAAGGTAGGAAGAAGAAGTCCTTAGGCGCCATGTTGAGGTTTTTCTCTGGGGTATGGCTGCCATTTATTCTTTTCCCAACATTCCACCCTTTTTGTTTTCTTAGGAAGTGGGGCGTCATTTGTCAGATCCGGCTGCTTCCTGCTGTGTGGGGGTGGTGTGGGGCCTAGAAAGAGAAGTGGAGGAATGCTCATGGAGCAGGTTTGGGATTATCATGGCAGCCAGAAATAAAACCCAGTGGCTATAGACAGCTACTTTCGTAGGGGTGAAGTCAATGAATGTTCCCTGAAGCCAAAGTTGTCAATGGCATGGAACTAGTCCTGGATGGAAGAGATTGTTGGTATCAGCCACTGGTCCTGTAACAGAGACTCTAGGAAATACTGGAAGCGTTGCCTGGACATGGCGTCACCAGCACCTGAAGAAGATCAGAGCAAATAAAAACAGAATGAAGATAAAAATTAAAGGAAATGTCATTTTTTGGCAGAAGTTCCATGTTGGGGGACTGACATAGAAGAGGCCAAGGGCCATGAGAAATCTTAGAAGGTGGTAAAGACTCATGAATCCAGGATGGCAGATTAAGAGGTTCTCAGAGCTCGTTGTCTCCCGCTGTCTGATACCCATTGCATTCCATCATGCCTGGTAGTGAGCTTCATCACTGAGTTACTGTTCTCTTGGAGATGTTGGGGGTTCATCGGTCATCAGAGGCTGGTAGTGCCTAAGCAAAAGCTGGTTGAAAGTTTGATTAGGAATTTTTTGCAGTTGGGTTTGAAGGCACTTCATTTTGCAGGGCAAGAGAGCACAAAAAGGAGCATCCCAATAAGGGGCCCCAAGATATGTAGTAAGTACATGGCAAGATAGGATTGGAAGAACCCTATGATGGGATTGGAGGAGGTATGTTTGAGAAATTCGGTCGATAATTCCTGCAATTTAACAACATTTTTTTTTATTAGCCCAGATTCATTAACATAATAGCAAAATTCCTCTCTGAGGAATAGGCATGTAACCCCTTTTTCTGCAGTGAGAAGATCAATTGCCCTTTGGTTCTGTAAAGCCACTTGTGCCAATGATGTAACCTGCCGCTGCAAGGAACAAAGAGACTCAGCCATGGTATTGAGTGTTTCCTGCAGTTTTTGTTGAAGGTCATTGGATGCCCATAGAGCATGACCTATAGCTTCACCAGAGAGTCCGAGACTCGTCACTGAGGTTGTTAAAATGAGGCCTACCAGAACCGGCAGAAAGACTACCTTACGGGTGCGGGAAGGTAGGGCCAACTGTCGGAATTCGGTGGGAGTATACAAAGATAGCTGAGGAACTACAGTAACCAAGAAACTGGTGCCAGAGACATTGATCGTTGAGGTACTTAAAGACCCATTACACCAGAGGAAATGTTCAGGTTGCCTAAACACAGGGCTCTATGGGGTGTTGTAGCTCAAGGAACAAACGGGTAAAGGATTCATTATTGGCAGGTGGAAACAGATGAAAGGAAATAAAGTATTGGTGGAATAACTTTCCCACAGTGGGTTACGTGTCACATGTAGGGTTTGTCCTTTTTAGAGAAATTGTAGGGTTTTGCTGGAATATTTTCTGCCGCTAATGGGACTGCTGCTAGAAGTGGACGACTAAGTGAAGCACAGAGAAAGCACTGAGAAGTAGGCAAAGAAAGACGGGTGGAGTTTAATAATCAAAACGTTTGGTGTAGCAAATTGAGCCATGTGGGAGAGGGACCTGAGGGGGTTGAAGGCTCTGAATCCTCTTTGGATGAGCTATGGATACGATCTCGAAGTTTTGATTCTGAGTCCTTAATGTGTTCGACTACCTGGATGGTTGCCTTAGGTGGCGTAATCAGGGTGCGGCCAATAGTCATCCACCCTGTGGGTCTGACTGAGGTTGTCTGAGCATAGACAGCAAACTCAACATAGCCCCAACGTTTGGCCTTGGGGTCAGGTTTATCTAAAGTATACCATCCATTGTTATTGGATGAAGAGCCTTTATGCCACTTTATGTAACTAGAAGTCCACCCTTCAGGGTAACCGAGTGAGTGGTAAGAATAGCTACCACGTTCATCATGGAACCTGCATGACCAATAGGGGCACCCATTATATATCTCAGGCCACCAATGACAATAATCTTTTGTTTGATCAAAAAGGAAGCAAATGAAAGGCCAGTTCCAGCTACCAGGGATGAAGGTCCTTGAAGGTGACAATTTTAGGGAAATAGAGGTGCAGTTGTGGATGAAGCAAGTAGTTGCATCCACTCCGCGGACCGTCTGCATGCCATGTTCTGAGTATCGTTTCCGAAGAGTGAATAAATGCATGGTAGGTGAGGAGGGTAAAGACCAGTCCTGACAGAGCACAGAAAATAAGCAGAGCACAAAAAACAAGCAGTTAGAGAAGACTAGGGTGTTGGGAGAGCTCATTGTGCCTTCTTTAAGAGGAATTGGGCTGCAAGGAAAACCGTGTGAGCCGCAACTTAAATGGGTGAGATGGGTGTGGAGAGCAGGAGTAAAGGGGAGGTTCAGGAGGTGATTCTTGGAGTTCCTCTGGGGTGGCCCTGTCGTCAGCATGTGGGGCCTCCTGGTGATGTGGCTTCAACCTAGACATGTGATTCCAGGGAGTGAGACGGTTGTCTGGTAAGGAGAGTTTGGCGGCGGTGGGGGTACAGAGAATGACAGGATGGGGCCTTCCCATTTTGGGGCAAGAGTCCCTTTCTCCTCTGGGGTATTATAATTGACTAGACTAACAGGTGTTAAGGGAGGAGTGTTTGGAGAGGAGACTGGGTCCGGAAGAAGCCAGTCCTGATATTTCCAGAGTTCCGAGCGTAGATGAAGCAAGAGAGGCAAAGACAAATCTCGGGTGAGAGGTCCTTGTGAAATGACCAACGCAGGGGTTGTAAGATGTCTTTCATACATTATCTCAAAAGGAGACAGTAAAGATGGTTTCTTAGGGAGAGCTCTGATTCGAAGCAAAGCCAAGGGAAAGAGTTTGACCCAGTCTATGTTTAATTCCATTGTCAATTTGGTAAGGACTTCCTTTAGAGTACGATTTACCCTTTCCACATTCCCTGAAGCCTGGGGGAAATATGGACAGTTGAAATGCCACTTGAAGGAGAGGGCTTGAGAGACCTTTTGTGTGATCCTAGAAGTAAACTCAGGGCCATTGTCATATTGTAGGGAAGTGGGCATACCAAACCTGGGGATGATGTCTGTCAGTAAGATTGAAGCTAAAGTGGAAGCCTTTTTATTGGAAGTGGGAAATGCTTCAACCAAACCAGAGAAAGTGTCCACAAAGACAAGGAGGTATTTAGTGTGCCATACTGTGGGCATGTTGGTGAAGTCTACCTGCCAGTCAGCAGAGGGAATGTGTCCCCGGGCTTGTTGGGAAGGGAAACGTTTGGGCCTTAAAGGAGTATGAGGGTTGGTCCGCTGACAGATCTGACAATTAGAGGCTATATTCTGTAGCATGGCTTGTCAGAGGGAGTGAGGAAGAAGAAACTCTGTAAAAAGAGGGTCAAAGACTGAGAATTGGAAAGGAATAGAGTATGAAGGAACTTGAAAAGATGCTTGTTCTTACTGAAAGAAGTAGGGGCTTCAGATGAGCTGTCTAAAGTGGCCATTATATGTCCACCATGGGGGCCATGATTGGAAGTGGTAGCAGCCATTCGTGCCACCTGGTCAGCTTTGGCATTGCCCTCAGTGATAAGAGAGCCGTCCTTCTGATGGGACCTACAATGGACATCTCCCAACTGGGTGGGTAAGTGGGAGGCCTCTATCAGATTGGTTATAAGAGCTGAATTAGTGATCGCATTACCTTTGGTGGTAAGTAGGCCTCGCTTCTTTCAAATTGCAGCATGGGATAATAAGATATGGAAGACATATTTTGAATCATTTTAGAGGGTGAGGGATTTGCCTTGTGCTAGAAGGCAGGCACGAGTGGATGCTATAAAATCAGCCTGCTGGTCTGTAGTTCCTGAAGGCAAAACTTTGGCCTCTATAATCTCAGTGGCTGAAAATACAGCGTATCCAGAGTAATGAGTTCCATTCTGCCTAAAGGAACTGCTGTCAGTAAACCAGATAAGGTCAAGCTTGGTGAGTGGTCTCTCATAAATGGAAGAATGACAGGGGAGGAAATCATCTAAGTTTTCCAAGCAATTTTGAGTTGGTGTGTGAGACATGGGAGTTATTGGGAGCAGTGAGGCAGGGTTCAGTGCAGAGCAGGGGAGGAAAATAATATTAGGGTTTTCCAGAAAGGAAGTGAGGAGCGACAGAACTCTGGATGTAGGGAGGGTTTGAAGACCCTTTTAAGGTAAAAGATCTTTCAAGTGATGTGGGGAGTAGATAGTTCAAGGGGCCCCAAAAGTCAGATTAGAGGCTTCTTTGTGTAAAATTTGTCCAGTAGCCAGAGCTCTTAAGCAAGGGGCCCACCCAAGGATGGAAAATAAGAAACCATGTCCTCCAGGTCACATAGATGCAGACCCAGGTTGATGATTTCACTAGAAAGGAAGCTAAAGCACGTGACAGCAACATATATTTCAAGTGCCCAACCTCACAGGCAGTATCTCAAGAAGTCTCTAGGACAACAGACCTCCACGTTTTTGAAGTGTTTACCCTGTCCCTTACTTTTGGAAACTCCTCTAACACTTCCAAGGTTGTGAACTCCTGATCGCATTCCATTCCAGATATGTATTCATGGATTTTCTAACTCTTCTCCTCTAATTGTGTCTTACATGGGGTGAAGGTGTTGTCAAGGTATTGTTCTGGATGAGAGTGGGAAGATTTTTGTGTAGCACAAATTTACATACACATTGGATTCATTTTCCAATTTTCCATTCGAAATACTGAATCCCTGTCAGTAACCCATACCCTAATAGACTCTGACTACTAATCCTAATATGATGGAGACAAATAACCCAAACATAATATTAATACAAGCAGTTCAGAGGAGGCATGGTGTATAGTTGGTCTTGCCTTTTGCATGATATAGTGTAGGAGTTATAAATCTTGTCAATTGTTTGTTGAAATAGTACTCCATGTGTTTTTAAAGTTCACACATATGTGAATTTCTGTCTCCTTTTTTCTGTAGCCAATTCAGCACATGTATTTTTATATGCACATATAAAATCATACCTGGTATCACACGTACATTTTTGTGAGGTGGCTAACTTGGCAGAAACAAAGTATGAGAAGAGATCACCCCTCCTAAACGCTTTTGGAACTGAAAATTCAAACTATGAGTGAGATTTTTAGTTGAACAACATTATACATAAATCCATGTTCAGTAAAATTAATATTTTTGGATCGGTGGATGATATATATTTCACGATGAATTTTGATTGGCATATATATTGCTACTTTCTAATGTTTCTCTGTGAGATATATATATATATATATATATATTCTCTAGATTTTTCCAAATATAAAATATATGTGTCCTATTATACACTCCCTAAATAATTCACTCATGCTCATGTATGTGGTTTTATAATCAAATTTTCATACGATTATTTTCAGAAATATTCATCCACCTGAAATACATATTTGTTTTCTAGTACTGAAAACTCACTTCACTGAATGGTGCAAACAAATCCTTATATTTCTACTGTAACTGACCCAATTTAACATCAATGCAAGTAGATTCCAAAGGGGCATGATGTGTATTTTGACGTTCATTTTTATTTGACACTGGTACATTACTATTTCTTCAGTTTTTGTACATCATAGTATATACATTTCATCCACAAGTTCACAAATTTAAAGACATTTGAAACACATTCAATCACTTCCTGCTTCAGTACACATGTATTCCTCCTTGCTTTTGACTGGTTATTTATTGAGACTTCTTTCCAAACACATTATTTTCGATTTCCATAATCAATTTTGAAGCAAAACTCACACACACTTTATGATAAACCACAACCCTAATATTACGATTAGATGTATAACTGGTTGGAATGAATGTATGTATGTCAATATGACATTTCCTGTGTATTTTCAGATATCAATTTATTCCAATTTCTAAAGTTGGAATCTGTTATATTATATATTCACACATGGTACACCTATTTGTGCCCCCAATACTAATTTATATCTCTTCTAAATATTGCTCCCAGAAATGGTGCAAGAAAGACTCATGTCACCTGATCTACATATACATTTTATCACAGTAATATTCTGGCCACAAAATGCAAAGTCACACTTACAATTGTACCAAAGCCTAAATGGAATGTGAGTATGGATTATGAAAATCACCCATGTCCATGTTGCCTAATGCTCTCAAATGTCAATCCTATTGGTGACTACATATTTGTTTCTTCCTAAGATTATGTATTCAACCTCAAGCCTGTTGAAAATGTCTAATCCTATCAATCACTTCATCATTTGCCTGATTTCCTAATGTCTCTAATGATATCTGCTTTCCTACATATTTTCCCCAGTTCATCATTGTGACTGAC
The DNA here is from genome assembly GCF_048772815.1 of Callospermophilus lateralis. Taxonomy (NCBI): domain Eukaryota; kingdom Metazoa; phylum Chordata; class Mammalia; order Rodentia; family Sciuridae; genus Callospermophilus; species Callospermophilus lateralis. Next base: position 88,863 of record NW_027512775.1, read on the forward strand.
TCTTCAAATGTGCTGACATTTACATTTTCTGTCTACCTGAAACCCTATTGCTAAGGAAGTTTTTGTCCAAATCCTATACTGACTCTTTTTTCTAATCCTATCAAGTATCTTCCTAATCCTACCAACTATCCTTTTTTGACTGGATGTTCTCTTCAACATTCAATTATCCAAAGTACAAGGTCCTATGCCATTATGTATAGATTTATCTGAGACACATGTGCACAACATAATTCAGAGTAAAGTATCCCAATCAAGGATCCAATGCCCTTTTGGGCTTCAAATCTTACCTAGATTTGTGTTTTCATACATATATTTCACCTCTATATATCCTTATAAATATTGCAGGTTCCCAATACCATTATTCATGCAGCAGAATGATTCCTAACCCAAATCAATCATGTTATTAATCCTAACCATACTTTGTTTCCTCAACCTAACTTTACAGAAAAGCAAGGACAAAGTTGTTCTTATATAGAAATGTAAGAGATCTTCCACCTGCTGAGAACCTCAAAGGTCCATGCAGAAGTGAACCCTGGGGAAGATATAGAAAGCTATGAAGGACCTGAGAGAGCGAAAGTCATCTTTCATGACAAAAAAAAAAAAAAAAAAACAGGTCAGGATGAAGGGGTGTGTCTGAAGCAGTCTCTCTCTTCTTAATGTAGAGAAGATGGACCAAACCAGGCTTGTGTGGAGAGCTGTTTACGGGTGCCTATGTTTGATATACCATTCTTACTTGTGAAAGTGTCACAGGAAGTAGGGGCAGCCTCCATCTATTGGGACACTTGGAAGCAACTGTTAGGACAAAGATGTTGCCAAGGCAGTGACCTCATTCAGTTCCTGAAGGAAGTGACCTATATAACTTTCTTGGTGATGGAACTCTCTGAACTTGGGATCCAGGAAGCCAGGTACCCAGAGTCATTCCCAGTCCCAGTCCCAGTGGCCACACATGTTTGGATTTACCAAGGACAGAATCGGTCTTTCTGTGTAACTACTGATGTGAGGATAGCCAAATTCCAGGAGAGCTCTGAAGAGGGGCCTTTCCTGAGAAAGCAGGTAGTGTCTCACTACTGGCACCTGACAACTTCACAGTGTTGGCCAAGGAGACCAGATGTGACATAGGACAGCCCATTTCGGGGAAACGTAGTATGTCCCATCAGTCAGAGGACACTCCGGATAGTCACAGACCTACTTGGGGGAAGGAGTTGACTTTGTGGGTGTGCGTGTGAGTTTGTGGTTTTGTCTCATGATCTTAGAATATATAGGAAAGTCGGTTTGTTTGATTTGGAGTGGACTGTTTCTAGTAAGTCTTTTGACAATGCGAGTGTTTCTATGTCTGTTTATCCCACTGTGTCCGTGGTTGTAGACATTAGAAAAGAGAATGCATCAATGGATGTGTCCTGTCTAGTAGAAAACTTCACAGCATTCATCCTGCCCAATTTATGAATGGACTGTGGCTTTCCTAATGGATGGGCAACAACTACTATCTTCCTAAGTTCCTGTATGTCTTCTTGAATTCTGGCCACTCTCCAGAATAGGTTCAGGGTTTTGTGTCCACGATATGTACCACATCCAAGCTCTGTGACATGGCCATGTACTGGATAGCTGAAGGGAATGGGATCATCTCAGAAAACTCAGATATCATTCCAGAAACCCTGCAATGGGCCATTTGCTTATCTATTGTTCTGTTGCCCTGAATGTCAGAAAGGTCTTTGCCTCAGGCCACTCCTTTGTGAAGCCTGAAGGAAACGGTTTTCAAGGGGAATTAATGGGCATCATCTGTTGCTCTTTGCTTAATTGCTTTGGAAAGGAATGTGTCTGCATCAGACTCTTGGCCATGTGTGAGGCTGTTGCATAGATTCTCAGCACCTGATGGATCTAAAGAAAGTTCCCACGTGTGCTTCCAAAACCAAAATGGCCAAAAAAGCAGTCATTGTGGACGAAGTCTCTCGCCTTCCTCTGTAACGTTCCTAACCTCCATCAAGTGAAAATAGGGATCCTTTGTGTCAAATGAGTTCTCAAAACACTGCAGATGATAGCCCATATGTGCTTGGGTTTTCTCATGATTCCAATTCACATAAAGAGTCTATACCCGAGAGTCAGTAGGCCTCAAATTGGAGAAGCAGAGCAGTATTTATGGCAGGCTTATTTGATCACTCCTGGTTCTCAGGAAGGGTATCCAGGCAACCCTGACTTTAGGCAAATTATGGGCAAGGGTGTTTATTTTGTACACTGTCTTGGGCTGAGCCCCTCATGGAAACCTCCAGCCACAGGTTATGATGAGTGTCTATATGGAAGAAGATGAGGGCCTTGTGGGAGTGTTTTGGTTTTAATTGTGATCATTTGTGTAGTGCTTGGAAGTGATGACAGGGTCTACCTGGGCTTGAACTCTGGTGTGATTCCCCTTAGAGTCTGAGTTCTGGAACTGATCTCAGAGAAATATTGCCATGAACTGTGTTCAGATTTTAGGAGGCCACACATTGGATTTCCCCTTGGAAACTGAGATCAAAAAAGAAGGGTGACTTTCCACAGAGCCTTGGAATCTCAGCTAAGATATCACATGATTTTATTCTGAAAGATGTGGCAGCCATAGTTGACAGTCAGAACACCCATGGACGTCACATTGAAGACCTTTTGACCACTCTATGGGATGACTTGCCTGTGAGATTTCTCCAGAGATTTCATTGAAATGAGTTTCCTCACCATTTAATGGTTCCTGAATGAACTGAAACCCACAATGCCTCCAACTTCATCCATGAAAAATGGCTAAATAAATACAATAAAATTTTTGAAATTCCCTTAACCAGGTGGCACTGGAGAACCTTTGGATGTCTTTTTCCTGATCATGAGTGTACAAGAGAATGCCATGATTGACGGGGTTTCATGAAAATGGTGTAGAACAAAGATGCCAGTAAGTTGGACCCTGCTGAGTAGTGGGCCTATTGCAGTGGTGGGCAGGTGTGTGATAATACATCTGTGGTGTGGCCAGGAGGATTTTCCATTGCCTTCAAAATGGCTTGTGACTGATATGGTGCAGCCAGCAGACCCTTCTTGTTACAAGGAGAGGTTTCTGGGCAAAGTTCAGAGTCAGATTTCTATGGACAAATGGGCAAGCTTTGTGAGATAGAAGCCTGGTTGGTGCATTCTCTGTCACCACAAGTGACAGAACTCCCTCCAATACTGGGTCCCAGTTGAACTCGTTGTATTTCATGAAGCAAATACCAAACTCCCAGTGCAGCAGCAAGAAACACCACGAAAAGTGGAGGATGACCAAATGGCTTCACAGTTCACACGGGGAGACACTGAGCACCAAGTGGCCACAGTTTACATATAAATACAAAATTCAGCACTGCTGCCTCATGTTCATTAGAATACAAAAAACCATGTCCTCCAGGTCACGTAGATGCAGACCCAGCTTTTATGGTGTCACTAGAAAGGAAGCTAAATCTCCTTACAACAACATATATTTCAAGTGCCCAACCTTAGAGGAAGTTTCTCAAGAAGTCTTTAGGCCGGCAGAGCTCCACGTCTTTGGAGTGTTTACCTATTAGACCAGGACGCTAGAAAAGACCACTGACTCAAATTAAAATCAAATAAAATTAAGCTTATTATTTCCACCGGCCGTGCTGCCTCTCCCTCCCAAAATGGTGGGAACAAGACAGCATCCCCAGCTTTCCTACAGCCCAGTTTTATAGCCCAGAAAGTTACACAAAAGGGGGGTTACAGATAACAGAACTCTGATAAACATCACATTAAAGGTAGTTTACAATTTTTTTGCTGTCCCTACATCAGAATTCATGAGGACCATTAGAGCCTCAGAGAGGGTTGTTGTCTGGCCAGAGAAGGCAAATATTTATGATGTGTCACTAAAGTTTCAGAGAGGGCTGCTATCTGGTCAGAGAGCTGGGCATGCGTGAGTTCAAGACGTGGGCAGGCATTCCACGCAGGTTCAGAATTTGAAGTAATTTATGGTAAAGCTAAAATTATCTTTTCATGGCTTTGTGGCATGATGGCTCCCAATTTTAATAAAAGATCAGGTTGGGTCTACAATTTCCCCCTTTTCTCTGTGTCCCTTTCAAATCTTTGATAGATTATGGGAAGAACACTGAGGAAATTTTTATCCCTCAGATAAGAGTCTCCAAAATTTTACAACTCACCCAAAACCGATCTCCCTGATTTTACCTGACTTAATTAATTATTTATATTGATAGTCTATTTATCTTTCTCTCCATTGTTGTAAAAAGAGTGGCATCACTAATTTTTTCTTCTTCTCTCCTGAGACAGGGTGACGTGAGTGGGCTCGTCGTGAGGGACATGAGTTGACTATTAGAAGTCAGTTGAGAGACATGAGTTGCCCTTTAGAAGTCAGTTCGGTTTGAAGTCAGGTTGGGGAAGAACAGGTTGTAAAGTCATCTGTGAATGGATTCTTCTATGAGTGAAACAAAAACCATGAGTACTGAATAAATGTTGCAGCAGCTGGAACATGTCACTGTATAGAAATTCCCTCACCAGTCTTTAATATCCCCAATTATCAGGACTGTCAACTTAATATTTAACTTTAAGTGTTACAGTTGGCCCTCCCAATAAGACACAGTTTAATAATTTAATGTCATCTGATCTTGTAAAAATCCTTTTACTAGTATGACCTCTGCGTCTAATAGAGAAACCTTTAATTCTGTTACTCAGGGCTGGATAATCGTACTAGCAAACACCAAGCCTACCTGTGTAGGTTAGGAATATCTGTAGGTCTTAAACTGAAAACTTCTGCCTGTGGCAGCTCTTCTTGATAGTCTCTTTTTATAAGTATTAGGCATTCCTGTGTGAGAATCCTTCTTTGTAGCCTCCAGTCTTACTTATTTTGGGAGGATAAGATAAAGTGCATACCTTAAAATTTTATTATTATTATTATTATTATTATTATTATTATTATTTAAAATGCCCAGGAGTGGCTGTATTTTGGTCTTAACTGTCTTTGCTAAGTGTTTAAGATGAAGCAGTCAAACTGACTTTTGTTTCTATTTATTGTTAACAGTCAGCTGAGCTTTTGTGGGAATCAATTCTGGGGAAACTTGAGAGGAGATTCTCAGTTCTGCTAGTGCCATTTGCGCTAGGTGGGTCCAGGTCTTGCTTGACCATTTGGCTTCCCTCAGAAGCATCAGGGATGTCTCCTTTCTCTGATGACTCTCCTCTTTGTAACAAATGCACTGATTGGCTTTCTGTTCTCCAGTGGTCTCATTAATCTCCCTGATCAGGAGGTTATGTGGACCAGAGTTGCAAAGCTCTTTAGAGAAGTCCCCTGTTCCCTGGATTCAGACTGACTCAGAGGGCAAGAGCCAAATATTGGTTTTCTTGGCCCTTTTCATTTAACATTCATTTTAAATCCTAATCTTAAAAATCCAGCAAATAAATTTTAACAGCCTTACATTAAGAGTACTGGGCTTTAATGTCTATAACTTTATAATTACCTTTTTATTAATTGGGATCTGTATTATTCTGTCTGTATTGTAGTTGATGACTTATTATCTTGAATAAACCCATGTTGTGTTCTTATAGCAACGCATTTGTAAAACACTAACAGGGAATCTTTAGATCACTTATAAGAAAATTTCAAACTAAAATTAACAAAAGTAAAAATACTTAGTTCGTGTAATATCTTCCCTGAATTTTTTGGCTGAGTTATACATTATATCCCCTGTTTGAGATCCTAGGAATATTGACAATAAAAAAAAAAAACTTTTTAACATAACTTTAAAGAAATATTATCTGACCTAATCGTTTCATAGTCATTCTCACATGTAGTAAGATGGGACACACAGCCTTATCTCAGGAAAGGCAGGGCTCTTTATAAATCTTAACTATTTTAGTTCTAAAGCTGATCTTTATTTTTAAATATCATTTGACAATGTTTAAATAAATTGTTTGAGGTCACATGAACATTAGCTAACACCATATGATATCACATTTAAAACATGAATTAAAGAAAGGCTGAAAGTTTTTAACCTTTACAAAGATTAGGCTCTAATTAACTTAAAAATACATTTAAATTGTTCCCCAATGTAAAAAGTAACATAAAAATTTACATATCTTATTGATAACAGGTAAATAAATCCACAATATATTTTTTACCACACAACTTCAGAGCACCAGCTTGATATAATACTCTTTAAACGTTTCTACCTTACAGACTTCCATACCTGTAAGATATGAAAACATTAATAGCATAACAATTACATTTATGTTTCTACATTAATCAAGTTTGGCTTTTAAAGAAATGGCAGTACAGTGCTCTAAAATAACAGTTTTTATTTAATCAGTTGTTTAATTTTTATGGTTGCTTGCTCTAGAAAACATAAATCTTAATAAACTCAATGTTATGGGTAAACTTATGTTTTAAGAAATTTTTGTCTCATTAACACATGACTGATTTTTACAATCTTATACAGAGTTTACTAAAAAAAATACAGATCTTAGTAAATCAATCAGATATCTAACAAAAGTACTCATGAATGAGTAATCCCATATCAAATTTACTTTACTTATTTATCAAAAAGTTAGAGAAATGTATTGAACAGTGTAAACCATTTTTATGTTGAAGGAAAGGTACTAGAGCCAAGGCATATTAGACATTTTGTAGATGTTAATATTTTGTTAGATGTTTGAACACCTAGAAAACTTTGTAAGCTTAAATTTAAAGACATTTGTTTTTATCTCTTTATCCAATTTAAATTGAAACATTTAAATCACGTGAATTTAAGATCTTTGGATCCACTTTTTTAAAATTTGTTTTTACGAGCGCTATTTTTTTATGAGCGCTCCTTATATATGTTAATTTGTGTATCATATATATGATATACGGATATATGTATATATAGACATACAACACATAACAATTTGTGCACACATAATAATAGTAAAGGCCTTGTAGCTTTTCGTAGTTGAAATCTTTATTGCAATGTTTCAAAAAGTCCACAGTTGGTCAAAGATAGAACTGATCAGAAAAACATTAACCTAGGTCTGTATGCTCAAAATCATGAGGTCAAAAAACATAAAGTATCTAAGAAAAAAAATAAGAGTCCTAGAAAAAATGACTTGCCAGTAATTAGTAAATAACATACAATTTACCTTTTTTTCCCTTAGACCTCAAATCACTCTCCTACAAAGCTTGCAGGCTTCTTTCATTTGCATTTCAACATAAGTCATGGCTGAGGTCTGGAAGGAGCAGCAAAAAAACTGCTATTCTGAACAGACATCTCAGGACTAAGGCATTTTAACCATAATTTTCAGGTTCAGATGTTGAAAATTATGATACAAGTTTAAGATACAATTCACAAAATTTTATATCTTTACATCTTGTTTTGTCAACAGACACCATACTATGATTTACTATTTATGTCCAAATTAATGCACTGGTACACACAGTGACATTTTCCCAGGCTACCCAATTCAAAATTGGTGAAAAAAAAAAAAAAAAAAGACCGTATGATTGGGAAGTTTCTTGCCAACTTGGAAGTAGAGTTCTTCAGTTATCCATCCTAAGTATTTAAGTTCTCTGGCATGAATTATCTGAAATCATAAACTAAACAATTACCTAAACCCGACTTTTTACTCCAAGATTGTGCAATGCTTCAAAAACCCATTCAGTTACCAGATTGTTAAAATAAAACATCATCATTTAGACACACATTCAGCTAAGATCATTCCCCAAAAACAATTTATAATATCAACACATTATTGCAGATGTCTTAAAGGGCCAGAAACTAAGACACAATACAGACAGAAAGGAGGTCCAGACTATGGCTGTCAGACAGAACCCTTTAAACCAGAGCAGATAAGAGAAAAATCTCCTACAGCAGTGGCACCATAGATGTCCCCACAAGGGGACCAGATGTTTTCACAGAAGGGCAACCTGAAATGTAAAATAAAGTGTCTCCATGGTGACTTTACTGCATTTAGTGTCACCTTTTTCTTTTTCTCTTTTTTTAACAAGACAGAGGTGGCATAATCCTTACAGTGCAGGGAAGGAAGGAGGTAATTCCCTGAATCAACAGGGCTTTGGCAGCTGCTGGGAGTCCCTCAGTTTCCCCTTTTACATACAGGATTAGCTCCTCTGATTCAGTTCCACATCAAGCATGCTCTATCTCCTAACATTTCAGTAGATAGCTCTCACAAAGTTCCGGGGCGGAGGGGGGGTACAAGATTTGTAACTTAAAGTTTGGTTCCTGACCTTGAAGCCAATTAATACAAATTTAATAATGAGGACTGGGTTTTGAGAAAAAGAAAAAAGGAGTTTTATTGCTTGGCTAACAAAGGAGAAACACAGGGGACTCTGCCAAAGTTGTGACTCTCTTTATCTGGAGGGACAAGGGGTTTTAAAGGAGTTTCACTTGTTAACCTGGGAGATACTCAGTTCTTAGGTCCCCAGCAGGCATAGCCCTCTGCAATGGGTGTGCTCCAGGCAGCCAGCTAGGGGCTTCTATCATCCTGCTTTACAATGGGGGATAAAGTTCATTGCAGTTCCTTAAAACACAGTCCAAAGGGGTGTCAGGCTTAATCTCTTTATTTCTGATTTTCATGTCCAATATACTTAAGTTTTTACCACCAATATCACACAACAAAACGAACAAAAACAAACAAACAAAAAACCAAAAAATAGAACACAGAACACAAAAAAACAGAAACCCAGCGCCTAAACACAGAAACAGGGCAAGAGTGCAACATCTTGCTAAAGCTCCAGGGTAGGAGCGCATGCGTGCCCGTCGGCACCTCTCTACAGTTCCAGAGGAATTCCCTACAGAACAGAACAGAGGACAGAAAGATTCTCGTTACTGTCCTGGACAGAAGTATATGTGAGCCTCCCCGTGCCACATCTCTGTCATCAGAAGAGATCTCCCTTAACCAGATATCAGATGTTATAAAGGAGCCACTTACCTATGGAGGCGTCCTCCATCAGGTGCTTGCTAATAGTTTTAGTGCAGAGGTTCACTGCAGTGCTCCCTGGACTAAAGGCTCTCTTCCAAATATAAACAAGATGGACCAAATCAGGCCTGTGTGGAGAGCGGTTCCTTGGTGCCTATGGTTGATATACCATTCTAATTTGTGAAAGTGCTACAGAAAATAGGGTAAGCCTCCTTCTCATGGTACGCTTGAAAGCAACTGTTTGGACAAAGTGGTTGCCAAGGCAGTGACCTCATTCAGTTCCTGAAGGATGTGACCTCACTTCAATCCCTTGGTAATGGAACTCTCTGAACTTGGGATCCAGGAAGCCAGGCACACAGAGTCAGTCTCAGTCCCAGTCCCAGTGTCTCACTTGCTTCGATTTAGCAAGGACAGAGTCAGTCTTTCTTGGTTCCTACTGATGTGAGGATGGCCAAATGCCAGGAGTTCTCTGAAGAGGGGCCTTTCCTGAAAAAGTAGGTAGTGGCTCACAGCTGGCTCCTGACCACTTCACAGAGTTGGACAAGGAGACCAGATCTGAGACAGGAAATGCCATATCGGGGGAACATAGTATGGCCCAGCAGTAAGAGGATACTCTGGAGAGTGAGAGACCTACTTGGGGAAGGAGGTGCCTTTGTGGGTGTGGATGTGTGTTTGTGGTTTTGTCTCATGTTCTGAGAATAGGCAGGAAAGTCGGTTTGTTTGGTTTGGAGTGAACTGTTTCTAGTAAGTTGTTTCACAAGGCGAGTGTTTCTATGTCTGTGTATCCCACTGTGTCCGTGCTTGTAGACATTAGAAAAGAGAATGCATCAATGGATGTTTCCTGTCAAGTAGAAAGCTTCCCAGCATTCATCCTGCCCAATTTATGAATGCACTAGGGCTTGCCTTATCGATGGGCAACACCTGCTATTTTCCTAAGTTCCTGTTTTCTTCCTGAAATCTAGCCACTCTCCAGAATAGGTTCATGCATTTGCATCCACGATATGTACCACCTCCAAGCACTGTGACATGGACATGTACTGGATAGCTGAAGAGAATGGCAAGCATCTCAGAAAAGTCAGATATCACTGTGACCCAGAAAGTCTCAGTAGAGAAACCCTGCGAAGGGCCTTTTGATTACCTATTGTTCTGTTGCCCTGAATGTCAGGAAGGTCTTTGCCTCAGGCCACGCTTTTGTGAAGCCTGAAGAAAACAGTTTTCAAACGGAAATGAATGGGCATCACCTGTGGTTCTTTGCTTAAATGCATTGTAAAGGGATGTGTCTGAATCAGCCTTTTGGCTCTGTGTGAGCCTGTGGCTTAGATTATCAGCACCTGATGGATCTAAAGAAAGATCCCATGTGTGGATCCAAAATCAAAATGGCCAAAAAATCAGTCATTGTTGATGAAGTCTCTCGCATTCCTCTGTAAGGTTCCTGACCTCAATCAAGTGAGAAAAGGGATCCATTGGGTCAATTGAGTTCTTCAAAGCCTTGCAGATGCTAGCCCATAGGTTCTTGGGTTTTCTTATGAATCCAATTCAAATAAAGAATCTAAACCCCACCGTCAGTAGGCCTCAAATTGAAGAACAGAGCTGTATTAATGGCAGGCATATTTGATCACTCCTGGTTCACAGGAAGGGTGTCCAGGCCACTCTGACTTTTGGCAAATGAGGGGAAAGGGAGATTATTTGGGACACTGTCTTGTGCTGCGCCTCTCATGGAATCCTCCTGCCAGAAGTTATGATGAGTGTCTATTTGGAAGAAGATGAGTGCCATTTGGGAGTGTTTTGGTTTTAATTGTGGTCATTTGTGTGGTGGTTGGTAGAGATAATTGAGTCCATCTTGTCTTGAACTTTGGTGTGATTCCCCTTAGAGACTGTGTTTTGGAACTGACCTCTGAGAAGGTACAAGGTCCTGTGTCATTGTATATCCATATTTCTGGGACATCTCTACGGAACGTAATTCAAAGCTAAGTATACCAATCAAGGGCCAAATGAACTTCTGGGCTTCAAATCTAACCTAGATTTCTGTTTTCATACTTATATTGAAAGGTTAATAAAATAGGTACTTGTCACTTCCTGTTTTTCTGTATGCTTAATAAAACACTGTTGAAATCTTGAGAACTGTTTGCTCTTCTTGTTCCCAGAATGTGCTGCCCCCAACTGCCAAACTGCAGAATGTACTCCATCAACCATTTGCACGCAAACCGCCCACTCGCCCTTACCCATCAATAAACTTCCCTCCCTGCCCTCTCCAAGGAAAATATATAAGCACTTCTTAAGCTGTTCTCAGGGCTCTCTGCTCTGTTCAAGCGAGCTCTGAGCCCTTGCATGCCGGACTCCCAATAAACCCTTTGCTGTTGCATTAGACAGTCTCTTGGTGGTCTCTTTCATCGATGCTCACCCGACCTTTACTTCTGGTGGCCCCAGAGAGATCCGGCAGCTGCAGATGAAAGACCCCCAACGGGATGCTCTGGGGGTAAATAAGGCCCCTCTTTCTAGTTTCAGGATTCAGGTTAGGGTTTGACAAAATGGCTATTGGTAAAGAGCGTGAGCTCTCTCCCACGGTGGCTGACACACATGTCACAGAGCCACAGGCCATGTCCCTGGGGGATGGACTCGGGAAATCAAGGAACCATAGTCTCCTCGACTCAGTGATATTTTCTTTCAGATTCGGAATTGCCAGCCCATCAGGTTTTGCCGGCTACTCAGTCCTGGTCTCAGTATTGGACGTCCATTGCCTGTCTTTATTGTCTTGTCTTGTCTGTGTCATGTGTTGTTGCTTTCACTGTCTGTGTATATTTTATTATGGGACAGAGCACTTCAATGCCTCTGTCCCTGACCCTTAATCACTGGACCAAAGTCTGCTTAAGGGCTCACAATCTTTCTTTTTCATTAAAACACCAGACCTGGCAGATTCTGTGTCTCAGAATAACCCACCTTTGTAGTCGGATGGCCTCTAGAAGGATGTTTCTACTTCGCACTAATTTGAAAAGTCTGAGATATTGTCTTTCAGCCGGGGCCACATAGACATCCAGATCAATAGCCATATATCTTAACTTGTCAGGACCTCTGCAAATCTCCTCCTCCATGGGTGAAGCCTTTCCTTGTCCCTACACCCACTCCTACTCCTTCCCCTATGATTCTATCTCTCAAACTCTCTGTTCCTCAACCTCCACCCTCTGTTCTCCCTGAGTCTCAAGACTCTACTCGTCCTTATCCTCTGCCCTTGTCCCCCAACCCCCAAAACCCTGTAAGTAATTCCCCTGCTGCTGACTCAGCCTCTCCACCATTCGAGGAAGCCAGAATGGCCCAGCGCCCTCCAGATGACTGTCCCATGACACACACAGCGCCTCCTTCCCTGGAGGAAGCTGGCCCGGCTAAAAAAACTCAGAGAACTCGCCAACGTTTTCACACCTGCCTACTTGGAATGACTGCCAACAACTCCTAGGGACTCTCTTCATGACAGAGGAATGAGAGAAAAACCTCCTGGAAGCTAGAAAAAAATATCCTCGGACCTGATGGGCGACCAACACAACTTCCCAACATAATAAAAGCTGCCTTCCCCTTTAACCAACCCAACTGGGACCCCAACACCTTTGAAGATAGGGAGCATCTGTCCAATTATTGCCAGGCTCTAATTGCGGGTATCCAAGGGGCCGCTAGGTGACCAACTAATTTGGCCATGGTAAGAGAAATTATTTAAAGGCCTGATGAATCTTCCTCTATGTTTCTAGAGAGAATTATGGAGGCATATAAGAGATATACTCCTTTCGATCCTCAGGCAGCAGATCAAAAGGCATCTGTCACGATGGCCTTAATTGTTGAAGCTGCCATGGATATTAAAAAAAAAAAAAAGTTAAAAGAGAGATTTAGTCAGAGAAGCCGAAAAAGTATACTATAAGAGAGAAACAGGGAAAAAGAAAGGGAGCAGAGGGAGGATGAGAGAAGCAAAAGAAAGACTAAGGCATTGACTAAGATCCTGGTCACAACAAGAAAGAGGCCAGAAATTAAGACATAAGGTGACAGGAAGCGATACCTGGGCCCGTGCCACAGGCCACCCTGGCCTCAGATCAATGTGCCTACTGTAAAAAAAAGGACACTGGGCCAAAGAGTGCCCTATAAAGAGACAGACATGCCAGCCAGCCATTCTGACTCTGGGGGATGACTAAGAAAGTTGGGGCTCAGATTCTTTCCCCTAGCTCAGGGTAAGATTTGAAGTGTAGGGGACCCCAGTAAACTTTGAAGTGAATACAGGAGCAGTATACTCAGCCTTTAAGGCCCCATTGGGCCGTCTATCAAATAAAAGGTCTGTAGTTCAAAGGGCTAACGGCAGTAAATATCGGGCTTAGATTTCTAAGAGGACCATGGACCTGGGGAAAGGAAAAATCCATCACTCCTTCCTAGTAATCCCAGAATGCCCGCACCCATTGATGGGCAGAGATCTGCTCACCAAGCTCTGGGCCAAAATAACTTTTAACCCTGAAGGCCCCCAAATGAAATTTCTAAATCCTTCAGTAAAAACTTCTATAGTCACGGCTTTCACTATATTAGTAGAAGATGAACGTCCACTCTTCACACCCCCCAAGACTGATCAAACAGGCAAGCTACCCCAGAAATGGATAACAGATTTCCGAGATGCATGGGCAAAAACTGCTGTGTTAGGCCTGGCCGTGAAACAACCTCCAATAACAGTGGATTTAAAAACCTCAGCCTCCCCAATCAATGTCAAATAATATCTTCTAAGCATAAAAAGCTAAAGATGGGATAAGGCCCTATATTCAGAAATATCTGGCCTTAGGGGTCCTAAGGCCCTGTCAATTGGCCTGGAACACTCCCCTGCTATTAGAAGAAAAAGCCAGGAACCAGGGACTATCACCCTGTTAAAGACCTAAGAGAGATCAACAACAGAGTGCAGGACATTTACCCCACGGTACCTAATCTGTTCAATCTGCTTTGCACTCTGAACCCTGAGCAGAAATGGTATACTGTTCTGGACTTAAAACAAGCTTTCTTTTGCTTGCCTCTGCATAAAGATAGTCAGTTGCTGTTTGCTTTTGGGTGGGTAGACCCAGAAACCGGAAAGTCTAGTCAACTAACTTGGACTAGACTCGCAGAGGGGTTCAAAAACTCCCCCACTCTCTTTGATGAAGCCCTTCACAGAGATCTCAACAATTTCAGAACTACACACCCCGAATTCACCCAGCTTCAATATGTGGATCACCTGCTACTGGCATCCAACACCAAGGAAAACTGAACTGGGACCCAAGCACTATTATCCGAGCTTGCTCAACTCGGGTATAGAGCTTCTGCCAAAATTGCCCAATTTGCCAGCAAGAAGTAATCTTCCTCGACTATTTCCTTAGGGGCGGTAAACGATGGCTCACTGAGCCCAGAAAACAAACCATTGAGCAGATACCAAGCCCATCTTACAGCAGACAACTAAGAGTTTCTTGGGATTGCTGGGTTTTGCAGGTTATGGATAAATGGGTTTGAGTCCTTAGCTGCTCCTTTATACCCGCTGTTAAAGGGAGATGCCCAATTCCAATGGACCCCTAAGTACCAGGAAGTTTTAGATAACATCTAAGGACACTGACATTGAACGCCTCAACTTTACTGTGCTCAGCCTGCAATTACAGAAAGCCCTACACTACGTTAAAAATGTACATCAACTCACTCACCTTGGTTCAAAGAAACTGCAGGCATTCCTGTAGGATTAAGAACAGAGTTTTCCACTAACTGACGCACAGCGAAAGGAAATAATTGAACTGGTAACAAAAGCCTGTCGGGTCAGTCAATTGTTTAATGCTTACCCTTCCAAGTTTCTTAGACGAAAGCCCCTACGAGGAACCAGACCAGGACAATTCTGGGAAGTGGACATTACTGAAATTAAGCCAGCAAGGTATGGACTTAAATATCTCCTAGTCTTTGTGGATACATTCTCAGGATGGATTGAAGCCTTACACACACACACACACACACACACACACACACACACACACAGAAAAAAAAAAAAAACGGCGCAAATGGTTCTCAAGAAGATCCTGGAAGATATTTTTCCAAGATACGGTCTGTCTAAGATAATAGGGTCTAATAATGGACTTGTGTTCATGGCCCAGGTAAGTCAAGTGTGGATTAATTGTAAGTTACATTATGCTTATATACCCCAGAGCTCAGGAGAGGTAGAAAAAATAAATAGAACCATTAAACAGACCTTAACAAAATTAAGCTTAGAGACCGGCATAAAAGATTGGACTATGCTCCTGCCTTATGCACTGTTTCATGCGAGAAATACTCCCTCAGTTTCTTTGTGTAACCTCACCCCCTATGAAATTCTCTATGATGCCCATCATCCAGTAAGGGACCTAATCCCCAACTCTAAGGCCTAACAATCCCTTCCACACCCCTTGCTTGACAGACTTAAAGCCATTGAAAGAACTCAGTGATAACTGTGGAAACAGCTGGCCACTGCCTACCAACCTGGGGACGAGGGGATTCCACATCAATATCAAGTAAGAGACTTCGTCAACATAAGACAACATCAGGTGTTATCCCTAGAACCCCGCTGGAAAGGAACATACCAGGTGCTACTTATAACACCTACAGGCCTAAAAGTAGACAGAATCACTTTTTGGATCCATGCCTCTCATCTCAAGCCTTCGCTGTATCCAGACTCTGGTTGGAAACTGGAAAAAACTGGTAACCATTTCAAATTGCGTATTCGCTATGTGGACAAGACTATAGACTCTCCCCTTGGCCACCAGTACTCCTAACCCTCATCAGCCTGTTCAGCAGTGAAGGCTGATCTGAAATCCTACTAGACAAGAAGTATGGTCTATCTCGCATACAGCCCCCTTAGGGACCTGGTGGCTATCTCTCCACCCAGACATTTTTCAGCTTGGTATAGGTCTTTCCTATTGAGATAACCCCAATGAAGAGGATCCCACTAAAGTTCCATTAAATCCCTTCCATACCATAGATAATTGAAACAAACATTATGGATGCACGGAAACGCGAGCCAGATTCAGGTTGGTTAGCCTAGATTACTATATATGCCCGACGGACTATCAAAGCCACAAACAGCCATGGCTGTGTGGGGGGAAAGCCAACTTCTTGTGTAATTCATGGGGATGTGAGCATACCGGGGCTGCCTGGTGGAACCCAAACTCCTCATCAAATTCAGTACACAGCATTGGCCATATAACCAATTAGACAACCAAAAACTATGGCCCCCAGAGGGTTCTCTAGATCCTCAAATTCTGCGTGACATTTTTAACTTCGGCAAGTGCTCAAAAGGGGAAAATTCCCCTATGAGGAATCCTTTTCCCTCCTTCACTCACATCCTGTACTATGCTCTCCAATAGTTCCTCACCCTCAGCCTTCTGCTCTAGACTCTCTGCTGTCACTCCCACCTCAGCAACCTGATTTCTTCCCTCCAATTACTACATCAAAAAGCCAAACCTCCGCCAGTTCTCAGACCATTGCCCCCTTGCTGAGGTAGCAGGTACCGAGGTACCCCTCCACTCACTCACTCCTCTCTTTTTCTGTCTGTGCCTGCACTAGGTCCCACCAAGTCCTCTAAGAAGCTAAACCAAAGCTCAAACCAGCTGAGAAGAGCCCTCAGACCCCTATCCAAGATGTAATAAAAATAGCCTTTAAAGTTGCTTTGTCATCACTGAAAACAGGTTACTAAGAATTTAAAGTCCCTCACAGGCTTTTTGGAATACTCACTCCCATCTTCACCTCTGCTCTACCTGTTCTACTGCTCAAGTTTTGTTCTAGGAAAATCCCAAACCCCTTTTCCATTATTCTTTTACATCTCATCTTCCTCATTCTCAGATCCACAGAGCTGCTCTCAGCCTCGCCTTCCCCGTCTTCCCCCTCTGTACCAGGTCCATAGATATGTCTTAAATAACCTTCTCCAGAAGTCTTCACCGAGGCTTACATTAGGTCTTTCAGCAAAAGAGTCCCTCTGAAAGAGTTCAATGTAGATGAACTTCCACTTTTCGTGTTGCCCTGTTCTACTTGGCCACTCGCTGAAAAAATCACCACCCCTAAGCTTGACACCGCCTTACTAGATTTTCACAAAATATGTGAACAAGGCCTCTGGCCTTGAGCTGGGGATTCACAGAGATGGCTAGATTTCTAAGATAAAAAAGTTACCAATTGGGCTTCATGGTGACAGCTGGCAGGGAGAAAAAAAGAGACAAAAAAGCTCTCCCTTTCCAATGTGTCTTTGAAAAGTTAACTTGCCCAGAACAGAGGAACAAAAACAAAAACTGATTTCTGTGAATTTCTACAGACTGTGAACTTCTGAGCCACTTCCCTTACATGTTGGGTACAAATTCTAAAACTACCGAAACTTGGGCTTCAGGGGATTAATTGATTACAACAGAAGCAATGCCCTCTAAATCCGGATGCAACCAAATAAGACTGTTTTCCTGTGTTTGGTGCTATCTTAGGTCCCTTTCCTTGTCCGTCCCTACAACAGTATAATTCTATACACTTTAACATTATTTATGTTTTCATAAAATGGTCAATATATGTGATTAATTATGTAATGATGCAGATGTTTTCCAGAGTTCTCTATCATGACTTAGGTTCATTTAAAGATCAACTAGGGGGGCATACAACCCGGTTCCACTGGGAACCTGTATCCCTCACTTTAGCCATCCTATTAGAAATAATAGTTGCTGAAGGGGTGGGCTAGTCCATGAGACACAACAAAGACACAATTAGAAGCAGAAATATGCCAAAGTTTAAAGACATTAAAAACCGACATCACAGCTTTACAGGAATTTTAACCTCTCTCTTTCTGAAGTTGTTTTACAAAGCAGGCGAGTGTTGGACCTCCTCTTTATGAGAGAAAGGTGCCTTTTTGCTTGCATTGAGGGAAGAATGTTGTTTTTATGCCGACAATACTGGAGTTGTAAAAGAATCTATGAGTAAATTAAGAAAACGACTTGAAGAGCGTCAAAGAGAGACAGAGGCCCCAAAAGGGAGCTTTGAGTCTTGGTTCACATAGTGACCTGATTAACTACGCTTTTATCTGCCATGGCCGGTCCATTAAAAATCCTCATATTATTGCTAACGTTAGGACCCTGTTTGCTCAACCGTGTAGTTTCCTTTCTAAACCAAATCGAACCTGTTATTAACCCTAACCATACACTGTTCTCTCAATCTAATTTTACAGAAGAGCAGGGACAGAATTGGTATTAAAATACAGAATTATAGAGGATCTTCCACCTGCTGAAAACCTCAAAGGTCCACGCAGAAATGATCCCTGGAGAAGATGTAGGCAAGTACGAAGGACCTGAGAGAGCAAAAGTCTTCCATGGCAAACAACCTGCTCAGGATGAAGGGATGTGTCTGAATCAGCCACTCTCTTCTTAATGTAGAGAAGGTGTACCAAAGCAGGCATGTGTTGAGAGCTGCTCCTGCATGCCTATGGTTGACATACCACTCTGACCTGTGAAAGTGTCACAGGAAGTAGGAGCAGCATCCTTCTCATGGTGACCTTGGAAGCAACTGTTAAGACAAAGTTGTTGCCAAGGCAGTGACCTCATTCAGTTCCAAAAGGAAGTGACCACACCTAACTTCCTTGGTGATGGAACTCTCTGAACTTGGAATCCAGGAAGCCAGGCACCCAGAGCCAGTCCCAGTCCCAGTCCCAGTGGTCAAACTTATTTTGATTTACCAAGGACAGACTCAGTCTTTCTTGGGACCTACTGATGTAAGGATGGCCAAATGCAAGGAAAGCTATGAAGAGGGGCCTTTCCTGAGAAAGCAGGCAGTGGCTCACCGCTGGCTCCTGACAACTTCACAGAGTTGGCCAAAAAGACCAGATCTGAGACAGAACAGGCTATTTCCAGGGAACATAGTAAGGCCCACCAGTCAGAGGACACTCCGGATAGTCACAGACCTACTTGGGGAAAGGAGCTGCCTTTGTTGTGTGGGTGTGGGTTTGTGGTTTTGTCTCATGTTCTGAGAATAGGTATGAAAGGCAGTTTGTTTTGTTTGGAGTGAACTGTTTCTTGTAAGTCGTTTGACAAGGCGAGAATTTCTATGTCTGTGTATCCCACTGTGTCCGTGGTTGTAGACATTAGAAAAGAGAATGCATCAATGAATATGTCCTGTCTAGTAGAAAGCTTCACAGCATTCATCCTGCCCTATTTATGAATGGACTGCAGCTAGCCTTATTGATGTGCAACACCTGCTATCTTCCTTAGTTCCTGTTTTATTCCTGAATTCTGGCCACTCTCCAGAATAGGTTCATGGTTTTCTGTTTAAGATATGTACAACCTCGAAGCTCTGTGACATGACCATGTACTGAAGGGAATGGTGAGCATCTCAGAAAACTCAAATATCAGTGTGACCAGGAAAGTCTCAGTGGAGAAACCCTGCTTGGGGCCTTTTGTTTACCTATTCTTCTGTTGCCCTGAATGTCAGGAAGGTCTTTTCCTCAGTCCACCACTTTTTGAAGCCTGAAGAAAACAGTTTTCAAATGGAAATGAATGGGCATTACCTGTGGCTCTTTGCTTAATTGCTTTGGAAAGGATGTGTCTGAATCAGCCTATTTACCCTGTGTGAGGCTGTGACTTAGATTCTCAGCTCCTGATGGATCTAAAGAAAGATCCCATGTTTACATCCAAAAACAAAATGGCCAAAAGAGCAGTCCTTGTGGATGAAGTCTCTCGCCTTCCTCTGTAACTTTCCTGACCTCCATCAAGTCAGATTAGGGATCCTTTGGGTCAAATGAGTTCTTCAAAGCCCTGCAGAGGCTAGCCCATATTTGCTTGGGTTTTCTCAAGACTCCAATTCACATAAAGAATCCAAACCCCACAGTCATTTGGCCTCAAATTGAAGAAGCGGAGCAGTATTAACGGGAGGCCTACTTAATCTCTCCTGGTTCACAAGAAGGGTGTCCAGGCCACCCTGAATTTAGGCAAATTAGGTGTAAGAGAGCTTATTTTGGACACGGTCTTGGGGTGTGCCCCTCATGGAAAACTCCAGCCATAGGTTATTGTGAGTGTCTATATGGAAGAAGATGAGTGCCACGTTGGAGTGTTTTGGTTTAAATTGTGGTCATTTGGGTGGCGGTTGGAAGAGATGACTTGGTCCACATGTTCTTGAACTCTGGTGTGATTCCCTTAGAGTCTGAGTTCTGGAACTGACCTCAGAGAAGTATTGCCATAAATAGTGTTGAGATTTTAGGAAGCCAGGCATGAGCGTTGCCCTTGGAAACTGAGTTCTAGGCCCAGGGTGGCTTTCCACAGAGCACTGAGCCTCTCAGCCAGGATACCACAAATTTTATTCTGAAAGACTTGGCACCCATAGTTGAGAGTCAAAACTCATATGGACCTCACATTGTAGACCTAAATGGGCATAACATCATATGATCTTTTGGCCACTCTTTGGGAAGCCTTACCTGTGAGTGTTCTCCAGAGATTTCATTGAAATGAGCTTCCTAACCATTTAATGGTTCCTGAAAGAATTGAAACTCACAGTGCCTCCAACTTCATCCTTGAAAAATGGCTAGATAAATACCATGAAATTTTTGAATTTCCCATCACCAGGTGGCACTGGAAAACCTTTTGATGTCCTGTTGCTGATCATGAATATACCAGACAGTGCCTTGATTGACTGGGTTTCATGTAAATGGTGTAGAACAGAGATGCCAGTAAGTTGGACTCTGTTGAGTAGTAGGTTAGAGCAGTGGTGGGCAGGTATGTGATAAAACATCTGTGGTGGGGCCATGTGTATCTTCCATTGGTTTCAAATGCCTTGTGACTGACATGGTGCAGCCAGCAGAACCTTCCATGTAAAGGCAAGTTGTTATTTGGAGAGGTTTCAGGACATTGTTCAGAATCAGGGTTCTATGGTCAAGGGGGCAAGATATGTAGGATAGGATCCTAGTTCTTGGATCCTCCTGCAAAACCTGACCAACCATATATGACAGAACTTCCTCTTGCACTGTGACCCAGTTGAACTCTTTGTATTTCGTGAAGCAAATACCAAACACCCAGTGCAGCAGGAAGAAACACCACGAAAATGGAAGATGACCATATGGCTTCACAGTGCACACTGGCACACATTTATTCCCCAGTGGCCACAGTTTACCTAAAAAGAGAATTCAGCACTGCTGCCTCATGTACATTGGGAAATAAGAAACCATGTCCTCCAGGTCTCATAGATCCAGACCAAGCTTTTATGGTCTCCCTAGAAAGGAAGCTAAAGCTCCTGACAACAACATATTTTTCAAGTGCCCAAACTCACAGGCAGTTTCTCTAGAAATCTCTAGGCCAGCAGACCTCCATGTTTGTGGAGTTTTTACCCTGTCCCATACTTTTGGAAACTACTCTACCACTTCAAAGGTTGTGAGCTCCTGAGCATATTGCATTCCACAAATTTATTCACAGATTTTCTAAATCTTCTCCTCTAATTGTGTCTTACTTGGGGTGAAGGAATTGTCAAGGCATTGTTCTGGATGAGAGTGGGAATAATTTTGTGTAGCACATATTTACATACACATTGGATTCATTGTTCAATTTTCCATTCGAAATGCTGAATCTTTGACACTAACCCATACCCTACTAGACTCTGACTACTAATTCTAATATGATGGAGAAAAGTAACCCAAACAGAATAGAAATACTAGCACTTCAGAGGAGGCATGGTGGATAGTTGGTTTGCCTTTTGCATGATATAGGGTAGGAGTTATAAATCTTGTCAATTTTTTGTTGAAATAGTTCTGCATGTGTTTTTAAAGTTAACACATATGTGAATTCCTGTCTCCATTTTTCTGTAGCCTATTCAGCACATGTATTTTTATATGCACATATAGAATCCTACCTGGTATCACACGTATATTCTTGAGAGGTGGCTAACTTGGCAGATACAAAGTGTGAGAAGAGATCACTCCTCATTAATACATTTGGAACTGAAAATTCAGACTATGAGTGAGCTTCTTAGTTCAAGAACATTATACATAAATCCATGTTCAGTAAAATTAATATTTTGGATCTGTGGATGATATATATTTCACAATGAATTTTAATTGGCATATATATTGCTACTATTTAATGTCTCTGTGTGTGTTTTGTGTGTGTGTGTGTGTATATATATATGTATATATATATATATATATACTCTCTAGATTTTTCTAAATATAAAATATATGTGTCCTATTATACACTCCCTAAATTCATTCTTGTTCATGTATGTGGTTTTATATTAAACTTTTCATAAGATTATTTTAAAAATATTCATCCACCTGAAATACATATTTGTTTTCTAGTACTAAAAAGTTACTTCAATGAATGGTGCAAACAAATCCTTATATTTTTACAGTAGCTGACCCACTTTAACATCAATGCAAGTAGATTCCTATGGAACATGATGTGTATTTTGACCTTCATTTTTATTAAACACTGGTACATTACTATTTCTGCAGTTTTTATACATTATAGAATATACATTTCATCCACAAGTTCACAAATTTAAAGAAATTTGTAACATATTCAATCACTTCCTGCTTCAGAACATATGTATTCCTCCTTGTTTTTGAGTGCTCATTTCATGAGATTTCTTTCCAAACACATTATTTTCGATTTCCATAATCAAATTTGAAGCAAAATTCACACACTCTTGGTGATAAACCACAACCGTAATATTACCATTAGATGTATTACTGGTTGGAATGAATGTATGTATATCAATATATGATTCCTGTGTATTTTCAGATATCAATTCAATCCATTATTTAAAGTTGGAACAAGTTATATTATTTATTCGCAGTATGGTCTATTCATGCATTATCTCTATATTCATACATACATGGTACACCTATATGTACCCCCAATACTAATTTATACCCCTTCAAAATGTTGCTCCAAGAAATGGTGCAAGAAATACTCATGTCACCTGATCTACATATACGTTTTATCACAGTAATATTCTGGCCACAAAATGCAAAGTCACACTTACGATTGTACCAAAGCCTAAATGGAATGTGAGTATGGATTATGGAAATAACCCATGTCCAGGTTGCCTAATGCTCTCAAATGTCAATCCTATTGGTGACTACATATTTGTTACTTCCTAAGATTATATATTCAATCTCAAGCCTGTTGAAAATGTCTTTTGCTATCACTCACTTTATACTTTGCCTGATTTCCTAATGTCTCTATTGATATCTGCTTTCCTACATATTTTCCCCAGTTCATCACTGTGACTGACTTTTCACATATGCTGACATTTACATTTTCTGTCAACCTGAAAACCTATTGCTAAAGAACTATTTGTCCAAATGCTATACTCACACTTTTTTATAATCCTACCAACTATCTTCCTAATCCTACCGACTCTCCCTCTTTGAATGGTTGTTCTCCTCAACATTCAATCATCCAAGGTATCAGATCTTATGCCATTGTGTATAGATTTATCTGAGACATCTGTGCAGAACATAATTAAAAGCTAAGTATCCCAATCAAGGACCCAATGCCCTTCTGGGCTTCAAATGTTACCGAGATTTCTGTTTTCATTCATATATTTCACCTATATAATCTTATAAATATTGCAGGTTCCCAATACCATTATTCATCCAGCAGAATGATCCTAACCCAAATCAAACATGTTATTAACTGTAACCAAACACTGTTCCCTCAATCTAACTTTACAGAAGAGCAGGGACAGAGTTGGTCTTACAATACAGGAATGTAGGAGATCTTCAACTTCCGGAGAACTTCAAAGGTCCATGCAGAAATGATCCCTAAAGAAGATGTAGGCAGCTATAATGGACCTGAGAGTGCGAAAGTCATCTTTCATGACAAAAAAAACCAAACAGGTCAGGATGAAGGGGTGTGTCTGAAGCAGTCTCTCTCTTGTTAATGTAGAGAAGATGGACCAAACCATGCTTGTGTGGAGAGCTGTTCCCGGGTGCCTATGGTTGATATTCCATTCTAACTTGTGAAAGTGTCATAGGAAGTAGGGGCAGGATCCATCTCATGGACCCTTGGAAGCAACTGTTAGGACAAAGTGGTTGCCAAGGCAGTGACCTCATTCAGTTCTAGACGAAGTGACCCATGTCACTTTCTTGTTGATGGAACACTCTGAACTTGGAATCCAGGAAGCCAGGCACCCTGAAGCAGTCCCAGTCTAAGTCCCAGTGGTCTCAAATTTTTGGATTTAAGAAGGATAGAGTAAGTCTTTCTTGGCAACTACTAAATTGAAGATGGACAAATGCCAGGAAAGCTCTGAATAGGGGCTTTACCTGAAAAAACAGGCAGTGGCTCACCGCTGGCTCCTGATAACTTCACAGTTTTGGCCAAGAAGACCAGATCTGACATAGGACAGCCCATTTCGGGGAAACATAGTATGGCCCACCAGTCAGAGGATGCTCCGGATAGTCACAGACCTATTTGGGGAAAGAAGGTGCCTTTGTGGGTGTGTGTGTGTGTGTTTGTGTGTTTGTGATTTTTGTCTCAAGTTTTGAGAAAATGTAGGAAAGTCTGTTTGTTTGGTTTGGAGTGGACTGTTTCTAGTAAGTCCTTTGAGAAGGTGAGTGTTTCTATGTCTGGGTATCTCACTGTATTTGTGGTTGTAGACAATAGAAAAGAGAATGCATCAATAGATGTGTCCTGTCTAGTAGAATTCTTCGCAGAATTCATCCTGTCCAATTTATGAATGGACTGCAGGTTACCTTATGGATGGGCAACACCTATTACCTTCCAACATTCCTGATATCTTCCTGAATCTGGTCACTCTCCCATAGGCTCATGGTTTTGTGTTCAAGATATGTATCTCCTCCACAATCTGGGACATGGCCATGTACTGGATAGCTGAAGAGAATGGTGAATATCTCAGAAAACTCAGATATCAGTGTGACCAGGAAAGTCTCAGTGGAGAACATCTGCTTTGGTATTTTGCTTACCTATTGTTCTGTTGCCCTGAATGAAAGGAAGGACTTTGCCTAAAGCCACACATTTCCAAAGCCTGAAAAATACAGTTTTCAAATGGAAATAAATGGGCATCACCTGTGGCTCCTGGCTTAATTGCTTTGCAAAGGGATATGTCTGAATCAGCCTCTTAGTGCAGTGTGAGATTATCGCTTAGATTCTCAGCACCTGATGGATCTAAAGAAAGATCCCATGTGTGCATCCAAATCCAAAATGGCCAAAAGAGAAGTCATTGTGATGAAGTCTCTTGCCTTCCTCTGTAAGGTTCCTGATCTCCATCAAGTGATAACAGGGATCTTTGGGTCAACTGAGTTCTTCAAGCCATGCAGAGGCTAGCCCATAGGTGCTTGGGTTTTCTCATGACTGCAAATCACATAAAGAAACTATACCCGACAGTCTGTATGCCTCAAATTGGAAAAGCAGAACAGTATTAATGGCAGACCTCTTTGATCAGTCCTGGTTCACAGGAACGTTGTCCAGGAAACACTGACTTTAGACAAATGAAGGGCAAGGGAACTTATTTTGACTTTGTCTTGGGCTGTGTGCCTCATAAAAACTTCCAGCCAAGGTTATGATGAGTGTCTATATGGAAGAAAATGAGGGCCATGTGGGAGTGTTTTGGTTTTAATTCTGGTCATTGGTGTGGCGGTTGGAAGAGATGACTGGGTCAACTGGGCTTGAACTCTGGTGTGTTTCCACTTAGAGACTGAGATCTGAAACTGATCTCAGAGAAGAATTGCCATGAATTGTGTTGGGATTTTAGGAGGCCACACATGAGAGTCGCCCTTGGAACCTGAGATCTAGGACCAGGGTGGCTTTCCACAAAGAACTGGGAATCTCAGCCTGGATATCACATGATTTTATTCTGAAAGACTTGGCAGCCATAGTTGAGAGTCAAAAGACAAAGGACCTCACATTGTAGATCTCAATGGTCCTGGCTTCAAGTGACCTTTTGTCCACTCTTTGGAAAGCCTTGCCTGTGAGAGTTCTCTAGAATTTTCTTTGAAATGAACTTTCTCAACATTTAATGGTTCCTGAATAATTGTGCATCCAAAGTCATCCTTGAAAAATGGCTAGATAAATACCACGAAATTTTTGAATTTTCCATGACCAGGTGGAACTGCAGAAACTTTTGATGTCCTGTTGCTTACCATGAGTGTACCAGACAGTGCCTTGATTGACAGGGTTTCATGAAAATTGTTTAGAACAGAGATGCCAGTATTTTGGAGCCTGCTGAGTAGTGGGCCTAGAGCAGTGGTGGACAGGTGTGTGATAAAACATCATGGTGGGGCCATTTGGATCTGCCATTGGCTTCCAAATGGCTTGTAACTGACAGAGTGCAGACATCAGACCCTTATATGTAAAGGCATCTTGTTATATGGCGTAGTTTCAGGGCAATGTTCAGAATCAGGTTGCTATGGACAAGGGGGCAATCTTTGAGAGATAGAAGCCTGGTTGGTGAATTTTCTTGCAGACCCTGACCCACCACACGTGACAGAAATACCTCAAGCACTGTTTCCCAGTTGAACTCCTTGTATTTTGTGAAGCATGAACCAAACTCCAAGTGCAGCAGCAAGAAACACCACGAAAAGTGGAGGATGACCAAATTGTTTCACAGTCCACACAGGGAGACACAGTTTACCTACAAAGAGAGAATTGAGCACTGCTGCCTCGTGTTCATTGGAAAATAGGAAACGATGTCCTCCAGGTCACATAGATGAAGACCCAGCTTTGAGGGTCTCACTACAAAGGAAGCTTAACTCCTGACAACAACCTATATTTCAGTGCCCAACTTCACTGGCAGTTTCTCAAAAAGTTTTAGGCAAGCAGAGCTTCATGTTTGTGGAGTGTGTACCCTGTCCTTACTTTTGGAAACTCCTATACCACCTCCAAGTTTGTGCACTCCTGAGCATTTTCGATTCCAGAAATGTAATCACAGATTTTGTAACTCTTCTACTCTAATTGTGTCTTCCTTGGGGCGAAGGTAATGACAAGGCATTGTTCTGGATGAGAGTTGGAAGATTAATTTTCCTTTTTTCCATTTGAAATTCTGAATCCCTGACACTAACCCATATTCTACTAGACTCTGACTACTAATCCTAATATGATGGAAGAAAGTAACCCAAACAGTACATAAATACTTGCAGTTCAGAGTTGGACTTGCCTTTTGCATGATAAAGGGTAGGTGTTATAAATCTATTCAATATTTAATTGAAATAGTTCTCAATGTGTTTTAAAGTTAACAAATATGTGAATTACGGTCTCCCATTCTCTGGAGCCTATTCAGCACATGTATTTTTATATGCACAAATAGAATCCTACAAGGTATCACACGTACATCCTTGTAAGATATATGACTTAGCAGATACAAACTGTGAGAAGTGATCACTCCTCCTAAACGCTGTTGGAACTGAAAATTCAACCTATGGGTGAGCTTCCCAGTGGAACAACATTATACATAAACCCATGTTCACTAAAATGAATGTTTTTGCATCTTTATGATATATATTTCATGATGAATTTTGATTGGCATATATATTGCTACTTTTTAATGTCTGTGTTTGTGTGTGTGTGTGTGTGTATATATATATATATATATATATATATATATATATATATATATATATATACTCTCCATATTTTTAAAAATATGAAATATATGTGTCTTATATACACTCCCTAAATTCATTCATGTTCATGTATGTGGATTAATAATCAACTTTTCACAAGATTATTCTTAGAAATATTCATCCACCCGAAATACATATTTGTTTCCTAGTACTGAAAACTAACTTCAGTAAAAGGTGCATACAAATCCTAATATGTGTACATTAACTGACCCAGTTTAACATTAATGCATGTAGGTTCCTATGGGACATGATGTGTATTTTGACGTTAATTTTTATTCCACACTGGTACATTACTATTTCATCAGTTTATGCACATCATAGTATATATATTTTATTCACTAGTTAGCAAATTTATAGGCATTTGTTTCACTTTCAATCACTTCTTGCTCCAGAACACATGTATTCCTCTATGTCTCTTGACTGGTCTATTCATGAGACTTTTTTCCAAATATATTATTTTCTATTTCCATAATCAATTTTGAACCAAAACTCACACACCCTTCATGATAAACCGTAACCCTAAGATGATCGTTAGATATATAACTGGTTGGAATGAATGATTGCATATCAATATAAAATTTCTTATAAATTTTCAGATATTTATTCAATTCATTATTTAAAGTGGATCCAGTTATATTATTTATTCACAGTATGGTCTATTCATGCATTATGTCTATATTCATAGAAACAGGGTACACCTATTTGTACCCCCATACTAATTTGTAAGTCTTCAAAATATTGCTCCCAGAATTGGTGGAAGAAATACGATTGTCACCTGATCTACATACACATTTTATTACAGAAATATTCTGGACACAAAAAGCATAGGTCACACTTACAATTGTACCAAAGCGTAAATGGAAAGTGAGCATGGATTACTAAAAACATCCATGTCCAGGTTGCCTAATGCTCTCAAATATCAATTCTATTTTTGACTACATATTTGTTTCTTCCTAAGATTATATATTCAACTTCAAACCTGTTGAAAATGTCTAACCCTATCACACAATTTATACTTTGCTTGATTTCCTAATGTCTCTATTGATATCTGATTTCCTATATTTTTCCCCAGTTCATCATTGTGACTGACTCTTCACATGTGCTTACATTTACATACACTCTCTACACTAAATTCTATTGCTAAAGAACTTTTGGTCCAAATCCTATACTCACTCTTTTTTCTAAACCTACCAACTACCTTCCTAATCCTGCCGACTATCGGTTTTTGACTGGATGTTCTCTTCAACATTCAATATCCAAGGTACAAGGTACGATGCCAGTGTATATTGATTTATCTGAGACATCTGTGCTGCACATTACTCAAAGCTAAGTATCCCACTCAAGTCCCCAATGCCCTTCTGGGCTTCAAATCTTACCTAGATTTCTGCTTTCATACTTATGTTTCACATATATACTCTTGTAAACATCGCATTTTGCCAATACCATTATTCATCCCGCAGAATTATTTGTAACCCAAATTGAACAAGTTATTAACCCTAACCATACACTGTTCCCTCAGTATAACTTACTTAAGAGCAGGGACAGTGTGGGTCTTACAATATAGGAATGTAGATGATCTTCCACCTGCTGAGAACATCAAAGATCCATGGAGAAATGATCCTTGCAGAAGATATAGGCAGCTATGTAGGACCTGAGAGAGCAATAGTCATCTTCCATGGCAAACAACCTGGTCAGGATTAATTGATGGTCTGAATCAGCCTCTCTCTTCTTAATAAAGAGAAGATGGACTGAACCAGGCCTCTGTGGAGAGCTGTTCCCTGGTGCCTATGGTTGATATACCATTCTAACTTCTGAATGTGTCACAGGATGTTGGGGCAGCCTCCATCTCATGGGAACCCTGGAAGCAACTGTTAGCACAAAGTGGTTACCAAGGCAGTGAGCATATTCTGTTCCTGAAAGAAGTGACCTCACTTCACTTCCTTGGTGATGGAATTCTCTGAACCTGGGATCCAGGAAGGAAGGCACGCAGAGCCAGTCCCACTCCCAGTTCCAGTGGGCTAACTTGTTTGCTTTTCCCAAAGACATAGTCAGTCTTTCTTGGTACCCACTGATGTGAGGATGGCCAAATGCCAGCAGAGCTCTGAAGAGGGGCCTTTCCTGAGTAAGCAGGTAGTGGCTCACCGTTGGCTCCTGACAACTTCACAGAGTTGGCCAAGGAGACCAGATCTGAAACAGGACAGGCCATTTTGGGGGAACATAATATGGCCCACCAGTCAGAAGACATTCCGGATAGTCACAGACCTATTTGGGAGAAGGAAGTGCCTTTGCCGTTGTAGGTGTGAGTTTGTGGTTTTTTCTCATGTTCTGAGAATAGGTAGGAAAGGTGGTTTGTTTGGTTTGGAGTGGACTGTTTCTAGTAAGTCGTTTGACATGGTGAGTGTTTCTAAGTCTGTGTATCCCACTGTATCCGTGGTTGTAGACATTAGAAAAGAGAATGCATCAATGGATGTGTTGTCTCTAGTTGAAAGCTTCCCCGCATTCATACTGCCCAATTAATGAATGGACTGCAGCTTGCCTTATGGATGGGCAACATCTATTATCTTCTAAAGTTCCTGTTTTCTTCGTGAATTCTGGCCACTCTCCAGAATAGACTCATGGTTTTGTTTCCCAAATATGTAACACCACAAGGTTCTGTGACATGGCCATGTACTGGATAGCTGAAGGGAATGGGAGCATCTAAGAAAACTCAGATTTCAGTGTGACCAGTAAAGTCTCAGTGGAGAAACCCTTCTTTGGGCCATTTACTTACTTCTATTTCTATTACCCTGAATGTCAGGAAGGTCTTTGCCTCAGGCCACCCCTTTGTGTAGCCTGAAGAAAACTGTTTTCATATGGAAATGTATGGACATCACCAGTGGCTCTTTGCTTAATTGATTTGGATTGGGATGTGTCTGAATCAGCCTCTTGTCCTTGTATGAGGTTGTGGCTTAGATTCTCAGCACCTGATGGATCTAAAGAAAGATCCCATGTGTTTCCAAAACTAAAATGGCCAAAAGAGCAGTCATTGTGGGTGAATATTTTTGCCCTCTTGTTTTAGGTTCCTGACCTCCATCAAGTGAGAATAGGGATCCTTTGGGTCAAATGAGTTCTTGAAATCCCTGCAGAGGCTAGCCCATATTTGCTTGGGTTTTCTCATGACTCCAAATCACATAAAGAATCTATACCCTACAGCCAGTAGGCCTCAAATTGGAGAAGTGGAACACTTTAACAGCAGGAATATTTGATCATTCCTGGTTCACAGGAAGAGTGTCCAGGCCATCATGATTTTAGGCAAATGAGGGGCAAGTGAGCTTATTCGGACACTACCTTGGGCTCATAGAAACCTCCAGCTAGAGGTTATGATGAGTGTCTACATGGAAGAAGATGATGGCCCTGTGGTAGTGTTTTGATTTTAATTGTGGTCATTTTTTGGCGGATGGAAGGGATGATGGGGCCACCTGGGCTTGAACTCTGGTGTGATTCCCCTTAGAGACTGAGTTCTGAAACTGACCTCAGAGAAGTATTGCCATGAATTGTGTTGGGATTTTAGGAGGCCACGCATGAGACACACTCTTGGAAACTGAGATCTAGGCCCAGGGTGGTTTCCACAGAGGCCTGAGAATCTCAGCCAGGATATCACATGATTTTATTCTGAAAGACTTAGCAGCCATATTTGAGAGTCAAAACACACATGGACCTCACATTGTAGATGTCAATTGGCCTGGCTTTAGGAGACCTTTTGGCAACTGTTTGAGAAGCATTGACTGTGAGAGTTCTCCAGAGCTTTCATTGAAATGAACTTTCTCAACTCTTAATGGTTCCTGAATGAATTGAAACCCACAGTGCCTCTAACTTCACCCTTGAAAAATTGCTAGATAAATACCATGAAATTTTTGAAATTCCCATGACCAGGTGGCACTGCAGAAACTTTTGATGTCCTGTTGCTGATCATGTGTATACCAGACAGTGCCTTGTTTTTGACTGGGTTTCATTAAAATGGTGTAGAACAAGAGAAGCCAGTAATTTGGAGCCTGCTGAGTAGGGGGGCTAGAGCAGTGGTGGGCAGGTGTGTGATAAAACATCATGTTGGGGCCATGTGAATCTGCCATTGGCTTCCAAATTTTTTGTGACTGATATAGTGCAGACATCAGACCCTTATATGTAAAGGCATCTTGTTAAATGGAGAGTTTTCAGGGCAATATTCAGAATCAGGTTGCTATGGTTATTGGTGCAAGCTATGTGGGATAGAAGCCTGGTTGGTGCATTCTCCTGCAGACCCTGACCCACCACACGTGACAGAACTCCCTCCAGCACTGTATCCCAGATGAACTTTTTGTGTTTTGTGAAGCAAATACCAAATTCCCAGTGCAGAAGCAAGAAATACCATGAAAAGTGGAGGATGACCAAATGTCTTCACAGTCCCCACCGGGAGACACTTAGCTTCCAATGGACACAGTTTAGCTACAAAGAGAGAATTGAGCACTGCTGCCTCATGTTCATTGGAATATAAGAAACCATGTCTTTCGGTCACATAGATGCAGACCCAGCTTTGATGGTCTCACTACAAAGTAAGCTAAAGCTCATGAAAACAACATATATTTCAAGTGCCCAACCTCAGAAGCCGTTTCCCAAGAATTCTTAGGCCAGCAGAGTTCCTTGTTTGTGGAGTGTTTACCCTGTCCTTTACTTTTGGAAACTCCTCTACCACCTCCAAGGTTGTGAACTCCCGAGCATATTCCATTCCATATTTGTATTCATAGATTTTCACACTTTTCTACTCTAATTGTGTTTTAATTGGGGCGTAGGTAATGTCAAGGCATTGTTCTGAATGTGAGTGGGAAGATTTTTGTGTAGCACATATTTACATACACATTGGATTCATTTTTCAATTTCCATTTGAAATACTGAATCCCTGACACTATAACCCATACCCTACTAGTCTCTAATAATCCTAATATGATGGTGAAAAATAAACCAAAAAGAGAAGAAACACAAGCAGTTCAAAGGACGCATGGTGTATAGTTGGAATTGCCTTTTGCATTATATAATGTAGGAGTTATAAGTCTAGTCAATTTTTTGTTGAAATAGTTCTACATGTGTTTTTAAAATTAGCAAATATGTGAATCCCTATCTCCCTTTCTCTGTAGCCTATTCAGCACATGTATGTTTATATGCACATATAGAATTCTACCTGATATCACTCGTATACACTTGTGAGGTGGCTGAATTGGTAGATGCAAATTGAGAGAAGAGATCACTCCTCCTAAACGCTGTTGGAACTGAAAATTCAACCTATGGGTGAGCTTCCTAGTTGAAAAACATTATACATGAATCCATGTTCAGTAAAATGAATATTTTTCGATCTGTGGATTATATACATTTCATGATGAATTTCTATTGGCATATATATTGCTACTTTTTTTTTCTTTTATTGGTTGCTCAAAACATTACAAAGCTCTTGACATATCATATTTCATACATTAGATTCAAGTGGGTTATGAACTCCCATTTTTACTCCAAATACAGATTGCAGAATCACATTAGTTACACATCCATATTTTTACATAATGCCCTATTAGTTACTGTTGTATTCTGCTACCTTTCCTATACTCTACTATCCCCACTCCCCTATCTTCCCATCTTCTCTCTCTACCATACCTACTCTAAATCATTTCTCTCCTTGTTTATTTTCCCACAACCTCTTATATGTAATTTTGTGTAACAATAAGTGTCTCTCTCCATTACCATGCAATTTCCCTCTTCTCTCCCTTTCCCTCCCACCTCATGTTTCTGCTTAATGTTAATCTTTTCTTCATGCTCTTCCTCCCTGTTCTGTTCTTAGGTGCTCTCATTATATCAAACAAGACATTTGGCATTTGTTTTTTAGGGATTGGCTAGCTTCACTAACCATAATCTGCTCAGTGCCATGCATTTCCCTGCAAATTCCAAGATTTGGTCATTTTTTAGTGCTGCGTAATTCTCCATAGTATATAAAAGTCACATTTTTTTATCCATTCATCTATTGAAGGGCATCTGGGTTGGTTCCACAGTGTAGCAATTGTGAATTGTGCTGCTATGAAAATCGATGTGGCAGTATCCCTGTAGTACGCTCTTTTAAGGTCTTCAGGGAATAGTCCGAGAAGGGCAATAGCTGGATCAAATGGTGCTTCCATTCCCAGATTTCCCAGGAATCTCCATACTGCTTTCCAAATTGGCCGCACCAGTTTTCAGTCCCACCAGCAATGTACAAGAGTACCCTTTTCCCCACATCCTCGCCAGCACTTGTTGTTGTTTGACTTCATTATGGCTGCCAATCTCACTGGATTGAGATGGTATTTTAGGGTGGTTTTTATTTGCATTTCTCTTACTGCTAGAAATGGAGAGCATTTTTTCATGTACTTGTTAATTGATTCTATGTCCTCCTCTGAGAAGTTTCTGTTCAGGTCCTTGGCCCATTGGGTTATTGGTTATCTTATTGTCTAATTTTCTGAGTTCTTTGTATACTTTGTATACTCTGGATATTAGGGCTCCATGTGAAGGGTGAGGACTAAAAATTTGTTCCCATGATGTAGGCTCCATATTTACCTCTCTTATTGTTTCTCTCTTTAAGAAAAAAAAATCAGTTTAAGTAAGTCCCATTTGTTGATTCTTATTATTAACTCTTATTCTATGGGTGTCCTATTAAGGAATTTGGAGCCTGACCACACAATATGTAGATAGGAGCCAACTTTTTATTCTATCAGACGCAGAGACTCTGATTTGAATCTAGCTCCTTGATCCACATTGAGTTAACTTTTGTGCATGGCGAGAGGAGGGGATTCAGTTTCATTTTGTTGCATATGGATTTCCAGTTTACCCAACTCTATTTGATGAAGATGCTATCCTTCCTCCATTGCAGGCCATTAGCTCCTTTATCAAATATAAGACAGTTGTAGATTTTTGGATTAGTCTCTGTGTCCTCCATTCTGTACCATTGGTCCACCCGCCTGTTTTGGTACCAGTACCATGCTGTTTTTGTTATGAATGCTCTGTAATATAGTTTGAAATCTGGTATCACTATACTGCCTGATTCACACTTCCTGCTTAGAATTGCTTTTGCTATTCTGGGTCTTTTATTTTTCCATTTGAATTTCATGATTGCTTTATCTATTTCTACAAAAAAAAATCCTTTGGGATTTTGATTGGCATTGTATTAAACCTATAGAGAACTTTTGGTAATATAGCAATTTTGATGATGTTAGTTCTGCCTATCCATGAACAGGGTATATTTTTCCATCTTCTAAGATCTTATTCTATTTCTCTTTTTAGGGTTCTGTAGTTTGCATTATATAAATCTTTCACCTCTTTTGTTAGGTTGATTCCCAAGTATTTAATTATTTTGAGGAAATTGGGAATGCAGTGTTTTGACTCATTTTTGTTTCAGAAGTTTTGTCGCTGATATACAGAAATGCCTTTGATTTATGCATGTTGATTTTATATCCTGCCACATTGCTGCATTCATTTATTAGTTCTAGTAGTTTTTTCTGTAGACCCTTTTGGGTCTTCTATGTATAGAATCATGTCATCTACAAATAGTGATAATTTAAGTTCTTCTTTTCCTATTTTTATGCTTTTAATGTCTTTCATCTCTCTAATTGCTCTGGCCAGTTTTTCGAGAACTATATTGAATAGAAGTGGTGATAGAGGATATCTCTGCCTTGTTCCAGATTTTAAAGTGAATGCCTTCAATTTTTCTCCATTCAGAATGATGCTAGCCTGAGGCTTAACATAGTTATCTTTTACAATGTCGAGGTAAGTTCCTGTTATCCCTAGTTTTTAAAATGTTTTGAACATAAAGGAATGCTCTACTTTGTTGAATGGTTTTTCTGCATCTATCAAGATGATCATATGGTTCTTATCTTTAAGTCTATTGATGTTGTGAATAACATTTATTGATTTCCATATATTGAAGCCTCCTTGCATCCCAGGGATGAATTCAAGTTGATCATGGTGCACAATTTTTTTGATGTGCCTTTGTATCCAATTCGCCAGAATTTTAATGAGGATTTTTGCATCTAGGTTCATCAGAGATATTGGTCTGTAGTTTTCTTTCTTTGAGGTGTCTTTGTCTAGTTTCAGAATCTGGGTGATGTTGGCCTCATAGAATGAATTTGGCAGAGCTTCCAGTTTTTCTATTTCCTGAATAACTTGAAAAGTATTGGTATTAATTCTTCTTTAAAGGTTTTGTAAAACTCTGCTGTATACCCATCCGTTCCTGGGCTTTTCTTGGTTGGTAGTCTTTTGATTGCTTCTTCTACTTCATCCATTGATATTGGTCAGTTTAAATTGTGTGTTTCCTCCTGACTCAGTCTGGTCAAATCATATGACTTAAGAAATTTTTCGATGTCTTCACTATTTTCTATTTTATTGGAATACAGTTTTTCAAAATAATTTCTAATTTTCTTCTGTATTTATGTAGCATCTGTTGTGATATTGCCTTTTTCATCCCGTATGTTAGTAATTTGAGTTCTCTCTCTTCTTCTCTTCCTTAGCATGGCTAAGGGTCTGTCGATCTTATTTATCTTTTTGAAGAAGCACCTTTTAGTTTTGTTAATTTTTTCAATAGTTTCTTTTGTTTCAATTTCGCTATGATTTTAATTATTTCTTTCCTTCTGCTACATTTTCTGTTGTTTTGCTCTTCTTCTTCTAGGGCTTTGAGATGAAATGTGAGCTCATTTGTTTGTTTGTTTGTTTTTCTATTTTGAGGAATGACCTCCAGGCGATGAATTTACCTCTTAAAACTTCTTTTCATTGTGTCCTATAGAATCTGATATGTTGTGTCTGTATTTTCATTTATCTCTAAGAATTTTTTGATTTCCTTCTTTATGTCTTCTGTAACCCATTGATCATTCAGTAACATATTCTTCATTTTGCATGTGATGTATGATTTTTTCTTCCTTCTTTATCATTGGTTTCCAGGTTCATTCCATTATGATCACAAAAAATTCATGGTATTATCTCCACCCCTTTATATTTACTGAGGGTTGCCCTATGGCATAACATATGGTCTATTTTTGAGAAGGATCCATGTGCTGGTGAGAAAAAAGTATATCCACTTGATGATGGTTGATATATTCTATATATGTCAGTTAAGTATAGGGTATTGATTGTGATATTGAGTTCTATAGTTTCTTTATTCAACTTTTGTTTGGAGGATCTGTCCAATGGTGAGAGAGGTGAGTTGAAGTCACCCATAATTATTGTATTGTGGTCTATTTGATTCTTGAACTTGAGGATAAATTGTTTTATGAACGTCGCAGCACCATTATTTGCTGCGTGAATATTGATAATTGTTATGTCTTGTCGGTGAATGGTTTCTTTTAACAGTATATAAAGTCCTTCCTTATCCCTTTGATTAAATTAGTCTTGAGGTCGATTTTATTCGATAGGAGGATGGCCACCCCTGCTTGCTTTCGAGGACCGTGTGCATGGTATAAATTTTTCCAATCTTTCACCTTCAGCCTGTGTATGTCTTTTCCATTCAGATGTTTCCCTTGGAGGCAACATATTGTTGGATTTTTTTTTTATTTCAAGTTACAAGCCAATGTCACTTTATTCGAGTGTTTAAGCCATTATCATTTAGAGTTACTATTGATATATGGTTTGTACTGCCACCCATGTTTTTATATATATATTTTTTAATTAGTTTGATTCTCCATGATTTGCTTTTCCCCTTCCCTCTGTCATTACTGAGGCACTTCTCACTGATGGTTTTCGTTGTTGATTTTCATTTCTTCCTCGTGTAGTGTTTTGCTCAAGATGCTTTGCAATGCTGGTTATCTGGCTGAAATTCTTTTAGCTTTTGTTTATCATGAAATATTTTTATCTCATTGTCTTATCTTAAGCTTAATTTTGCTGGATACATAATTCTTGGTTGGCATCCATTGTCTTTCAGTGTTTGAAGTACGTTGTTCCAGGATCTTCTCACTTCCAGCGTCTATGATGAAAAATCCATTGTTAAACTTTTTGGTTTACCCCTGATTGTAATGATTGTAATCTGCCTCCTTTCTCTGGTAGCTTTTAATATTTTCTCTTTGTTCTGTATATTGGATATCTTTATAACAATGTGTCTTGGCATTGGTCTACTGTTATTTTGTGTGCTCGGTGTCCTGTAAGCATCTACAATTTGTTTATCCGTTTCCATTTTTATTTCTGGAAAGTTTTCTGTAATTATTTCATTCACCAGGTTTCTCATTCCCTTGGTTTTAATCTCTGTACCTTCCTCTATCCATATGACTCATTAGTTTGTTTTTTTTATGTTATCCCATATCTCTTGAATGTTTTCTCATAATTTTTTACAGCATTTCTTTGTTGGCTAGACTTTTTTCAAGATGATATATTTTGTCTTCATTATCTGACATTCTGTCTTCTACTTGCTCTACTCTGTTAGTGATACTCTCAATTGAGTTTTTAATTTGGTTTATCATTTCCTTCATTTCTAGAATTATTGTTTGATTTTTCTAATAATCTCTATCTCCTGATAAAGATGCTTAATTTCTCATTTTATCTGTTTATGTAATTCATTTTCAATGCGTTTTATCACTGTTTGTTTTTGCTGTCTTGTATCCTCTTTAAGGTTCCATTCCATCTGTCTAAGGTATTACTTGAGTTCTTTATATGACCATTTTTCTGATGACTCTAGGTGCTCTTGAATATTTAGGCTGTCCTTCATTGTTCGTAATCCTTTTCTTCTTTGTTTTTATATGCTGCTCATGTTACTTCTTCTTCTGTTTGACTACTGAGTTACTGCTTACTCTTATAAATTTATTTGATGCTTGGGAGGAAAGATATTAGAAGGGAAGGGAGAAGTCACTAAAGAGAATGAGAGTAGGCAGGTAGAATTCAAGGAAGGGGGAATAAGAAAAATGAAAAGAAATGAAAAGACAAAAGAAAAAAAATAGAAAATAAAGAAAGAAAGTTTTAAGTAATGATGATGATTAAAAAATTGAAAATTAAAATTTAAAATAATAATAATAATAATAAAATAAAAAAATTAAAAAATAAAAACATTTAAAAAAGTTAAAGAACAACAATAACAAAAATGAAAATGAAAGAAAAAAAAAACAAATAAAAAAATAATAATAATACATGCAGTCCTAGAGTTCAAATAACTTCTCTTCCAGTAGGTGGAGCTGTGCGCACTGGGCCAAGCTTCTCCTCTCAAAAAGTGAGAACCAATCACTGTGCAGCAGCTCTTCCTC
Organism: Callospermophilus lateralis; assembly: GCF_048772815.1. NCBI lineage: Eukaryota > Metazoa > Chordata > Mammalia > Rodentia > Sciuridae > Callospermophilus > Callospermophilus lateralis. The sequence continues at coordinate 127,599 of NW_027512775.1, forward strand.
CCAGACTGGGCGGGTCTCCAATTCTGAGTGCCTAGGGCTTTCTCTTGTGCTTCCTCAAGCCAGGCCCCACTCACCTGTGATGCTCACCACAATACTGGTTACAAACCAGGCCTCTGCTCCTGGTAGCCCTGTTTCCATGAACGCCTGGGCACACTCTCCTTGTTTGCCTTCCTCAGACAATAAGTTTGTAGAGCTTGGGGCTGAGAACCTCCAGCGAATTTGCTTGCCCTTCAGGAGCCATGGCCCCGGTAGGTGGTGTAAGAGACCTCAATTGTCAGCACTGGTGGGAGCGGTAGCAGGGAATTCCACGCCACGAGTCCCGAGCCAATCTTGATTCCCTAGGTCTGGGTATCACGCTCCTTGGAGAGCTGGGAGGGGCCATTACGGCAGAGGTGGGAAGGGCCCTTGAGGTTTCCCTGCGTTGTTGAGAGATATGGCAATGGGATTACACACTTGTCGCGCTGGTTTCAATGAAGTTATCTCCTCCGCCTGTGACGTCAGTTCTCTGCCATGGTGGTATCCCATTCAAATGGTGACCGTTCGTTCCCTTTGCTGGGTGACCAATGCAACAGGTGGGTCCTGACTATCTCTCCCAAGCCCCATTTCAATCCTGTGGCCACTGCCTATGAAGGCTCAGTTGGCTTTTAACTCTCAATTCAGAAAGCCCGACCAGTTATTTCAGCGGGAATGTTAGTGCTGAGTCACAAAAACCAGACGAATCTAAGCTTGAATGCAGCCAATCCGGGCTTTGTGTGTGTTCTTAGGGGCCCAGACTGTTCACCCCAGATTCACAACAGGTCAATATTGCCTAGTGATTCTGAGCAAACAGCATTTAGACAGTTTACGACTCCCTATGCCCGCGCAGCTGAAGAGATCAGAGACTTGATTTCTCCATGCCTGCCTTCATAATGGATCTCCTGTATTGCTACTTTTTAATATCTGTGCTTTTGCGTGTGTGTGTATATATATATGTATATGTATATGTATATATATATATATATATATATATATATATATATATATATATACTCTTTAGATTTTTCAAAATATGAAATATATGTGTCTTATTATGCACTCCCTAAATTCATTCATATTCATATCTGTGGATTTATAATCAACTTTCCACAAGATTATTTTCAGAAATAATCATCCACCTGAAATACATATTGTTTCCTAGTACTGAAAACTAAATTCAGTGAATGGTGCATACAAACCCTAATATTTCTACAGTTACTTAGCCAGTTTAAAATCAATGCAAGTTGATTTCTAGGGGACATGATGTGTATTTTGACTTTCATTTTTATTCAACACTTGTATGTTACTATGTCTTCAGTTTATGCAAATCATGGGATATATATTTCTGTCACAAATTAGAAAATTTATAGGCATTTGTTTCAGGATCAATCACTTCCTGATTCAGAACACATGTATCCCTCCATGTTTCTTGACTGGTCTTTTCATGAGACTTCTTTCCAAACACATTATTTTTGTTTAACATCATCACGTATAAAGCAAAACTCAAACACCATTCTTCATAAACCATAATCCTAATATTACCATTAGATATATAACTGGTTGGAATGAATGATTGTATATCAATATAAGATTTCTTATATATTTTCACATATCAATTCAATCCATTATTTAAAGTGGAATCAGTTTCGTTATTTATTCATAGTATGGTCTATTCATGCATTATCTCTAGATTAATAGACACAGGGTACACCTCTTTGTACCCCTAATACTAATGTATACGTCTTCAAAATATTGCCCCCAAAAATGGTGAAAGAAATACTCATGTCACCTGATCTACATATACATTTTATCACAGTAATATTCTGAACAAAAAAAAAACATAAAAATGTAACACTTATGATTGTACAAAAGCCTAAAAGGAAAGTGAACGTGGATAACTAATAACATCCATGTCCAGGTTGCCTAATGCTCTCAAATGTCATTCCCATTCGTGACGACATATTTGTTTTTTCCTATGATTATGTATTCAAACTCAACCCTGTTGAAAATGTCTAATCCTATGACTCACTTTATACTTTGCCTGATTTCGTAATGTCTCTATTGACACCTGCTTTCCTACACATTTTCCCCAGTTCATCATTGTGACTAACTCTTCACATGTGCTGACATTTACATTCACTCTCCCAATGAAACCCTATTGCTAAAGAAGCTTTTTATTCCAAATCATATACTCACTCTTCTTCCTAAACCTACTGACTATCTTCCTAATCCTACTGACTATTCCTTTTTGACTGGATGTTCTCTTCTACATTCAATCATCCAAGGTACAAGGTCCTATGCCACTGTATTTCGATTTAACTGAGACAATTGTACAGAACATAATTCAACACTAAGTATCCAAATCAAGGGCTCAATGCCCTTCTGGGCTTCAAATCCTTCTTAGATTCCCGTTTTCATACATATATTTCACCTATATATTCTTATAAATATCGCAGGTTCCCAATCTCATTATTCATCCTGCAGAATGATTCCTAACCCAAATCGAACATATTATTAACCCTAACCATACACTAACTTTGCAGGAGAGCAGGAACAGTGTGTGTATTAAACTACAGGAATCTAGGGGATGTTCACCTGCTGAGAAACTCAAATGTTCATGCAGAAGTGATCCCTGGTGAAGATGAAGGCAGCTATGAATTACCTCAGAAAGCAAAAGTCATCTTCCATGGCAATCATCCTGGTCAGGATGAAGGGTTGTGTCTGAATCAATCTCTCTCTTCTTAATGTATAGAACATGGACCAAACCAGTCCTGTGTGGAAGCTGTTCCCGGGTGCTTACGGTTGATATAACATTCTAACTAGAGAAAGTGTCCCATGAAAATCAGGGCAGCCTCCACCTCATAGTATTTTGGAAGCAACTGTTAGGACAAAGTGGTTGCCAAGGCAGTGACATAATTCAGATCCTGAAGGAAGTGATCTCACCTCACTTCCTTGGTGATGGAACTCTCTGAACTTGAAATCCAGGAATCCAGGCACCCAGAGACAGTCTCTGTCCTAGTCCCAGTGGTCTGACATGTTTGGATTTACCAAGGACAGAGTCAGTCTTTCTTGGTACCTACAGATGTGAGGAAGGCCAAATGCCAGGAAACCTCTGAAGAGGGGCTTTTCCTGAGAAGGCAGGTAGTGCCTCACCGCTGGCTCTTGAGAACTTCACAGAGTTGGCCAAGCAGACATGATCTGAGACAGGAGAGGTCATTTTGGAGGAACATAGTATGGCTCACTAGTCAGAGGATACTCCGGGGAGTCACAGACCTACTAGGGGGAAGGAGGTGCCTTTGTGGGTGTGGGTGTGAGTTTGTGGTTTTGTCTCATGTTCTGAGGATAGGTAGGAAAGGCGGTTTGTTTGGTATGGAGTGGAATATTTGTATTAAGTCCTTTGACAAGGCGAGTGTTCCTATGTGTGTGTGTATCCCACTGAGTCCATTGTTGTAGACATTAGAAAAGACAATGCATCAATGGATGTGTTCTGTCTAGTAGAAAGCTTCCCAGAATTCATCCTGCCCAATTCATGAGTGGACTCTGGCTTGCCTTATGGATGGGCAACACCTACAAGCTTCCTAATTTCCTGTTTTCTCTCTCAATTCTGGCGACTCTCCAGAATAGTATCATGGTTTTGTGTCCAAGATTTGTACCGCCTCCAAGATCTGTGACATTGTTATGTACTGGAAGCTGAAGGAAATGGCTAGCATCTCAGAAATCTCAGATATCTGTTGACCAGGAAAGTCTCAGTGGAGAAACCCTGCTTTGGTCCTTCTGCTTACCTATTGTTCTGTTGAATGTCAGGAAGTTTTTTGCCTCAAGCCACCACTTTGTGAAGCCTGAAGAAAAGAGTTTTCAAATGGAAATGAAAGGGCATCACCTGTGGCTCTTTGCTTAATTGCTTAGGATTGGGATATGTCTGAATCAGCCTGTTGGCCCTGTGTGAGGCTGTGGCTTAGATTCTCAGCACCTGATGGATCTAAAGATAGATCCCATGCGTGCATCCAAAACCAAAATGGCAAAAAGATCAGATATTGTTGATGAACTCTCTTGCCTTCCTCTGGTAGGTTCCTGATATTCATCAAGTGAGAATAGGGATCCTTTGGGTCAAATGAGTTCTTCAAAGCCCTGCAGAGGCTAGGCCATAGGTGCTTGATTTTTATGACTCCAATTCACTTAAAGAATCTAAACCCCAAAGCTAGAAGGCCTCAAGTTGGAGCAGCCAAGCAATATTAAAGGCAGGCCTATTTGATCACTACTGGTTCACAGGAAGAGAGTCCAGGCCACCCTGACTTTAGGCAAATGAGGGGCAGGGAGCTTATTTTAGACACTGTCATGGGCTGCGTCCCTTATGGAAACCTCCAGCCAGAGGATATGATGAGTGTCTATATGGAAGAAGATGAGGGCCATGTGAGAGTGTTTGGTTTTAATTGTGGACATATGTCTGGCGGTTGGAAGAGATCACTGGGTCCACCTAGGCTTGCACTCTGGTGTGATTCCCCTTACAGACTGAGTTCTTTTACTGATCTCAGAGAATTATTGCCAGGAATTGTGTTGGAATTTTAGATGGCCATGCATGAGAGTTGTCCTTGGAAAGTGACATCTAGGCTCAAGGTGACTTTCCACAGAGCACAGGGAATCTCAGCCAGGATATCACATGATATTATTCTTAAAGACTTGGCAGCCATATTTGAGAGTCAAAACACACATGGAACATACATTGTAGACCTCAATGGGCCTGGCTTAATCTGACTTTTGGGCACTTTTGGAAGCCTTGCCTGTAAGAATTCTCCAGAGTTTTCATTGAAATGAGCTTCCTCACCATTTAATGGTTTCTGAGTGAATTGAAATCCACAGTGCCTCCAACTTCATCCTTGAAAATTGGCTAGATCAATACCATGAAATTTTTGAAATTCCCATCACCGGGTAGCTCTGGAGAACACTTGAATGTCCTGTTGCTGATCATGAGTATACAAGACAGTGCCTTGATTGACTGGGTTTTATGAAAATGGTGTTTAACAGAGATGCCAGTAAGTTGGATCCTGCTGAGTAGTTGTACTAGAGTAGTGGATGGCAGGTGTGTAATAAAACATCTGTGGTGGGGGCATGTGAATCTGCCATTGGCTTCCAAATGGATTGTGACTGACATTTTGCAGCCAGTAGACCCTTATATGTAAAAGCATATTGTTATATGGAGAGGTTTTAGGGCAATGTTCAGAATCAGGTTGCTATGGAAAATGGGGCAAGCTATGTGGGATAGAAGCCTGGTTGGTGCATTCTCCTGACGAACCTGACCCACCACACTTGACAGAACTCACTTCAGCACTGTGTCCCAGTTGAACTCCTTGTATTTCATGAAGAAAATACCAAACTCCCAGTGCAGCAGCAAGAAATACCACGAATAGTGGAGGATGACCAAATGGAATTACAGTCCACAAGGGGAGACATTTAGACCCCAGTGGCCACAGGTTACCTACAAATAGAAAATTCAGCACTGCTGCCTCATGTTCATTGGAAAATAAGAATCCATGTCATCCAGATCACATAGATGAAGACTCAGCTATGATGGTCTCACAACAAATGAAACTAATGCTCCTGACAACAGCATATATTTCATTGCCCAACCTCAGAGGCAGTTTCTCCAGATGTTAGGCTGGCATAACTTCATGTTTGTGGAGTTTTTACCCTGTCCCTTACTTTTGGAAACTCCTCTACCACCTGCAAATTTGTGAACTCCTGAGCATTTTTCATTCCACATATGTATTCACAGATTTTCTAACTCTTCTCCTCTAATTGTGTCTTATGTGGGGCAAAGGTAATGTCAAGGCATTGTGCTGAATGAGAGTGGGAATTTTTTGTGTAGCACATATTTGCATACACATTGGATACATTTTCCAATTTTCTATTCAAAATACTGAATCCCTGACACTAACACATACCCTACTAGACTTTGACTTCTAATCCTAATAGGTGGAGAAAAATAACCCAAACAGAATAGAAATACAAGAGGTTCACAGGAGGCATGGTGTATAGTTGGACTTGCCTTTCGTATGATAAATGGTAGGTGTTATAAATCTAGCGAATTTTAATTGAAATAGTTCTCCATGTGTTTTAAAAGTTAACAAATATGTGAATAACTGTCCCCCTTTCTCTGTAGCCTATTCATCACATGTATTTTCATATGCACATTTAGAATTCTACCTGGTATCACTCGTACATTTTGTGAGGTGGCTGGCTTGGCAGCTGCAAATTGTGAGAAGAGATCACTCCTACTAAACGCTGTTGGAACTGAAAATACAACATATGAGTGAGCTTCTTATTTGAACAACATAAATCCATGTTCATTAAAATGAATATTTTTGGATCTGTGGATGATATATTACTTCGTGGTGAATTTCGATTGGCATACATAATGCTACTTTTTAATGTCTGTGTGTGTATGTGTGTGTGTGTATATATATATATATATATATATATATATATATATATATATATATATATTCACTCTCCAGATTTTTCAAAATATGAAGTATATTTTTCTTATTATACACTCCCTAAATTCACTCATATTCATGTATTTGGATTAATAATCAAGTTTTCACAAGAATATTCTCAGAATTATTCATCCACCAGAAATACATATTTGTTTCTTAGTACTGAAAACTAACTTCGGGGGATCATATGATGGTGGTGAAGGGAGTGCATCACCCCCATGTACCGCGTCACTGTGCGGGAGAATGACGAGTTATAACGGCTAAAATATATCTTGTTAGAAATTTCCAGCAAAATTGGGGTGCTCCAAAACCTAGTGGACATATTTCCATCTCACGAGGATCAGCTACGCGAGCTCAAACACGAGTGATTTGTCCGCATGGAGCGTCATGCTGCTTATTCAGGAAATCGGTCTGTGGCTAGAGTCTGCGGCGCGCACTGGGAAACGAAGAGATAGCAATGCAAATATACAGCGGTGTGGATTCTGTGGGCTCCTGCCAGGTATGCAATCACTGTGCTAAGTGCTGAATTCTTTGTTTGAGATGGGTAAGGATGCGGTCCAATTCGGTTCTCCACACCGGTCAGACCACAGAGGAAGCCAGCGGCCACTATCTTGGAGAGCTGATGTCACCATCCCTGTTTTTGACTGATCAAAGCTCATTCAGCTATAGAACAGGTAATTTCAGGATGCCATTCACCTTTGTGTTGCAGACAAATTACTCAGGCTATTTCAGAAAATTGAAAAAGAGGGAGATCTTCCAAATTCATTCTACGAGGCCAATATCACCCTGATTCCTACACCAGATAGACACTTCAAAGAAAGAAGACTAAAGACCGATATCTCTAATGAACCTAAATGCAAAAATCTTAAATTAAATTCTGGCAAATCAGATACAAAAACATATCAAAAAAATGTGCACCATGATCAAGTAGGGTTCATCCCTGGGATGCAAGGAGGGTTCAATATACGAAAATCAATAAGTGTTATTCACCACATCAATAGACTTAAAAATAAAAACCATATTATCATCTAGATAGATGCAGAAAAAGCATTCGACAAAGTACAGCATCCCTTTATGTTCAAAACTCTCGAAAAACTAGGAATAACAGGAACATTCCTCAATATTGTAAAAACAATCTATGCTAAACCGCAGGCTAGCCTCATTCTGAATGGAGAAAAATTGAAGACATTCCCTCCAAAATCTGGAACAAGACAGGGATGCCCGCTCTCACCACTTCTGTTCAATATAGTTCTCAAAAGACTGGCCAGAGCAATTAGACAGATGAAAGAAATTAAAGGCATATAAATAGGAAAAGAATAACTTAAATTATCACTATTGCAGATGACATGATTCTATACCTAGCAGACCCAAAAGGTTCTACAAAGAAACTAATAGAGCTAATAAATGAATTCAGCAAAGTGGCAGGATATAAAATCAACACGCATAAATCAAAGGCATTCCTGTATATCAGTGACAAATCCTCTGAAATGGAAATGAGGACAACCACTCCATTCACAATATCCTAAAAAAAAAAATGGGAATCAACCTAACAAAAGAGGTGAAAGTCTTATACAATGAAAACTACAGAACCCTAAAGAGAGAAATAGAAGATCTTAGAAGATGTAAAAATATACCCTGTTCATGGATAGGCAGAACTAACATCATCAAAATGGCGATATTACCAAAAGTTCTCTATAGGTTTAATCCAATGCCAATCAAAATCCCAAAGGCATTTCTTGTAGAAATAGAGAAAGCAATCATGAAATTCATATGAAAAAATAAAAGACCCAGAATTGCAAAACAATGCTAAGCAGGAAGTGTGAATCAGGCGGTATAGCGATACCAGACTTCAAACTATACTACAGAGCAATAGTAACAAAAATAGCATGGTACTGGTACCAAAACAGGCAGGTGGACCAATGGTACAGAATAGAGGACACAGAAACCAATCAACAAAACTACAACTATCTTATATTTGATAAAGGAGCTAAAAGCATGCAATGGAGGAAGGATAGCATCTTCAACAAATGGTGTTGGTAAAACTGAAAATCCATATATAACAAAATGAAACTGAATCCCTTTTTCTCACCATGCACAAAAGTTAACTCAAAATGAATCAAGGACCTTGATATCAAATCAGAGACACACTGTCTGATAGAAGAAAAATTTGGTTACGATGTACATACTGTGGGGTTGGGCTCCAAATTCCTCAATAGGACACCTATAGTACAAGAGTTAATAACTAGAATCAACAAATGGGACTTACTCAACTAAAAAAGTTTTTTCTCAGCAAAAGAAACAATAAGAGGTAAATAGGGAGCCTACATACTGGAAAGAAATCTTTACTACTCACACTTCAGATAGAGTCCTAATATCCAGAGTATACAAAGAACTCAAAAAATTAGACAATAAGATAACAAATAACCCAATCAACAAATGGGCCAAGGACCTCAACAGACACTTCTCAGATGAGGACATACAATCAATCAACAAGTACATGAAAAAATGCTCACCATCTCCAGCAGTCAGAGAAATGCAAATCAAAACCACCCTAAGATACCATCTCACTCCAGTAAGATTATCAGCCCTTATGAAGTCAAACAACAAGAAGTGCTGGCAAGGATGTGGGAAAAGAGGTACACTTGTACATTGCTGGTGGGACTGCAAATTGGTGCAGCCAATTTGGAAAGCAGTATGGAGATTTCTTGGAAAGCTTGGAATGGAACCACCATTTGACCCAGCTATTGCCCTTCTTGGTCTATTCACTAAAGACCTAAAAAGAGCATGCTACAGGGACACTGCTACATCGATGTTCATAGCAGCACAATTCACAACAGCAAGACTGTGGAACCAACTTAGATGCCCTTCAATAGAAAAATGGATAAAAGAAATGTGGCATTTATACACAATGGATTATTACTTTGCATTGAAAAATAAAAAATCATAGAATTTGCAGGGAAATGGATTGCATTAGACTAGATTATGCTAAGTGAAGCTACACAATTCCTATAAAACAAATGCCAAATGTCATCTTTGATATAAGGAGAGTAACTAAGAACAGATAGGGATGAAGAGCATGACAAGATGATTAACATTAAACAGGGATGAGAGGAGGAAGGGAGGGAGAAGGGAAATTGCATGGAATTGGAAGGAGACCCTCTGGGTTATACAAAATTACATACAAGAGGAATTGAGGGGAAAGGGAAAAATAATACAAGGGGGAGAAATTTATTACAGTAGAGGGAGTAGAGAGAGAAGTGGGGAGGGGCGGGGAGGCCAGGGGGAATAGTAGAGGATACGAAAGGCAGCAGAATACAACAGACACTAGTATGGCAATATGTGAATCAATGGATGTGTAACTGATGTGATTCTGCAATCTGTATACAGGGTAAAAATGGGAGTTCATAACCCACTTGAATCAAAGTGTAAAATATGATATATCAAGAACTATGTAATGTTTTGAACAACCATAAATAAAAATAAAAAAAACCTCTCTTTGGTGAATAATGCATGCAATTCTAATATTTCTACAGTAACTGACCCAGTTTAACATCAATGCAAGTAGATTCCTATTGGACATGATGTGTATTTTGACGTTCACTTTTATTCAACACTGGTACATTACTATTTCATCAGTTTATGCACATAACAGGATATATATTTCATTCACAATTTAGAAAATTTATAGGCACTTGTTTCACTTTCAATCACTTCCTGCTTCAGAACACATGAATTCCTCCATATTTCTTGATTGGTCTTTTTATGAGACTTTTTTCCAAACATATTATTTTCGATTTCCATAATCACTTTTGAAACAAAACTCACACACACTTCATGATAAACAATAACCCTAAGATTACCATTAGATATATAACTGGTTGGAGTGAATGATTGTATGTCAATATATGATTTCCTATATATTTTCAGATATCAATTCAATCCATTATTTAAAGTGGAACCAGTTATAATATTTATTCACAGTATGGTATATTCATGCATTATCTCTATATTCAAAGACACAGGGTACACCACTTTGTACCCCCAATACTAATTTATATGTCTTCAAATATTGCTCCCAGTAATGGTGGAAGAAATACTCATGTCATATGATCTACATACACATTTGATCACAATATTTTTCTGGGCACAAAATGCAAAGATCACACTTATGATTGTACCAAATCCTAAATGGAAAGTGAACATGGATTACTAAAACGATAAATGTCCAGGTTGCCTAATGCTTTCAAATGTCATTCCTATTGGTGACGACATATTTGTTTCTTCCTAAGATTATGTATTCAATCTCAACCCTATTGAAAATGTCTAATCCTATCACTCACTGTATAATTGCCTCATTTCATAATGTCTGTATTGATATTTTCCTTTTTACATATTTTCCCCAGTTCATCATGTGACTGACTCTTCACATGTGCTGAAATTTACATTCACTCTATAACAAAAACCCTATTGCTACAGAACTTTTGCCCCAAATCCTATACTCACTCTATTTCCTAAAGATACTGACTACCTTCCTAATCCCACCGACTATCTCAATTTGAGTGGATGTTCTCTTCTAAAATCAATCATCCAAGGTGTAAGGTCCTATGCCATTGATTATCAATTTATCTGAGACATCTGTGCAGAACGTAATTATAAGCTAAGTATCCCAATCAAGGGCCTAATGCCCTTCTGGGCTTCAAATCTTACCTAGATTTCTGTTTCCATACTTATATTTCACCTCTATAATCTTATAAATATCGCAGGTTCCCAATACTATTAATCATCCTTCGCAATGATTCGTAACCCAAATCGAACATGTTATTAACCCTAACCATACACTCTTACCTTAATCTAACTTTGCAGAAGAGCAGGGACAGAGTTCGTCTTACAATACAGGAATGTAGGGTATCTTCCTCCTGCTGAGAACCTCAAATGTCCATGCAGACTTGATCCCTGGAGAAGATGTAGGCAGCTATGAAGGACCTGAGAGAGCAAATGTCATCTTCCATCGCAAACAACCTTCCCAGGATGAAGGGTTGTGTCTGAATAAGCCTCTCTCTTGTTAATGTAGAGAAGATAGACCAAACCAGGCATGTGTGGAGAGCTATTCCGGGGTCCCTATGGTTGATATACCATTCTAACTTGTAAAAGTGTCACAGGAAGAAAGGGCAGCCTCCATCTCATAGGAGTATTGTAAGCAACAGTTAGGACAAAGTGGTTGCCAAGGCAATGACCTCAAAGAATTCCTGAAGGAAGTAATCTCACCTCACTTCCTTGGTGATGGAACTCTCTGAACTTGGAATCCGGGAAGCCAGGCACCCAGAGCCAGTCTCAGTCCCAGTCCCAGTGGTCGTATTTTTTGGATTTACCAAGGACAGAGTCAGTCTTTCTTGGTACCTACTGAGGTGAGGATGAACAAATGTCAGGAAAGCTCTAAAGAGGGGCCTTTCCTGAGAAAGCAGGTAGTGGCTCACCGCTGGCTAGTGACAACTTCACAGATTTGGCCAAGGAGACCATATGTGACACAGGACAGGCGATTTCATCAGAACATAGTTTGGCCCACCAGTCAGAGGACACTCCCAATAGTCACAGACCTACTTGGGGGAAGGAGCTTCCTTTGTGTTTGTGGGTGTGGGTTTGAGATTTTGTCTCATGTTCTGAGAATAGGTAGGAAAGGCGGTTTGTTTGGTTTGGAGTGAACTGTTTCTGGTAAGTCGTTTGACAAGGCCAGTGTTTCTTTGTCTGTGTATCCCACTGTGTCCGTGGTTTTAGATATTAGAAAAGAGAATGAATCATTGGATGTGTCCTGTCTAGACTCAACTTGCCCAATTTATGAATGGACTGCGGCTTGACTTATGGGTGGACAACTCCAACAATCTTCCTAAGTTCCTGTTTTCTTCCTGAATTCTGCCCAATTTATGAATGGACTGCGGCTTGACTTATGGGTGGACAACTCCAACAATCTTCCTAAGTTCCGGTTTTCTTCCTGAATTCTGGCCACTCTCCAGAATAGGCTCATGGTTTTGTGTCCAAAATATGTACCACCTCCAAGCTCTGTGACATGGCCATGTACTGGATAGCTGAAAGAAATGGGAGCATCTCAGAAAACTCAGATATCAGTTTGACCAGGAAATTCTAAGTGAAGAAACCCTGCTTTGGGCCTTTTGCTCATCAATTGTTCTGTTGCCCTGAATGTCAGGAAGGCCTTTGCCTCAGGCCACACCATTGTAGAGCCTAAAGAAACAGTTTTCAAATGGAAATGAAAGGGCATCACCTGTGGCTCTTTGCTTAATTGCTTTGGAAATGGATGTGTCTGAATCAGTCTTTTGGCCCTGTGTGAGACTGTGGCTTAGATTCTCAGCACCTGATGGATCTAAAGAAGGATCCCATGTGTGCATCCAAAACGAAAATGGACAAAAGAGCAGTCAGTGTGGATGAAGTCTCTCGCATTCTTCTGTAAGTGTCCTGTTCTCCATCATGTGAGAACAGTGATCATTTGGTTCAAATGTGTTCCTCAAAACCCTGCAGAGGCTAGCCCATAAGTGCTTGGTTTTTCTCGAGACTCCAATTCACATAAAGAATCTAAAACACACAGTCAGTAGGCCTCAAATTGGAGAAGCAGTGCCATATTAATGGCAGGCTTATTTGATCACTCTTGGTTCACTGGAAGGATGTCCTGGCCACCCTGATTTTAGGCAAAAGAGGGACAAGGGAGGTTATATTGGACACTGTCTTGGGCTGCACCCCTCATGGAAACCTCCAGCCAGAGGTTATGATGATTGTGTAAATGGAAGAAGATGAGTGCCATGTGGAAGTGTTTTGGATTTAATTGTGGATATTTGTGTGACAGTTGGAAGACATAACAAGGTCTACCTGGGCTTGAACTCTGGTGTGATTCCCCTTATAGACTGAGTTCAGGAACTGATCTCAGAGAAGTATTGCCATGTATTGTGTTGTGATTTAAGAGGCCATGTATGAGAGTCACCCTTGGAAACTGAGATCTAGCCCCAGAGTGGCTTTCCACAGAGCTCTGGGAATTTCAGCCAAGATATCACATGATTTCATTCGAAAGACTTGGCAGCCATAGTTGAGAGTGAAAACACACATGGACCTCATATTGTAGACCTCAATGGGCCTGGCTTAATGTGACCTTTTGGCCATTCTTTGGGAAGCCTTGCCTGTGAGGGTTCTCCAGAGCTTTCATTGAAATAATCTTGCTCACCATTTACTGGTTCCTGAATGAATTGAAACCCACAGTGCCTCCAACTTCATCCTTGAAAAATGTCTAAATAAATACCATGAAATTTTTGAAATTCCCATGACCAGGTGGCACTGGAGAACCTTTGGATGTCCTGTTGCTGATCATGGATGTACCAGACAGTGCCTTGCTTGACTGGGTTTCATGAAAATGGTGTAGAACAGAGGTGCCAGAAAGTTGCAGCCTGCTGAGAAGTGGGCCTAGAGCTGTGGTGGGCAGGAGTGTGATAAAACATCTGTGTTGGAGCAATGTGGATCTTCCATTGACTTCCAAATGGCTTGTGGATTACATGAAGCAGCCAGCAGACCCTTGTAATTAAAGGCATCTTGTTATATGGAGAGGATTCAGGGCAATGTTCAGAATCAGGTTGCTATGGACAAGGATGCAATGTGGCAAGCTTTGAGGGATAGAAGCGTGGTTGGTGCGTTCTTCTGCAGACTCTTAACCACCGCACATGGCAGAACTCCCTCCAGCACTGTGTCTCAGTTGAACTCCTTGAATTTCATGAAGCAAATACCAAACTCCCAGTTCAGCAGCAAAAACCCCACAAAAAGTGGAGGAGGACCAAATGACTTCACAGTCCAACGGGGAGACACTTAGTCCCCAGAGGCCACAGTTTACCTAAAAAGAAGAAAATCAACACTGCTACCTCATGTTCATTGGAAAATAAGATACCATGTCCTCCACGTCACATAGAGGCAGACCCAGCTTTGATGGTCTCACTACAAAGGAAGCCAATTCTCCTGACAACAACATAATTTTCACGTTCCCAAACTCAGAGGCAGTTGCTCTAAAAGTTTTTAGGCCAGCAGAGCTCCATGTTTGTGGAGTGTTTACCCTGTCCCTTACTTTTGGAAACTCCTCTACAACCTCCAAGGTTGTGAACTCCTGAGCATTTTCCATTCCAGATATGTATTCACTGATTTTCTATCTATTCTCCTCTAACTGTGTCTTACTTGGGGTGAAGGTAATTTCAAGGCATTGTTCTGGATGAGAGTGGGAGGATATTTGTGCAGCATATATTTGCATACAAATTGGATTCAATTTCCAAGTTTCCTTTTGAAATACTGAATCCCTGACACTAACCCATACCTACTAGACTCAGACAACTCATCCTAATATGATAGAGAAAAATAACACAAACCTATAGAAATACAAGCAGTTCATTGGAGGCATGTTGTATAGTTGGACTTGCATTTTGCATTATACAAGGTAGGAGTTATAAATCTGGTCAATGTTTAATAGAAAAAGATCTCCATGTGTTTTTAAAGTTAACAAATATGAGAATTCATGTTTCCCTTTCTCTTTAGCCTATTCACACTTATATATTTATATGCATATATAGAATCCTACCAGGTATCACACGTACATCTTTGTGAGGTGGCTGACTTGGCAGATACAAATTGTGAGAAGAGATCACTCCTCCTAAACGCTGTTGGAACTGAAAATTCAACCTATAGGGAGCGTCCTAGTAGAACAAAATTATACATAAACTCATGTTCAGTAAAATAAACATTTTTGCATCTGTGGATGATATATATTTACTGATGAATTTCGATTAGCATTTATATTGCTACTTTTTAATGTCTGTGAGTGTTTTTTATTTGTGTGTGTGTGTGTGTGTATACACTCTCCAGATTTTTCAAAATATGAAATATATGTGTCTAATATACACTCTCTAAATTCATTCATGTTCATGTATGTAGATTTTTAATCAACATTTCACAAGATTATTCTGAGAAATATTCATCCACCTGAAATACATATTTGTTTCCTAGTACTGAAAACTAACTTCAGGGAATGATGCATACAAATCCTAATTATTCTACAGTAACTGACCCAGTCTAACATCAATGCAAGTAGATTCCTATGGGACATGATATGTAATTCTTTATTCATTTGTATTCGACACTGGTACATTATTATTTCTTCAGTTTTTGCACATCATAGGATATACATTTCATCCACAAGTTCACAAATTAATATGCATTTGTTTCAACTTTCACCACTTCTTGCTTCAGAACACATGTATTGTCAGGGTTTCTTGACTGGTCTTTTCATGAGACTTCTTTCCAAACACATTATTTTGAATTTCCATAATCATTTTGAAGCAAAACTCACACACTCTTCATGATAAACCAAAACACAAATATTTCCATTACATATATACCTGGTTGGAATGAATGATTGTATATCAATATACGATTTCCTTTAATTTTTCAGATATTAGATCAATTCATTTTTTAAAGTTGAAAAAAAGTTATATTATTTATTCACATTAGGGTCTATTCATGCTTTATCTCTATATTCATAGACACATGGTACACCTCTTTGTACCCCCGATTCTAATTTTACATCTTCAATATATTGCTCGCAGAAATGGTGGAAGACATACTCATGTCACCTGATGTACATATACATTTAATCAAAGTAATATTCTGGACAAAAAAATGTAAAGGTCACATTTATGATTGTACCAAAGCCTAAATGTAAAGTGTACATGGATTACTAAAAACATCCATGTCCAGGTTGCCTAATGCTGTCAATTGTCAGTCCTATTGGTGACTACATATTTGTTTCTTCCTAATTTATATATTCAAACTCAACCCTGTTGAAAATGTCTAATCCTATCACTCACTTTATACTTTGCCTGATTTCATAATGTTTCTATTGATATCTGCTTTTTTACATATTTTCCCAAGTTGATCCTAGTGACTGACACTTCATATGTGCTGACATTTACATTCACTCTATAATCGAAACCCTATTGCTAAAGAACTTTTGGTCCAAATCCTTTAATCACTCTTCTTTCTAAACCTACCGACTATCTTCCTAATCCTACCGACTATCCCTTTTTGATTGGATGTTCTCTTCTACATTCAATCATCCAATGTAAAAGGTCCTATGCCATTGTATATCGAATTATCTGAGACAACTTTGCAGAGCATAATTCAAAGCTAAGTATCCCAATCAAAGGAAAAGCCCTTCTGGGCTTCAAATCATACCTAGATTTCTGTTTTCATACTTATATTTCACCAGATCTTAGAGAAGACGGACCATTTCAGGGGAACATAGTATGGCCCACCTGTCAGAGGACAATCTGGATAGTCACAGACCTAATTGGGGGAAGGAGGTGCCTTTGTGGGAGTGGGTATGGGTTTATTGTTTTGTCTCATGTTCTGAGAATAGATGGGAAAGGCGGTTAGTTTGGTTTGGAGTGGACAGTTTCTAGTAAGTCATTTGACAAGGCAAGTGTTTCTATGTCTGTGTATCCCACTGTGTCTGTTGTTGTAGATATTGGAAAAGAGAATGCATTAATGGATGTGTACTGTCTAGTGTAAATCTTCCCATAATTCAACCTGCCCAATATATGAATGGAGTGCAGCTTGTCTTTTTGATGTGCAACACCTGCTATCTTTCTAATTTGTTGTTTTCTTCCTGAATTCTGGCCACTATCCAGAATAGGCTCATGGATTTGTGTCCAAAATATGTACCACCTCCAAACTCTGTGACATGGCCATGTACTGGATAGCTGAAGAGAATGGCGAGCATCTCAGAAAATGCAGATATCAGTGTGACCAGGAAAGTCTCAGTGGAGAAACCCTGCTTTGGGCCTTTTGCTTACTTATTGTTGTTTTGCACTGAATGTCAGGAAGTTCTTTGCCTCAATCCACCACTTTGTGAAGCCTGAAGTAAACAGTTTTCAAATGGAAATGAATGTCATCACCTGTGGCTCTTTGCTTAATTGCTTTGGGAAAGTATGTGTCTGAATTAGTCTCTTGGCCATGTTTGTGTCTATGACTTAGATTCTCAGCACCTGATGGATCTAAAGAATGGTCCCATGTGTGCGTCCAAAGCCATAATGGCAAAAAAGAAATCATTCATTATGGATGAAGTCTCTTGCCTTCCTCTGTTAATTTCCTGAACTCCATCAAGTGAGAATAGGGATTCTTTGGGTCAAATGAGTTCTTCAATTCCCTGCAGAGGTGCTTGGGTTTTCGCATAACTCCAAATCACATAAAGAATTGATACCTGAAATCAGTAGGCGTCAAATTGGAGAAACACAGAAGTATTAACGGCAGGCTTATTTGATCACTCCTCGTTGACAGAAACGGTGTCCAGGCCACCCTGACTTTAGGCAAATGAGGGGCAAGCGAGCTGATTTTGGACACTGTCTTGGCTTTTCTCATGACTCCAATTCACATAAAGAATCTAGACCCCACAGTCAGAGATCCTCAAATTGGATAAGCGGAGCAGTATTAAGGGCAGGCCTATTTGATCACTCCTGATTCACAGGAAGGGTGCCCAGGCTACCCTGAAGTTAGGCAAAATAGGTGCAAGAAGCTTATTTTGGACATTCTCTTGGGCTGCACAACTCATGGAAAACTCCAGGAAGAGGTTATGATTAGTGTCTATATGGAAGAAGAATAGGGCCATGAGGGAGTATTTTGGTTTTAATTGTTTTCATTTTAGTCGCGGTTGGAAGAGTTGTCTGGGTCCACCTGGACTTGAACTCTGGTGTGATTCTCCTTATAGACTGAGTTCTGGAACTGACCTGAGAGAAGTATTGCCATGAATTGTGTTGGGATTTTAGGAGGCCAGGCATGAAGTTGCCATTGGAACCTGAGATCTAGGCACAGGTTGGCTTTCCACAGAACACTGCGAATCTCAGCCAGGATATTACATGATTTTATTCTGAAAGACTTGGCATGCATTATTGAGATTCAAAACACACATGGACCTCGCTTTATAGACCTCAATTGGCCTCGCTTCATGTGACTTTTTGGCCACTCTTTGGGTAGCCTTGCCTGTGAGAGTGCTCCAGAGCTTTCCCTGAAATTAGCTTCCTAACCCTTTAATGGTTCCTGAATGAATTGCAAACCACAGTGCCTCCAACTTCATCCGTGAAAAATTGCTAGATAATTACCATGAAATTTTTAAAATTCCCATGACCAGATGTCACTGGAGGACCTTTGATGTCCTGTTGATGATCATGAATATACCAGACAGGGCCTTGATTGACTGGGTTTCAGGAAAATGGTGTAGAACAGAGATGCTGGTAAGTAGAAGCCTAGTGAGTAGTGGGCCTAGAGAAGTGTTACGCAAGTGAGTGATAAAACATCTGTGGTGGGGCCATGTGGATCTTCCACTGGCTTCCAAATGGCTTGAGACTGACATGGTGCAGCCATCAGACCCATATAGGTAAAGGCATATTTTTATATGGAGAGGTTTTAGGGCAATGTTCAGAATCATGTTGCTATTGTCAAGGGGGCAAGCTACGTGGGATAGAACCCTGGTTGGTGCATTCTCCTGGAGACCCTGCACACCACAGCTGACAGAACTCCCTTCAGCACTGTTTCCCATTTGAACTCGTTGTATTTAATGAAGCAAATTCCAAACTCCCAGTGCAGCAGCAAGAAACACCACGATAATTGGAGGATGACCAAGTTGTTTCACAGTCCACACGGGGAGACACTTAGCCCTCAGTGGCCACAGTTTACCTACAAAGAGAGAATTCAGCACTGCTGCCTCATTTTTATTGAAAAATAAATAACCATGTCCTCCAGGTCACATAGATGCAGATCGAGCTTTGATTGTCTCACTACAAATAAAGCTAAAGTCCTGAAAACAACATATATTTTAAGTGCCCAACCTTAAAGGCAGATTCTCAAAAAGTCTTTAGGCCAGCAGAGCTCCATATTTGTGGAGTGTTTACCCTGTCCCTTACTTTTGGAAACTCCTCTACCGCCTCCAAAGATGTGAAATCTGGAGCATTTTCCTTTCCTGATAGGTATTCACAGATTTTCTAACTCTTCTCTTCTAATTGTGTCTTACTTGGGGCGAAGGTAATGTCAAGGCATTGTTCTGGAGGAGAGTGGGAAGAATTTTCTGTAGCATATATTTGCATAAACATTGGATTCAGTTTTCTATTTTCCATTCAAAATACTGAATCCCTGACTCTAACCCATACCCGACCAGACTCTGACTACTAATTCTAATATGATGGAGAAAAATAACCCAAACAGAATCGAAATACAAGCAGTTCAGAGTAGGCCTGGTGTATTGTTGTACTTTTCTTTTGCATGATACAGAGTTGGAGTTATGAATCTAGTCAATTTATTGTGGAAATAGTTGTCCATGTATTTTTAAGGTTAACAAATATGTGAATTCCTGTCTCCCTTTCTCTGTATTCTTATATGCACATATAGATTCCTCCCTGGTACCACACGTACATTCTTGTGAGGTGGCTGACTTGGCAGATACAAATTGTTAGAAGAGATCACTCCTACTAAACTTGTTGGAATTGGATATTCAACCTATGGTTGAGCTTGCTAGTTGAACAGCATTATACATAAATCCATGTTCAGTAAAATTAATATTTTTAGATCTGTGGATGATATATATTTTATAATGAATTTTGATTGACATATATTTTGCTACTTTTTTGTCTGTGTGTGTGTTTTGTATATATATATATATATATATATATATATATATATATATACACTCTCCAGATTTTTCAAAATATGAAATATATGTGTCTTATATACACTCCCTAAATTCATTCATGTTTATTATGTGGATTTATAATCAACTATTCACAAGATTATTCTGAGAAATATTCATCCACCTGAAATTTGCCTAATGCTCTCAAATGTCAATCCTAATTGTGACTACATATTTGTTTCTTCCTAAGATTATATATTTAAACTCAACCCTGTTCAAAATATCTAATCCTATCACTCACTTTATACTTTGCCTGATTTTGTAATGTCTCTATTGATATCTGCTTTCCTACATATTTTCCCCAGTTCATCATTGTGACTGACTCTTCACCTGTGCTGACATTTACATTCACTCTCTAATCGAAACCCTATTGCTAAAGAAATTTTTTTCCAATTCCTATACTCACCCTTCTTCATAAAAGTACTATCTTCCTAATGCTACAGACTATCGTTTTTGACTGAATGTTCTCTTCTACATTCAATCATCCAAGTAAATTTGGGGCGAGCTTCAGAGGAGGAGACCACCAACAGACTATCTCTTGCAACATCAAAGGGTTTTTTGGGTGTCCAGCATGCTGGGGCTCAGAGATCACTTGAATAGAGCAGATAGCCCTGAGAATAGCTTAAATAGAGCTTATATACTTTCCCTGGAGAGGGCAGGGAGGGAATTTTATTGATGGGTCAGGGTGAGAGGGTGGTTTGCATTCACCTGGGTGAGGGAGTACATTCTGCAGTTGGGCAGTTGGGGACAGAACATTCTGGGAACAAGATTTGCAAGCATTTCTCAAGATTTCAATAGTGTTTTGTTAAGCATACAGAAAAACAAGAAGTGACAAGTACCTATTTTATTAAACTTTAATTCCCCACTTCTTCTTCTGGCTACTTTTAATCATAAAAATGATCATTGGAGGGTGTCACATTCTATGTCTGCTAGTGGGGTATTACCATAAGTTTAACTCGTCCAATTTGAGCCTGGAGAAAAGAAATTACACGGTTGAGCAAACAGGATTTTATAGTTAGCAATAATATGAGGATTATTATTGGACCGGCCAGGGTTGATAAAAACGTAGTTAACCAGGAGGAGTGTGTGAACCAAGACTCAAGCCACCCTTTTTGGGCCTCTCTCTCTTGTTGATGCTCTTCAAGGTGTCTTTTAAATTTACTCATAGATTTTATTACAACTCCAGTATGGTCAGCATAAAAACAACATCCTTCCCTCAATGCAGCACAAAGGCCCCCTTCTCTAATGAAGAGGAGGTCCAACCCTCAACTGTTCTTTAAAACAACTTCAGAGAGAGAGGTTAAAGATTCATGCAAAGCTCTGATGGAGGTTTCTAATATCTTAGTTTTGCTCTATTGCTTCTTCTAATTGGGTCATTTGTTGTGTCCCATGGACAATGGCAGTGGTTCCTGTGCCCACCCGTGCAGCAACTCCTATTCCTAATAGGATGGCTAAAGTGAGGGATACAAGTTCCCAGTGGAACCGGTTGTATGCCCCCCCTATTTGATCTTCAAACGAACCTGCGTCATGATAGAGCTTTCTGGGAAACATCTGCAACATTTCAAAATAATCACATCTGTTGACCATTTCATGAAAACATAAACAATGTTTAAGTATATAGAATTATGCTGTTGTAGGGACAGACAAGGCAAGGCACCTAAGATAGCACTGAAGACAGGGAAACAGTCCTATATTGTTGCAACTGGATTCAGAGGGCATTGCTTCTGTTGTAATCAATTAGTCCCCTGAAACTCAAGTTTAGGTAGTTTCAGAATTGTGTACCCAACATATAAGGGATGGGGCTCAGAAGTTTACAGTCTGCAGAAGTTCAAAAAAGCAGTATATGTTTCTGATTTTTCCTCTGTTCTGGGCAAGTTAAATTTTCAAGGACACCTGGGAGGAGGAGAGCTTTTTATTCCCTTTCTTATTTTCCCCCTGCCAGCTGTTACAACGGAGCCCAGTTGGTGATTTCTTTATCTTAGAAATGTGGCCATATCTGTGAAGCCCCAGCTGAAGGCCAGAGGACTTGTTCACATATTTTGTGAAAAACTAGTTAGGGGTTGTCTAGCTTAGAAGTACTGAGTTTTTTAGCCAGTGGCCAAGTATAACAGGGCAATACAAAAAGAGAAAGTTTATCTACATTGAACTCTTTATAGAAACTCTATGCTGAAAGTTCTAAAGTCAGCCATGGTGAAGACTTCTGGAGAAGGACATTTAAGACTTTTCTGTGGGCCTGGTACAGAGGGGGAATACGGGGAAAGTGGGGCTGAGAGAAGCTCCGAGGATCTGAGAATGAGGAAAAAGAGAGATGTAAAAGAATAATTGGAAAGGTGTTTGGGAATTTCCTAGCAAAAAACTTGAACAGTAGAACAGGTAGAGAAGAGCAGAAAACGGGAGTGAGTATCCCAAAATCCTGTGAGGGACTTTAAATTTTAGTAACCTGTTTTCAGTGATGACAAAGCAACTTTAATGGCCATTTATATTACATCTTGGATAAGGGTCTGAGAGCTCTCCTCAGCTCGTTTGAGCTTTGGGTTAGCTGGAAAGAGGACCTGGTGGGACCCGGTGTGGGCACTGACAGGAAGAGAGAGGAGTGAGTGGGTGGAGGGGTACCTCAGTACCTGCTACCTCACAAGCGGGCAATTGTCTGAGAACTGGTGGAGGTTTGGGATTCTGATCTAGTAATTGGAGGGGAGAAATCACGTTGCTGAGGTGGGAGTGACAGCAGAGAGTCTGGAGCAGAAGGCTGAGGATAAAAATCTATTGGAGAAGCATAGTTCAGGATGTGAGTGAAGGAGGGAAAGGGCTTCCACATAGGGGAATCTCCTTTCACCCTTTTGAGCACTTGCAGAAGTTAAAAAGGTCACGCAAAATTTGAGGATCTAGAGACCCCTCTGGGGGCCATCCTTTTTCTGTTGTCTACTTGGTAATATGGCCAATGCTGTGTACTGAATTTGATGAAGTATTGGGTTCCATCAGGCAGCCTCTGTATGCTCACATCTCCATGACATACTGAAGAAGTCGGTTTTTCCCCCACACAGCCGTTACTGTTTGTGGCTTTGATAGTTTCCCGGGCAAACAAGTAATCTAGGATAGCCAACCTGCATCTGGCTCGCGTGTCCCTACATCCATAATGTTTGTTTCCATTATCTATGGTACACAAGGGATTTAATGGTATTTTAGTGGGATTTTCTTCATCAGGGATATCCCAATAGAAAAAACCTATGGCCAGCTGACAAATGTCTGGGTGGAGAGATGGCCACCAGGTCCCTAAGGGGGATGTATGTGAGATCGATTATACACTTTTCCAGTAGGATTTGTAATCAGCCATCGCTGCTTAAAAGGCTGATGAGGGTTAGGACTACTTGTGGCCAAGGGGAGAGTATATAACCTTATCCACATGGCGAATACACAATTTGAAACTGTTACCAGTCTTTTCCAGTTTCCAGAAAGATTCTGGACAAGGAGCAGGCTTGAGATGAGAGGCATGGATCCAAGAAGTGATTCTGTATACCTTTACCACTGTAGGTGTTATAAGTAGCACCTGGTATGGTCCTTTACAGCTGGGTTCCAGGGATGACACCTGATGTCATCTTACATACATGAAGTCTCTTATTTGATATGGATGTGGAATCCCCTGGTACACAGTTTATTACGCAGTGGGCAGCTATTTTCACAGGTATCACTGAGTTCTTTCAAGAGCTTTAAGTCTGTCAAGCAAGAGGGTGTGGAAAGGATCCTTAGGTCTTACAGTTGGGCTTAGGACCCTTACTGGACGAGGGCCACCATAGAGAACTTCTCAGGGGGTAAGGTTACTCAAAGAAACAGAAGGATTTTTTCTTGCATGAAACATTGCATAAGTCAGGAGCACAGTCCAATCTTTTATGCTGGTCTCTAAGCTTAATTTCGTTAAGGTCTCTTCAATGGTTCTATTCATTCTTTCTACTTGTCCTGAACTCTGGGGTCTATAAGCACAATATAACTTCCAATTAATCCCCAGGTTCCTGGCTAACCCCTGACTTACCTGGGCCATGAACATCGGTCCATTATCAGATCCTATTACCAGCTTAGCTTCCTCCAATGGTAGAGAGGCTTAGTCAGCAGCAGGGGAATCACTTAGAGTGTGTTCTGTGTTAGGGGACGAGGGCAGGGGGTAAGGAGAGGAGGAAGAGTCCAGTAGAGTCAAATCTTGTGACTCAGGGAAAACAGAGGGTGGAGGAGGAGGAAGAGGTGAGGGTTTGAGAGATCATGTGGGAAGGAGTATGAGCAGAGGCATGGGCAAGGAAAGGCTTCACCCATGGAGGAGGAGATTTGCAGAGGTCCTGAAAAGTTAAGATATATGGCTGTTGATCAGGATGGCTATGTGGCCCTGGCTGAAAGACAATATCTCTGACTTTATAAATTAGTGGGAAGTAGAAAGATCTTTCTTGGGGCCATACGACTCCAAAGATGGGCCATTCTGAGGCACAGAGAGTCTGCCAGGTCCAGCGTTTTACTAAAAAAAGAAAGATTCTGAGCCCTTAAGCGGACTTTGGTTCAGTGATCAAGGGTCAGGGACAGAGGCATTGAAGTGCTCTGTCCCATAATGAAAGGTACACAAACAGTAAAAGCAAAGACACATGACACAGATAAGACAAGACCATAAAGACAGGCAATGGACATCCAACACTGAGACCAGGAATGCGTAGCCGGCAAAACCCGATAGGATGGCAATACCGAATCTAAAAGAAAATATCACTGAGTCGATGAAGCAATTGTTCCTTGATTCTCTGAGTCCTCTTTGGGGTCCCCCAGGGAGGTGCCCTATGTCTCTGTGACACGTCTCTCAGCCACCGTCGGAGGGACCCCAGGCTCTTCATCGCCAGCAATTTTGCCAAGCCCTAACATGACACCTGAAACCAGAAAGAGGCGCCTTACTTGCTCCGAGAGGAGCCCGTTGGGGTCTCTCATCCGCCACTGCCGGAACTCGGTGGAACCTCAATATGTAAAGGTCAGGTGAGTGTTGGAGGAAGAGACTACCAAGAGACTGTCTCATGCAACAGCAAAGGGTTATTTTGCGTTCAGCTTGCTGGGGCTCACAGCTAACTTAAATAGATCAGAGAGCTCTGAGAACAGCTTATGCAGAGCTTACATACATTCCTTGGAGATGGAAGGGAGGGAAGTTTAGTGATGTGTAAGGGTGAGTGGGCGGTTCGTGTGACACCGAGTGAGGCAGTACATTCTGCAGTTTGGCAGTTGGGAACAGTACATTCTAGAACAAGATTAGCAAACATTTCTCAAGATTTCAACAGTGTTTTTTTAAGCATACAGAAAAACAGGAAATAGCAAGTACCTATTTTATTAACCTTTCACTACCGACTATCCTTTTTTGACTGGATGTTCCTTCTACATTAATTCATGCAAAGTACAAGGTCCTATGCCATTGTATATCGATTTATCTGAGACATCTCTGCAGAACGTAATTCAATGCTGCGTATCCCAATCAAGGGCCCAATGCCCTTCTGGCCTTCAAATCATACTTAGATTTCTTTTTTCATACATATATTACACCTATATATTCTTATACACATAGCAGGTTCCCAATACCATTATTCATCCAGCACAATGATTTCTAACCCAAATCAAACATGTTTTTAACCATAATCATACACTATTCCCTCAAACTAACTTTATAGAACATCAGGGAAAGAGTTGATTTTACAATACAGAAATGTAGGGAAACTTCCACCTGCTGATAACCTCAAAGGCCCATGCAGAAATGATCCCTGGAGAAGATGTAGGCAGCTATGAAGGACCTGAGAGACCAAAAGTCATCTTCCATGGCAAACAACCCAGTCAGGATATAAGGTTGTGTCTGAATCAGATTCTCTTCTTAATGTAGAGAACATGGACCAAAACAGGCCTGTGTGGAGATCTATTCCTGGGTGCCTATGGTTGATATACCATTCTAACTTGTGAAAGTGTCACAGGAAGTAGGGGCAGCCTCAATCTCATGGGACCCTTGGAAGTAACAGTTAAGACAAAGTGGTTGCCAAGACAGGGACCTCATTCAGTTCAGGAAGGAAGTGACCTCACCTCACTTCCATGGTGATGGAACTCTCTGAACTTTGGATCCAGGAAGCCAGGCACCCATAGTAAGTCCAAGTCCCAGTCCCTATGGTCTCACTTGTTTGGATTTACTAAATGCAGTCAGTCTTTCTTGGTACCTTCAGACGTGAGAAGGCCAAATACCAGGAAAGCTCGGAAGCGGGGCTTTTCTTGAGAAAGTCGTTAGTGGCTCACCGTTGGCTCCTGAGAAGTTCACAGAGTTTGCCAAGGAGACCAGATCTGAGACAGGACAGGCCATTTCGGGGGAACGTATTATGGCCTACAAGTCAGAGGACACTCCGGATAGTCAAAGACCTACTTAGGGGAAGGAGGTGCCTTTGTGGGTGTGGTTGTGGGTTTGTGGTTTTGTCTCATTTTCTGAGAATAGGTAGGACAGTCGGTTTGTTTCATTTGAAGTGGACTTTTCTAGTAAGTCTTTTCACAGGGCGAGTGTTTCTATGTCTGTGTATTCCACTGTTTCCGTGGTTGTAGACATTAGAAAAGAGAATTCATCAATGGATGTGTCGTGTCTAGTAGAAAGCTTCTCAGCATTCATATTGCCCCGTTTATGAATGGACTGTAGCTTGCCTTATCGATGAGCAACACCTGCTACCTTCCTAAGTTTCTATTTTTGTCCTGAATTCCGGCCAATTTCAAGAATAGGCCCATGGTTTTGTGTCCAAGATATGTACCACCTCCAAGCTCTGTGACATAGCCATGTACTGGATAGCTGTAGGTGATGGCGAGCATCTCAGAAAACTCAGATATCAGTGTGACGAGGACAGTCTCAGAGGAGAAACCCTGCTTTGGGCCTTTTGCTTACCTATTGTTCTGTTGCCCTGAATGTCAGGAAGTTCTTTGCATCTGGCCACCCCTTTGTGAAGCCTGAAGAAAACAGTTTTCAAATGGAAATGATTGGGCATACCTGTGGCTCTTTTCTTAATTGCTTTGAAAAGGGATGTGACTGAATCAGCCCCCCTGGCCCTGTGTGTGGCTGAGGCTTAGATTCTCAGCACCTGTGGATCTAAAGAAAGTTCCCATGTTTGCATCCAAAGGAAAAATGGCAGAAAGAGCAGCCATTGGGATGAAGTTTCTCGACTTCCTCTGTAAGGTTCCTGAACTCCATCAAGTGAAAATAGGGATCCTTTGGGTCAAATGAGTTCTTCAAAACCTGCAGAGGCTAGCCCATAGGTGCTTGGTTATTTCATGACTAAAATTCACATAAAGAATCTAAACCAAACAGTCAGTAGGCCTCAAATTGGAGAATTGGAGCGGTATAAATGGCAGGCCTATTTGATCACTCCTGGTTCACAGGATGGGTGTCCAGGCCACCTTTACTATAGGCAAATGAGGGTCAAAGGAGCTTATTTTGAACACTGTCTTGGTCTGCTCCCCTCATGGAAACCTCCAGCAAAATTATGATGAGTGTCAATATGAAAGAAGATGAGGGCCATATGGGAGTGTTCTTGTTTTAATTGTGGTAATTTGTGTGGTAGTTGGAAAAGATGACTCGGATCACCTGGGCTTGAACTCTGGTGTGATTCCCCTTAAAGAATGAGTTCTGGATCTGACCTCAGAGAAGTATTGTGGTGAGTTCTCTTGGGATTTTACTAGGCCACATGTGAGAATCGCCTTTGGAAATTGAGATCTAGGCCCAGGATGGCTTTCCACAGAGCTCGGGGATTCTGAGCCAGGATATCACATGATTTAATTCTTAAAGACTTGGCAGCCCTAGTTGAGAGTCCAAACACATATGGACCTCACATTGTACACCTCAATGTGTCTGGATTCATGTGACCTTTTGGCCAGTCTTTTGGAAGGCTTTTCTGTGAGTGTTCTCCAGAGCTTTCATTGAAATGAGCTTCCTCACCATTTAATGGTTCCTGAATTAATTGAAACCCACAGTGCCTCTAACTTCATTTTTGAAAAATGACTAGATTCATACCATAAAATTTTTGAAATTCCCATGACCAGGTGGCACTGGATAAACTTTGGATTTCCTGTTGCTGATCATGAGTGTACCAAAGAGTGCCTTGATTGACTGGTTTTCGTGAAAATGGTGTAGATCAGAGATGCCAGTAATTTGGAGCCTAATGAGTAGTGGGCCTAGAGAAGTGGACTGTAGGTGTGTAAATAAATATTTTTGGTAGGACCACCTGGATCTTCCATTGGCTTCGAAAGACTTGCGACTGACATGGTGCAGGCAGGAGACCTTTATATGTAAAGGCATCTTGTCATATGGAGAGGTTTCAGGGCAATGTTCAGAATCAGGTTGCTATAGTCAAGGTGAAAGCTATGTAGGATAGAAGCCTGGTTCGTACATTCTCTTTGCGTCCCTGACCAACCACACATGACAGAACTCCCTCCAGCATTTTGTCCCAGTTTAACTCCTTGTATTTCGTGAAGCAAATACCAAACTCCCAGTGCAGCAGTAAGAAACACCCTGGAAAGTGGAGGATCACCAAATGGCTTCACAGTCCACACGGAAAGACACTTAGCTCCCAGTGGCCACAGTTTACCTACAAAGAGAGAATTCAGAACTGCTCCCTCATGTTCATTAGAAAATAAGGACCATGTGCTCCAGGTCATAGAGATGCAGACCCAGATTTCATGGTGTCACTACAAACGAAGCTAAATCTCCTAACAATTACATATATTTCTTGTTCCCAACCTCAGAGGAAGTTTCTCAAGAAGTCTCAAGGCCAGCACAGCTCCATGTTTCTGGATTGTTTACCCTCTCCCTTACTTTTGGAAACTGTTCTACCACCTCCAGTGTTGTGAACTCCTGAGCATTTTCCATTCCACATATATATTCAGATTTTCTAACTCCTCTCCTCTAATTGTGTCTTACTTTTAGCGATGGTTATGTCAAGGCATTGTTTAGGATGAGAGAGGGAAGATTTTTGTGTATCACATTTTTGCATACACATTAGATTCATTTTCCTTTTTTCCATTTGAAATACTGAATCCCTGACACTAACCCATACCCTACTAGACTCTGACTACTAATCCTAATATCATGGAGAGAAAGAAACCTAACCGAATAGAAATACAGGCCTTTCATAGGAAGCATGGTGTATACTTCTATTTGCCTTCTGCATTATCAAGAGTATGTTTTTTAAATCTAGTCAACTTTTCTTGTAATATTTCTCCATGATTTTTTAAAATTATCACATATATAAATTCCTGTCTCCCTTTCTCTGTATCCTATTCAGCACATGTATTTTTTTATACATATATATATAATATCCTACCTGGTATCACACGGACAATCTTGTGAGCTCCCTGATTTTGGAATATAAAATTGTGAGAACAGATGACTCTCCCTAAATAATGATGGGACTGAAAATTCAACCTATGGGTGAGCTTCCTAGTGAAAAACACTATACATAAATCCATGTTCAGTAAAATGAATATTTTTGGATATGTGGATGAATTATATTTCATGATGAATTTCGATTGGCATATATATTGCTAAATATTAATGTGTGTGTGTGTGTGTGTGTATGTATTTTTTTTAAATCTGGAAAAAAAATATATATGTGTATATATATACATATATATATATATATATTATATATGTATATATATATATGTATATATATTATATATATATTATATATATATATATGTATATTCTCCAGATTTTAAAAAAATATGAAAAATATGTGTCTTATTATACACTCCCTAAATTCATTTATATTCATGTATGTGGGTTCAAAATCCACTTTTTACAAGATTATTTTCAGCAATATTTATACACCTGTAATACATATTGGTTTCCTACTACTGAATACTAAGTTCAGTAGGTGGTGCATACAAATCCTAATATTTCTACAGTACCTGACCCAGTTTAACATCAATGCAAGTAGATTGCTATGGGACATGATGTGTATTTTGAAGTTCATTTTTACTCAACACTGGTACATTACTATTTTTTCAGTATATGGACATCATAGGATATATTTTTTCACCCACAACTTCACAAAATTATAGGCATTTGGTTCACTCTCATTTACTTACTACTTCAGAACACATGTATTCCTCCATGTTTCTTTACTGGTCTTTTCACTAGACTTCTTTCTAAACACATTATTTTTGATTCCATAATCATTTTTGAAGCAATACTCACTCTTCACGATAAACCGTAACCCTAATATTACCATTACATATATAACTGGTTGGAATGATTGTATATATATCAATATAAGATTTCCAATACATTTTCAGATGCAAACTCAATCCATTATTTAAAGTTGGAACCAGTTATATACTTTATTCACAATCTGGTCTATTCATGCAACATCTCAATAATGATCAACACAAGGTACACCTATTTGTATCACCAGTACTAATTTATAAGTTTCCAGAATATTACTCCCCATAATGGTGGAAGAAATACTCATGTCACCTTATCAACATATAAATTTTATCACGGTAGTATTCTGGAAACAAAATGCAAAGGTCACACATATGATTGTACCAAAGCCTAAATGGAAAGTGACCATGGATTACTAAAAACATCCATGTCCAGGGTGCCTAATGCTCTCAAATGTCAATCCTATTGATTACTACATATTTGTTTTTTCCTAAGATTATATATTCAACCTCAAGCCTGTTGAAAATGTCTAATCCTATCACTCACTTTATACTTTGCCTGATTTCCTAATCTTTCTATTGATATCTGCTTTCCTACATATTTTTCCCTGTTCATCATTGTGACTTTCTCTTCAGATGTGCTGACATTTACATTCACTCTCTAACTGAAACCCTATTGCTAAAGAACTTTTGGTCCAACTCCTAGTCTCACTCTTCTTCCTAAACCTACTGACTATCTTCCTAATCCTACAGACTATCCCTTTTTGACTGGATGTTCTCTTCTACATTCAATCATCCGAGGTACACGGTCCTATGCCATTGTATATCGATTTATCTGAGACCTCGGTGCAGAACATAATTCAAGCTCAGTATACCAATCAAGGTTCTGTTGCCCTGAATGTCAGGAAGGTCTTTGCCTCAGGCCACCCCTTTATAAAGCCTGAAGAAAAAAATTTCAAATGGAAATAAATGGGCATCACCTGTCGCTCTTTGCTTAATTGCTTTGGAAAGGGATTTGTCTGAATCTGCCTCTTGGCCCTGTGTGAGGCTGTGGCTTCGATTCTCTGCACCTGATGGATCTAAAGAAAGATCCCATGTGTGCATTCAAAACCAAAATGGCAAAAAGAGCAGTCATTGTGGATGGGGATTCTTGCCTTTCTCTGTTAGGTTCCTGACCCCCTTCAAGTGAGATTAGGGATCCTCTTTGTCAAATGAATTCTTGAATGCTCTCCAGATGTGCTTGGATTTTCTCATGACTCCAAATCACATAAAAAATCTATACCTGACATTCAGTAAGCCTCAAATTATAGAAACAAAGCGGAATTAATGGCAGGCCTTTTTGATCACTCCTGGTTCACAGGAAGGGTGTCCAGGCCACCCTGACTTTAGGGAAATTAGAGGCAAGGGAGCTTATTCTGAAAACTGTCTTTAGTTGCAACCCTCATGGAAACTTCCATCCAGAACTTTTGATGAGGGTCTTTATGGACGAAGATGAGGGCCATGTGGTAGTTTTTTTGTTTTAATTGTGGTCATTTGTGTGGGGGTTGGAAGACATGACTTGGTCCACCTGGGCTTGAACTCTGGTGTGATTCCCCTTAAAGCCTGAGTTCTGGAACGTACCTCATAGAAGTATTGATATGAATTGTGTTGGTTTTTAGGAGGCCACGCATGATTGTCACCCTTTCAAACTGAGATCTAGGCCCAAGGTGGCTTTCCACAGAGCAATGGGAATCTCAGCCAGGAAATCACATGATTTTATTCTGAAAGACTTCGCAGCCATTGTTGGCCCTCGGAAGCAAGAAGGAGTGGCCATACTCATATCGAATAAAATCAACTTAAAACCTAAGTTAATCAAAAGTGATAAAGAAGGACACTATATACTGTTAAGAGGCAACATTCACCAACAAGACATAACAATTATCAATTTGTATGCACCAAACAATGGTGGTGCCAAGTCATAAAACAAACTCTCCTCAAGTTCAAGAGTCATATAGGCTATAGCACAATAATTACGGGTGACTTCAGCACACAACCCTCGCCATTGGACAGATCCTCTAGAGAAAATCTGAATTAAGAAACTATAGAACTCAATAGCACAATCAATAACCTAGACTTAACCAACATATATAGAATATATCAAACATCATAAAGTGGATACATGTTCTTCTCAGCAGCACATTGGTCCTACTCAAATATAGACCATATATTATGCCATATGGAAACTCTTAGTAAATATAAAAGTATGGAGATAATACCATGCACCATATCTGATCATAATGGAATGAAACTTGAAATTAATGATTGAAGAAGGAAGGAAAAATTCTACATCACATGGAAAATGAACAATATGTTACTGAATAATCAATGGGTTACAGAAGACATAAAGGAGGAGATAAAAAAATCTCTTAGATACAAATGAAAATACAGACACAACATACCGGATTCTGTGGGAAACAATGAAAGCAGTTTTAAGAGGGAAATTCATTTCTTGGAATTCTTTCCTCAAAAAAAGAAAAAAAACAACAAATAAATGATCTCACACTACATCTCAAAAACCTAGAAAAAAAAGAGCAAAACAACAAATGTAGTAGAAGACAAGAAATAATTAAAATTAGAGGAGAAATCAACAAAATTGAAACAAAAAAATTGAACAAATAAAAGTTGGTTCTTTGAAAATAAATTAAATCGACAGGCCCTTAGCCATGCTAATGAAGAGAAGCAGAGAGAGAACTCAAATTACTAACATATGGGATAAAAAAGGCAATATCACAACAGACACTACAGAAATACAGAAGATAATTCGAAAGTATTTTGAAACCCTATATTCCAATAAAACAGAAGATAATGAAGATATCGATAAATTTCTTATGTCATATGATCTGCCCAGATTGAGTCCGGAAGACACACAAAATTTAAATAGACCAATAACAAAGGAAGAAATAGAAGAAACCTTCAAAAGACTACCTACCAAAAAAAACCCTGGACCAGATGGTTATACAGCAGAGTTCTACAAAACGTTCAAAGATGAATTAATACCAATACTTTTCAAGCTATTTCAAAAAATAGAAAAAGAAGGAGTTCTTCCAAATTCATTCTATGAGGCCAACATCACCCTGATCCCAAAACCAGACAAAGACACTTCAAAGAAAGAAAACTACAGACCAATATCTCTAATAAACTTGGATGCAAAAATTCTCAATAAAATCCTGGCAAATCAAATACAAAAGCACATAAAAAAATTGTGCATCATGATCAAGAGGGATTCATCCCAGGGATGCAAGGCTGGTTCAATATACGGAAATCAATAAATACTATTCACCACATCAATAGACTTAAAGAGAAGAACCATATGATCATCTCGATAGATGCAGAAAAAGCATTCTACAAAGTACAGCATCCCTTTATGTTTAAAACTCTATAAAAACTAGGAATAACAGGAACTTACCTCAACATTGTAAAAGCTATATATGCTAAACCTCAGGCTAGCATCATTGTAAATGGAGAAAAACTGAAGGCATTCCCTTTAAAATCTGGAACAAGACAGGGATGCCATCTATCACCACTTCTATTCGATTTAGTTCTTGAAATACTAGCCAGAGCAATTAGACAGACAAAAGAAATTAAAGACTTAAAAATAGGAAAAGAAGAACTTAAATTATCGCTATTTTTGGATGACATGATAATATATTTAACAGACCCAAAAGGGTCTGCTAGAGTTAGTAAATGAATTCAGCAAAGTGGCAGGATATAAAATCAACACGCATAAATCTAAGGCATTCCTGTATATCAGCAACAAAACTTCTGAAATTTAAATGAGGAAAACCACTCCTTTTACAGTATACTCAAAGAAAATAAAAAACTTGGGAATCAACCTAACCAAAGAGGTGAAAGATTTATGCAATGAAATCTACAGAATCCTAAAGAGAGAGATAGAAGAAGATGTTAGAGGATGGAAAAGTATGCCCTGTACATGGATAGGCAGAAATAACATCATCAAAATGGCGATATTACCCAAAGTTCTCTACAGGTTTAATGCGATGCCAATCAAAAACCCAATGGCATTTCTTGTAGAAATAAATAAAGTAATCATGAATTTCATATGGAACAACAAAAGACCCAGAATAGCGAAAGCAATTCTAAGCAGGAAGTGTGAATCCAGAGTTCAAACTGTACTACAAAGCAATAGTAACAAAAACACTGTGGTACTGGTATCAAAACAGGCAGATGGACCAATGGTACAGAATAGAGGACACAGAGACAAATCCACAAAATTACAACTTTCTTATATTTGAAAAAGGGCCTAAAAGCATGCAATGGAAGAAGGATAGCATATTCAACAAATGGTGCAGGGACAACTGGAAATTCATATGCAACAAAATGAAACTGAATCCCTTTCTCTCACAATGCACAAAAGTTAACTCAAAATGGATCAAGGAGCCAGATATAAAATCAGAGACACTGCGTCTGATAGAAGAAAAAGTTGGCTACGATGTACATACTGTGGGGTTGGGCTCCAAATTCCTTAATAGGAAACCCATAGCCCAAGAGTTAATAAAAAGAATAAACAAATGGGACTTACTTAATCTAAAGAGATCTTTCTCAGCAAGAGAAAAAATAAGAGAGGTAAATAGAGAGCCTACATCCTGGGAACAAATTTTTACCCCTTACACTTCAGATAGAGCCCTAATATCTAGAATATACAAAGAACTCAAAAAAATTAAACAATGAGATAACAAATAACCCAATCAACAAATGGGCCAAGGATCTTAACAGACACTTCACAGAGGAGGACATACAATCAATCAACAAGTACATGAAAAAATGTTCACCATCTCTAGCAGTCAGAGAAATGCAATCAAAACCACCCTAAGATACCATCTCACTCCAGTAAGATTGGCAGCCATTATGACGTCGAACAACAATAAGTGTTGGTGAGGATGTGGGGTAAAGGGTACACTTGTACACTGCTTGTGGGACTGCAAATTGGTGAGTACAATATGGAAAGCAGTATGGAGATTCATGGGAAAGCTGGGAATGGAACCACCATTTGACCGAGATATCGCCCTTCTCAGACTCTTCCCTGAGGATGTTAATAGAGAGCAGTATAAGGATACTGCCACATCGATGATCATAGCGGCACAATTCACAATAGCTAGACTTTGGAACCAACCTAGATGCCCTTCAATAGACGAATGGATAATAAAAATGTGGCATCTATACACAATTGAGTATTACACAGCACTGAAAAATGACAAAATCATAGAATTTGCAGGGAAATGAATGGCATTAGAATAGATTATGCTAAGCGAATCTATCCAATCCTTAAAAAACAAATGCCAAATGTTTCCTTTTATATAGAGAGAGCAAATAAGAAGAGAACAGGGAGGAAGAACATGAGAAAAATATTAAAACTAAACAGAGATGAGTGGGGGGAGAGAAAGGGAGAGAGAAGGAAAAGCATATGGAAATGGTAGGAGACTACTCAATGTTACACAAAATTACATATAAGAGGTTGTGAGGCTAAAGAGGGGAAAACAAGGGAGAGAATTAAACAACAGCAGATGAGGTAGAGAGGGAAGATGGGAGGGGAGGGGGAATAGTAGGGGATAGGAAAGGTAGCAGAATACAACAATAACTAGTATGCTATTATGTAAAAACGTGAGTGTGTAACTGATGTGATTCTGCGATTTGTATTTGGGGTAAAAATGGGAGTTCATAACCCAATTGAGTCAAATGTATGAAAGATGATATATCATGAGTTTTATAATGTTTTGAACAACCAAAAATAAAAAGAATTGAATTTCCAATATTTGAGTCATTTAACAACTTTATTTTTTAATAAAATTGTCTTTTATTTGTTATCTTACTTGCTGGTATCTGCCTTTCAGTTTTAAAAAACTATGAGCTGTAGCCATTCATCCATGTAGTATGTAAAAGAAAATTTTGAGTGTCTCCATGTTACCAGATTGGCAAGGCATCAAGGTTTCCTTCACAAACAAGGTGAAGGCTTTGCCATTAGAAATTTAACATTCTGCAAAACAATTTTTTTAACTTTCCAATTAAATTTCCAAAAAAATTTAGAAAAAGAAGAATATAATCCCCACAGTAAGAAGGCCTCAAAGTGGAGAAGTGGAGCATTTACGGCAGGCCTATTTGATCACTCCTGGTTCACAGGAAGCATGTCCAATCCACCCTGACGTTAGGCAAATGAGGGGCAAGGGAGCTTATTTTGGGCACTGGTTTGGCTGTGCCCCTCATGGAAAACTCCATCCACAGGTTATGATGTGTGTCTATATGGAAGAAGATGAGAACCATGTGGGAGTGTTTTGGTTTTAATTGTGGTCATTTGTGTGGTAGTTGGAAGAGATGACTGGATCCACCTGGGCTTGAACTCTGATGTGATTCCCCTTAGAGAATGAGATTTGGAACTAACTTCAGAGAAGTATTGCCATGAATGTTGTTGGGATTTCAGGAGGCCACACATGAGAGTCGCCCTTGGAAACTGAGGTCTAGGCCCAGGGAGGCTTTCCAGAGAGCACTGGGAATCTCAGCTAGGATATCACAGGTTTTATTCTGAAAGACTTGGCAGCCATCGTTGAGAGTCAAAACACACATGACCTCACATTGTAGACCTCAATGGGCCTGGCTTCATGTGACAATTTGGCCACTCTTTGGGAAGCCTTGCCTGTGAGAGATCTCCAGATCCTTCATTAAAATGAGCTTCCTCAACATTTAATGGATCCTGAATGAATTGAAACCCACAGTACCAACAATTTCATCTGTGAAAAATAGTTAGATAAATACCATAAAATTTTAGAAATTCTCATGACCAGGTGGCACTGGAGAACCATTGGATGTCCTGTTGCTGATCATGAGTATACCAGACAGTGCCTTGATTGACTAGGTATCATGAAAATCGTGTAGAACAGAGATGCCAGTAAGTTGGAGCCTGCTGAGTAGTGGGCCTAGAGCAGTGGTGTGCAGGTGTGTGATAAAACATCTCTGGTGGGGCCATGTGGATCTGCCATTGACTTTCAAATGCCTTGAGACAGACACGGTGCAGCCAGCAGACCCTTCTATATAAAGGCATCTTGTTATATGGAGATTTTTCACGGCAATGTTTAGAATCAGGTTGCTATGGTCAAGGGGCAAGCTATGTGGGATAGAAGCCTAGTTGGTGCATTCTCATGCAGACACTGACCCACCACACGTGACAGAACTCCCTCCAGCACTGTGTCCCACTTGAACTCCTTGTATTTCGTGAAGCAAATACCAAACTCCCAGTGCAGCAGCAAGAAACAAAACGAAAAGTCGAGGATGACCAAATGGCTTCACAGTCCACATGGGGAGACACTTAGCCCCAGTGGCCACAATTTAGCTACAAAGAGAGAATTTAGCACTGCTGCCTCATGGTCATTGGAAAATAAGAAACCATGTCCTCCTGGTCACATAGATGCAGACCTAGCTTTGATGGTCTCACTACATCGGAAGTTAAAGCTCCTGAAAACAACATATATTTCAAGTGCCCAAGCTCAGAGGCAATTTCTCAAGAAGTGTTTAGGCCAGCAGATCTCCATGTTTGTGGAGTGTTTACCATGTCACTTACTTTTGGAAACTGCTCTATCAACTCCAAGGTTGTGAATTCCTGAGCATTTTCCATTCTAAATATATATTCACAGATTTTCTAACTCTTCTCCTCTAATTCTGACTTACTTGTGGCGAAGGGAATGTCAAGTCATTGTTCTGGATGAGAGAGAGAAGATTTTGTTTAGCACATATTTGCATAAACATTGGATTCATTTTACAATTTTCTGTTTGAAATACTGAATCCCTGACACTAACCCATACCCTACTAAACTCTGACTACTAATCCTAATATAATGGAGAAAAATAACCCAAACAGAATAGAAATACAAGCATTTCAGAGGAAGCATGGTGTATAGTTGGACTTACCTTTTGCATGATATAAGGTAGGAGTTATAAATCTAGTCAATTATTTGTTGAAATAATTCTCCATGTGTTTTTAAAGTTAAGAAATATGTGAATTCCTGTCTCCCTTTCTCTGTAGCCTATTAAGCAAATGTATTTTTATATGCACAAATAGAATCCTACCTGGTTTCACATGTACATTCTTGTGAGGTGGCTGAATTGGCAGATACAAATTGTGAGAAGAGATCACTCCTCCTAAACGCTGTTTTAACAGAAAATTCAACCCATGAGTGAGCTTCCTAGATGAACAACACTATACATATATTACTGTTCAGTAAAATGAATATTTTGGGATATGCGGATGAGTTATTTTTCATGATGAATTTCAGTTGGCATATATATTGCTACATTATAATGTGTGTGTGTTTGTGTGTCTATATATATATATATATTCTCCAGATTTACCAAAATATGAAATATATGTGTCTTCTTATACACCGCCTGAATTCATTCATATTCATATATGTGGATTTATAATCAACTTTTAACAAGTTTATTCTCAGAAATATACATCCACTGAAATACATATTTGTTTCCTAGTACTGAAAACTAACTTCAGGGAAGGGTGCTTACAAATCGTAATATTTCTACAGTAACTGACCAAGTTTAACATCAATGCAAGTAGATTCCTATTGGATGTGATGTGTTTATTAAAGTTCATTTTTATTCAAACCTTGTACGTTATTATTTCTTCAGTTTATAGACATCATAAAATATATCCTTTCATTCACAAATTCACAAATTTATAAATATTTGGTTCACTTTCAATCACTTCCTCCTTCAGAACACTTATATTTCTCCATGTTTCTTGACTCGTCTTTTCACTAGACTTCTTTCTAAACACATTATTTTCGATTCCATAATCATTTTTGAAGCAAAACTCATTCACTATTCATGATAAACGGTAACCCTAAGATAACCATTAGATATGTAAGTGGTTGGAATGAATGTATGTATATCAATAAATGATTTCTTCTATTTTTTCAGATATCAATACAATCCATTATTTAAATTTGGAACCAGTCATATAATTTATTCACATTATGGTCTATTAATGCATCATCTCTATATTCATGAACACAGGGTAAGCCTATTAGTATCCCCAGTACTAATTTATATCTTTTCAAAATATTTCCCCCAGAAATGGTGGAAGAAATACTCATGTCACCTGATCTTCATATACATATTATCACAGTAATATTTTGGACACAAAATGCGAAGGTCACCCTTATGATTGTACCAAAGCCTCAATGGAATGTGAACATGGATTACTAAATATATCCATGTCCAGGTTGCCTAATGCTCTCAAATGTCAATCTTATTGGTGACTACAAATTTGTTTCTTCTTAAGATTATGTATTCAACCTCAACCCTGTTGAAAATCTTTAATCCTATCATGTTATACTTTGCCAGATTTCCTAATGTCTCTATTGATGTCTGCTTTCCTACATATTTTCCCCAGTTCATCATTGTGCCTGACTCTTCACATATGGTGTCATTTATATTCACTCTCTAACCAAAACCGTATTGCTAAAGAACATTTGGTCCAAATCCTAGACTCACTCTTCCTCCTAAACCTACTGACTATCTTCCTAATCCTACACACAATCCCTTTTTGACTGGATGTTCTCTTCTACATTTAATCATCTGAGGTACAGGGTCTTATGCCATTGTATATCAATTTAACTGAGACCTCGGTGCAAAACATAACTCAAGCTAAGGATCCCAATCAAGGGTCCAAATCCTTCTATTCTTCAAATATTACCTAGATTTCTGTTTTCATACTTATGTTCTACCTCTATATTCTTATAAATATCGCTGGTTCCCAATACAATTATTCATCCAGCAGAATGATTTCCAACCCAAATCGAACATGCTATTAACCCTGACCATACAATATTCCCTCAATCTCACTTTACAGAAGAGCAGGGACAAAGTTCGTATTACAATACAGGAAGTTAGGAGATCTTCCACCTGCTGAGTACCTCAAAATCCATGCAGAAATTATCCCTGGAGAAGATGCAGGCAGCTATGAAGGACCTGAGAGAACAAAAGTCATATTCCATCGCAAACAACATGGTCAGGATGAAAGGATGTGTCTGAGTCAGCCTCTCTATTCTTAATGTAGGGAAGATGGACCAAACTAGGCCTGTGTGGAGAGCTGTTCCCAGGTGACTATGGTTTCTATACCATTCTAACATGTGAAAGTATCACAGGAAGTAGGGCAGCCTCCATGTCAGGAGACAATAGGAAGAAACTGTTAGGACAAAGTGGTGGCCAAGACAGTGACCTCATTCATTTTCTGAAGGTAGTGACCTCACCTCACTTCCTTGGTGATGGAGGTCTCTGAATTTTGTGATCCAGGAAGCCAGGCACCCTGAGCCAGTCCCAGTCGCAGTCACAGTGGGCTCATTTCTTTGGATTTACCAAGGACAGAGTCAGTCTTTCTTGGTACCTACTGATGTAAGGGTTGCCAAATACCAAGAAAGCTGTGAAGAGGGGTCTTTCCTGAGAGCATAGGAGTTGGCTCACCACTGCCTCCTTACAAATTCACAGATTTGATGAAGGAGACCAGATCTGAGACAGAAAGGCCATTTCTGGGTTACATCGTATGTCCTACCAGTCAGAGGACACTCCAGATAGTCACAGACCTACTTGGAAGAAGGAGGTGCATTTGTGGGTGTTGGTTTGTGTTTGTGGTTTTTTCTCATGATCTGAGAATAGGTAAAAAAGGAGGTTTGTTTGGTATGGAGTGGACTGTTTCTAGTAAGTCATTTGACAAGGAGACTGTTTCTGTGTCTGTGTATCCCACTGTGTTTTTCTTTGTAGATATTAGAAAAGAAAATAGCTCATTGGGTGTGTCCTGTCTAGTAGAAAACTTCCCAGTATGCATCCTTCCCAATTAATGAATGGACTGAGGCTTGCCTTATCCATGGGCAACACCTGCTATCTACCTATGTTCTCATTTTGTTCCTGAATTCTGGCCACTCTAAAGATTAGTATCATGTATTTTTGTACAAGATACGTACCACCTCCAAGCTCTGTGACATAGCCATGTACTGGATAGCTGAAGGGAATGGCGAGCATCTCAGAAAACTCACATATCAGAGTAACCAGGAAAGTCTCCTAGGAGAAACCCTGCTTGGGGGCTTTTGATTACCTATTGTTCTGTTGCTCTGAATGTCAGAAAGGTCTTTGCCTCAGGCAAAACCTTAGTGAAGCCTGAAGAAAAGAGTTTTCAAATGGAAATGAATGGGAATCACCTGTGGCTTTTTACTTCATTGCTTTGGAAAGGGATTTGTCTGAATCAGCCTCTTGGCCCTGTGTGAGCCTGTGGTTTAGATTTTCAGCACCTGATGTATCTAGAGAAAGATCCCATGTGGGCATCCAAAACCAAAATGGAAAAATAGATCAGTCATTGTACATGAAGCCTCTCGCCTTCCTCTGTAATATTAATGACCTCCATCAAGTGAG
Organism: Callospermophilus lateralis; assembly: GCF_048772815.1. Classification (NCBI taxonomy): domain Eukaryota; kingdom Metazoa; phylum Chordata; class Mammalia; order Rodentia; family Sciuridae; genus Callospermophilus; species Callospermophilus lateralis. The sequence goes on from NW_027512775.1 coordinate 169,521, forward strand.
AATAGGGATCATTTGTGTCAAATGAGTTCTTCAAAGCCCTGCAGAGGCTGGACAATAGGTGCTTGCGTTTTCTCATGACTCCAATTCACACAAAGAATCTATACCCCACAGTCAGTAGGCCTCAAATTTGAGAAGTGGAGCAGTATTAACAGCAGTCCTATATGATCACTTCTGTTTCACAGGAATGTTGTCCAGGCCACCCTGACTTTAGGCAAATGAGGGGCAAGTGAGATTATTTTTGACACTGTCTTGGGCTGTGCCCCTCATGGAAACCTCCAGCTAGAGGTTATGATTAGTGTCTATATAAAAGAAGAAGAGGGCCCTGTGGGAGTGTTTTGGTTTTAATTGTCGTCATTTGTGTGGCAATTGGAAGAGATGCCTGGGTCCACCTGGGCTTGAACTCTGTTGTGATTCCCCTTAGAGACTGAGTTGTGGAACTGAGCTCAGAGAAGTATTGCCATGAATTGTGTTGAGATTTTTGGAGGCCAAGCATGAGATTCGCCATTGGAAACTGAGATCTAGGCCCAGGGTGACTTTCCACAGAGCACTGGGAATCTCAGCCAGGATATCACAAGATTTTATTTTGAAAGATTGTCAGCCATAGTTGAGAGTCAAAACACACATGGAATTCACATTGTAGACCTCAATGGGCCTGGCTTCATGTGACCTTTTGCCCACTCTTTGGGAAGCCTTGCCTGTGAGAGTTCTCCAGACCTTTCATTGAAATGAGATTCCTCACCTTTTAATGGTTCCTGTATAAATTGAATCCCACAGTGACTCCAACTTCATTATTAAAAAATATCTAGATAAATACCATGAATTTTTTGAAATTACCATGACCAGGTTGCACTGGAGAACCTCTGGATGTCCTGTTGCTGATCATGACTGTACCAGACAGTGCCTTGATTGACTGGGTTTCATGGAAAAAGTGTAGAACATAGATGCCAGAAAGTTGGAGCCTGCAGACTAGTGGGCCTAGAGCAGTGGAGTGTAGGTGTGTGAAAAAAACATTTCTGGTGGGGCCACGTGGATCTGCCATTGGCTTAGAAATCACTTGTGACTGACATGGTACAGCCAGCAGACTGTATGTAAAGGCATCTTATTATATGGAGAGGATTCCTGCCAATGTCCAGAATCAGGTTGCTATTGTCAAGTTGAAAAGCTATGTGGGATTGAAGCCCCACTGGTGCATTTTAGTAACCCACCACACGTGAGAGTACATCCTCCAGCACTGTGTCCCAGTAGAACTCCTTGTATTTCGTGAAGCCAATACCAAACTCACAGTGCAGCAGTAAAAAACACCACGAAAGTGGATAATGACCAAATGGCTTTTCAGACAACACAGTTAGATACTTAGACCCCAGTGGCCAAAGTTTACCTACAAAGAGAGAATTCAGCACTGCTGCCTCATGTTCACTAGAAAATAAAAAACCATGTCATCCAGGTCACATAGATGGAGACCCAGAATTGATGGTCTCACTACAAAGGAAGCTAAAGCTCCTGACAACAACATATATTTTAACTGCCCAAGCTCAGAGGCAGTTTCTCAAAAAGGCTAGCAGAGCTCCATGTTTGTGGAGTGTTTACCCTCTCTCTTTTTGTAACCCGTTCTACCTCCTACAAGTTTGTGAACTCCTGAGCATTTTCCTTTCCACATATGTATTCACAGATTTTCTAACTTTTCTCCACTAATTGTTTCTTATTTGGGGCGAAGGTAATGTCAAAGCATTGTTCTGGATGAGAGTGGGAAGATTTTTGTGTAGCACATATTTGCATACACATTAGATTCATTTTCCTATTTTCCATTTGAAATACTGAATCCCTGACCCTACCCCATACCCTACTAGACTCTGACTACTAATCAAAATATGATGGAGAAAAAGAAACTTAACAGAATAGAAATACAGGCCTTTCATAGGAGTCATGGTGTATACTTGGACTTGCCTTCGGCTTTATCAATGGTATGTGTTATAAATCTAGTCAACTTTTCATTGTAATACTTCTCCATGAGTTTTTAAAATTAACACATATGTAAATTTCTGTCTCACTTTCTCTGTAGCCTATTCATCACATGTATTTTTTAATGCATCTTTAGAATTCTACCTGGTATCACATGTACATTCTTGTGAGCTTGCTTATTTTGGAAGATACAAATTGTGAGAAGAGATCGCTCCCTCTAAATACTGATGGAACTGGAAATTCTACCTATGGGTGAATTTCCTAGATGAACAGTATTATGCATAAATAAATGTTCAGTAAAATGAATATTTTTGGATACGTGGATGATATCTATTTTATTATGATTTTCGAATGGCATATATATTGCTACATTTTAATGTCTGTGTATGTGAGTATCTAATTATCTATCTATCTATCTATCTATCTATCTATCTAGATATAGATATCTACTCTTTAGATTTTCCAAAATATGAAATATATGTGTCTTATTATACACTTTCTAAATTCACTCATGTGTGTGTATGTGGATTTATAATCAAATTTTTACAAAATAATTCTTAGAAATATTCATCCACCTTAAATACATATTTATTTCCTAGTACTGAAAACTAAATTCAGTGAATGGTGCATACAACTCGTAATATTTCCACAGTGACTGACCCAGTTTCACATCAATGCAAGTAGACACCTATGGGACCATGATGTGTATTTTGAAGTTCATTTTTATTCCACACTGATACATTACTATTTCTGCAGTTTATGGACATTATAGGATATATCCTTTCATCCACAATTTCACAAATTTATAGGCATTTGGTTCACTTTCAATCACTTCCTATTTCAGAACACATGTATTCCTCCATGTTTCTTGACTGTTCTTTTCATAAGATTCTTTCCAAACACATTATTTTTGATTTCCATAATCATTTTTGAAGCAAAACTCAGACACTCTTCATGATAAACCATAATGCTAATATTATCATTAGATGTATAACTGGTTAGAATGAATTTATGTATATCAATATAAAATTTCCTATATATTTTCAGATATCAATTCAATCCATTATTTAAAGTTTGAACCAGTTATATTATTTATTCACAGTATGGTCTATTAAGGCATCATCTCTATATTCATAGACCGATGGTATACCTATTTGTATCCCAAATACTAATTTATAAGTCTTTAAAATATTGCTTTAAGAATTGGTGGAAGAAATACTCTAGTCACCTGATATACATACACATTTTATCACAGTAATATTCCTGACACAAAATGCAACGGACACACTTATGATTGTACCAAAGCCTATATTGAAAGTGAGCATGTATTACTAACAACATCCAAGTCCTGATTAACTAATGATCTCAAATATCATTCCTATTGGTGACTACATATTTGTTTTTTCATAAGATTAAATATTGAATCTGAACCCTGTTAAAAATGTCTTATCCTATCACTCACTTTGTACTTTGCCTGATTTCCTAATGTCTCTATTGATATCTGATTTCCTACACATTTTCCCCAGTTCATCACTGTGACTGACTCTTCAAATATGCTGACATTTACTTTCACTCTTTAACAAAAACCCTATATCTAAAGAACATTTGGTCCAATTCCTCGACTCACTGAAATGGGTTCTTCAAAGCCCTGCAGAGGGTAGCCCATAGGTGCTTGATTTTCTCATGACCCCAATTCACATAAAGAATCTATGCCCCACAGAGAGTAGGCCTCAAATTGGAGAAGTAGAGCAGTATTAATGGCAGGCCTATTTTATCACATCTGGTTCACAGAAAGGGTTTCCAGGCCACACTGAGTTTAGGCAAATAAGGGGCAAGTGAGCTTATTTTGGACACTTCCTTAGGCTGCGCCCCTCATGGAAACCTCCTGCAAGAGGTTATGATGAGAGTTTATATTGAAGAAGATGAGGGCCATGTGGGAGTGTTTTGGTTTAATTGTGGTCATTTGTGTGGTGGTTGGAAGAGATGACTGGGTCCGCATGGACTTCAACTCTGGAGTGATTCCCCTTAGAGACTGAAATGAACTCAGAGAAGTATTGACATGAATTGTGTTGGGATTTTAGGAGGCCACACATGAGAGTTGCCCTTGGAGACTGAGATCTAGGCTCAGGATAGCTTTCCAAAGAGCACTGGGAATCTCAGGCAGGATATCACATGACTTTATTCAGAAAGACGTGGCAGCCATTGTTGAGAGTCAAAACACACATGGACCTCAATTGTAGACCTCAATGGGCCTGGCTTAATGTGACCTTTTGGCCACTCTTTGGGAAACCTTGCCTCTGAGAGTTCTCCCGAGCTTTAATTGAAATAAGCTTCCTCACCATTTCATGGTTCCTGAATAAATTGAAAGCCACAGTGCCTCCAACTTCATCCTTGAAAATTGGCTAGATAAATACCATGAATTTTTTAAATTTCCATGAACAGATGGCACTGGAGAACCTTTGGATATCTGTTGCTGATCATGAGTGTACCAGACATTGCATTGATTGACTGGGTTTCATGAAAATGGTGAGAACAGAGGTGCCAGAAAGTTGGAGCCTGCTGATTAGTGGGCCAAGAGCAGTGGTGGGAGGTGTATGATAAAACATCTGTCGTGGGGACAAGTGGTTCTGCCATTGGTTTCCGAATGACTTGTGACTGACATGTTGCAGCCAGCAGAACCTTACAAGTAAAGGGACCTTGTTATATGGAGAGGTTTCAGGGCAATGTTCAGAATCAGGTTGCTATGGACATGGGTGCAAGCTTTTTGGGATAGAAGCCTGGTTGGTGCATTCTCCTGCAGACCCTCAACCACTACACGTGAGAGTACTCCCTCTAGCACTGTGTCCCAGTTTTTCTCCTTGTATTACGTGAAGCCAATACCAAACTCCCAGTGCAGCAGTAAGAAACACCACGAAAAGTGGAGTATGACCAAATGGCTTCACAGATCACATGGTTAGACACTTAGACCCCAGTGTCCTCAGTTTACTAACAAAGGGAAAATTCAGAACTTCTTCCTCATGTTCAATAGCATATAAGGAACCATGTCATCCAGGTCACATAGATGCCAACCCAGGTTTGATGGTCTCAATACAAAGGAAGCTAAAGCTCCTGACAACAACAAATTTTTCAAGGGCCCAAACTCAGAGGCAGTTTCTCAAAAACTCATTAGGCCACCAGAGTTCCATGTTTGTGGAGTGTTTACCCTGTACCTTACTTTTGGAAATTCCTCTACCACCTCCAAGGTTGTGAACCCCTGAGCATTTTCTTTTCCAGATATATATTCACAGATTTTCAAACTCTTCTCCACTAATTGTGTATTACTTGTGGCGAAGGAAATATCAAGGCATTGTTTTGGAGGACAGTGGGAAGATTTTTGTCTAGCAAATATTTGCATACACATTAGATTCATTTTCCTATTTTCCATTAGAAATACTGAATCCCTGTTACTAACCCATACCCTACTAGACTCTGACTACTAATCTTAATATGATGTAGAAAAAGAAACCTAACAGAATAGAAATACAGGCCGTACATAGGAGGCATGGTGTATACTAGGACTTGCCTTCTGCTTTATCAAGTGTATGTGTTATAAATCTAGTCAACTTTTTATTGTAATACTTCTCCATGAGTTTTTAAAGTTAACACATATGTACATTTCTGTCTCCCTTTCTCTGTAGCCTATTCATCTCATGAAATTTATTATGCATATTTAGTATCCTACCTGGTATCACACGTACATTCTTGTGAGCTTGCTGTTTTAGGATGATACAGATTGTGAGAAGAGATCACTCCCCCTAAATACTGATGGAACTGAAAATTCAACGTATTGGTGAATTTCCTAGATGAACAGCATTATACATAAATCCATGCTCAGTAAAAAGAATATTTTTGGATATGAGGATGATATATATTTCATAATGAATTTTGATTGGCATACATATTACTACATTTTAATGTCTGTGTTTGTATCTATATATATATTTTTTTTTCTCCAGATTATTCAAAATATGAAATATATGTGTCTTATTATACACTCATTAATTTAACTCATGTTCCTATATGTGGATTTATAATCAAATTTTCACAAGATTATTCTCAGAAATATTCATCCACATGAAATACATATTTATTTCCCAGTACTGAAAACTAACTTTGGTGAATGGTGCTTACAAATACTAATATTTGTACAGTAACTGACCCAGTTTAACATCAATGCAAGTAAAATCCTATGGGACATGATGTGTATTTTGAAGTTCATTTTTATTCAACACTGGTACATTACAATTTCTTCAGTTTATGGACATCATAGGATAATACTTTTCATCCACAAGTTCACAAATCTGTACGCATTTGGTTCACTTGCAATTACTTGCTGTTTCAGAACATATGTATTCCTCCATGTTTCTTGAGTGTTCTTTGCATGAGATTATTTCCAAACATATTATTTTCGATTTCCATAATCATTTTTGAAGCAAAACTCCCACACTCTTCATCATAAACCATAATGCTAAAATTACCATTAGATGTATAACTGGTTAGAATGAACTTATGTATATCAATATAAGATTTCCTATATATTTTCAGATATCAATTCAATCAATTATTTAAAGTTTGATCCAGTTATATTATTTATTTACAGTATGGTCTATTAAGGCATCATCTTTATAATCATAGGCACAGGGTACACGTACTTGTGTCCCCAATACTAACTTATCAGTCTTAAAATGTTGCTTTCAGAAATAGTTGAAGAAATACTGTTGTCACCTGATATACATTTACATTTCAACACAGTAATATTCCTGACAAAAAATGCAAAGGACATCCTTATGATTGTCCCAAAGCCTAAATTTAATGTGAGCATGTATTACTAACAACATCCATGTCCTGATTAACTAATGACCTTAACTAATGATCTCAAATATCATTCCTATTGGTGACTACATATTTGTTTCTTCCTAAGATTATATATTCAAACTCAACCATGTTAAAAACATCTTATCCTATCACTCACTTTGTACTTTCCCTGATTTCCTAATGTCTCTATTGATATCTGCTTTCCTACACATTTTCCCCAGTTCATCACTGTGACTGACTCTTCACATATGCTGACATTTACATTCACTCTCTAACCAAAACCCTATATCTAAATAACTTTTCGAACTATCTCTTTTTGTCTGGACGATCTCTTCCTCATTCAGTCATCCAAGGTACAAGGTCCTATACCATTGTATATCGATTTATCTGAGACAACTTTGCGGAAATAATTCAAAGCTAAGTATCCCAATCAAGGGCCCAATGTTCATCTGGGTTTGAAATCTTTCCTATATTTCTGTTTTCATACTTATATTACACCTATATATGCTTGTAATATCGGAGGTTCCCAATACCATTATTCATCTCACAGAATGATTCCTAACCCAAATCGAACATGCTATTAACCCTAACCATGCACTGTTCCCTCAATTTAACTTTACGAAGAGCAGGGACAGAGTTGGTGTTATAATACAGGTAGATAGGGGATCTTCCACCTGTTGAGAACCTCAAGTTCCATGCAGAAATAAACCCTGGAGAAGATGTAGGCAGCTATGAAGAACCTGAGAGAGCAACAGATATCTTCCTTGGTAAAATACCTGGTCAGGATGAAGCGATGTGTCTGAGTAAGCCTCTCTCTTCTTAATGTAGAGAAGATGGACCAAACCAGGTCTGTGTGGAGAGCTGTTAACATGTGCCTATGGTTGATATACCATTCTATCTTGTGAATGTGACACAGGAAGTAGGGACAGCCTCTCTCTCATGGGACCCTTGGAAGCAAATTTAGGATAAAGTGGTTGCCAAGATAGTGACCTCATTCGGTTCCTGAAGGAAGTGACCTACCTCACTTCCTTGGTGATGGAACTCTCTGAACTTGGGATCCAGGAAGCCAGGCACTCAGAGCCAGTCCCAGTCCCAGTCCCAGTGGGTTCACTTGTTTGGATTTACCAAGGACAAAGTCGGTCTTTCTTGGTACATACTGATGTGTGGATGGCTAAATGCCAGGAAAGCTCTGAAGAGGGGCCTTTCCTGAGAAAGCAGGTAGTGACTCACTGATTGATGCTGACAACTTTACAGAGTTGGTAAAGGAGACCTGATCTGAGACAGGAAAGTCCATTTCGAGGGAGCAGAGTAAGGCCCACCAGTCTGAGGACACTCTGGATAGTCACAGACCTACTTGGGTAATGGAGGTGCCTTTGTGGGTGTGGGTGTGAATTTGTAGTTTTGTATCATGTTCTGAGAATAGGTAGGAAAGGCAGTATGTTTGGTTTGGAGTGGACTGTTTTTGGTAAGTCATTTGACATGGCGAGTGTTTCTATGTTTGTGTTTCCCACTTTTTCCGTGGTTGTAGATATTAGAAAAGTGAATGCATCAATGGATGTGTCCTGTCTAGTAGAAAGCATCTCAGCACACATCCTGCCCAATTTATAAATGGACTGTGGCTTGCCTTATATGGGCAACACCTACTTCTTTCCTTAGTTCCTGTTTTCTTCCTGAATTCTGGCCACTCTCCAGAATAGGCTCATGTTTTTTTGTCCAAGATATGGACCTCTGTCGAGTTCTGTGACATGGCCATGTACTGGATAGATAAAGGGAATTGGGAGCATCTCAGAAAACTCGGATATCAGTGTGACCAGTAAAGTCTCAGTAGAGAAACCCTGCTTTGTGCCTTTTGCTAACCTACTGTTCTGTTGACCTTAATGTCAGGAAGGTCTTTTCCTCAGGCCACCATTTTGTGAAGCCTGAAAAAAACTGCTTTCAATTGGAAATGAATGAGCATCACCTGTGGCTCTTTGCTTAATTGCTTTGGAAAGGGATGTGTCTGAATCATCCTTTCGGCTCTGAGAGAGGCTGTGGCTTTGATTTTCAGCACCTGATGGATCTAAAGAAAGATCCCATGTGTGCATCCAAAACCAAAATGGCAAAAAGATCAGTCATTGTGGATGAAGTCTCTTGCTTCCTCTGTTAGGTTCCTGACCTCCATCAAGTAAGTAGAGGGATCCTTTGAGACAAATGAGTTCTTCAAAGCCCTGCAGCAGTGCTTGGGTTCTCACATGACTCCAAATCACATAAAGAATCTATACCTCACAGTCAGTAGGCTTCAAAATGAAGAAACAGAGCAGTATTACTGGCAGGCCTATTTGATCAATCCTGGTTTACAGGAAGGGTGTCCAGGAAACCCTGACTTTAGGAAAATGAGGGGAAAGGGAACTTATTTTGGACACTGTCTTGGGCTGCGCCCCTTATGGAAACCTCCAGCCAGAGGTTATGATGAATGTCTACATGGAAGAAAATGAGGGCCATGTGGGAGTATTTTGGTTTTAATTGAACATATTATTAACCCTAACCATACACTGTTCCCTCAATCTAAGTGTTCAGAAAAGCAGGGAAAGATTTGGTCTTACAATACAGGAATGCAGGGGATCTTCCACCTGCTGAAAACTTCAAAGTTCCATGCAGAAATGATCCCTGGAGAAGATGTAGGCAGCTATGAAGGACATGATAGAGCAAAAGGCATCTTCCATGGCAAACAACCTGGTCAGGATGAAGGGTTGTGTCTGAATCAGATTCTCTCTTCTTAAGGTAGAGGAGATGAACCAAACTAGGCCTTTGTGGAGAGCTGTTCCCAGGTGACTATGGTTTCTATACTATTCTAACTTGTGAAAGTGTCACAGGTAGTAGGGACATCCTCCATGTTATGAGACCTTAGGAAGCAAATGTTAGGACAAATTGGTTGCCAAGGCAGTGACCTCATTCAGTTACTAAAGGAAGTGACCTCACCTCACATCCTTGTTGATGGAACTCTCCAAATTTGGGTTCCAGGAAGCCAGGCACCAAGACCCAGTCCCAGCACCAGTTCCAGTGTTCTCACTTGTTTGGATTTTCCGAGGACAGAGTCAGTCTTTTGTGGTACCTACTTATGTGAGAATGGCCAAATTCCAGAAAAATTCTGAAGAGCGGCCCTTCCGGAGAAAACAGGTAGAGGCTCACTGCTGGCTCCTGAAAACTTCACAGAGTTGACCAAGGAGCCCAGTTCTGGGGAACATAGTATGGCCCTCCGGTCAGAGGACACTCTGGATAGTTCCAGACCTACTTGGGGGAAGGAGGTGCCTTTGTGGTTGTGGGTATGGGTTTGTGGTTTTTTCTTTTGTTCTGAGAATAGTTAGGAAAGGGGGTGTGTTTGGTTTGGAGTGGAGTGTTTCTAGTTAGTCCTTTGACAAGGCGAGTGTTTTTAGGTCTGTGTATCCCACTGTGTCCGTGGTTGTAGACATTAGAAAAGAGAATGCCTCAATGGGTGTATCCTCTCAAGGAGAAAACTTCCCAGCATTCATCCGGCACAATTTATAAATGGAGTGTGGCTTGCCTTAACAATGGGCAACACCAACTATCTTCCTACGTTCCTGTTTTCTTCCTGAATTCTGGCCACTCTCCAGAATAGGCTCATGATTTTGTGTCCAATATATGAACCACTTCCAAGATCTGTGACATGGCCATATACTGGATAGCTGAAGGGAATTGCAAGCATCTCTGAAAACTCAGATATCAGTGTAGCCAGTAAAGTCTCAGTGGAGAAACCCTGCTTTGGGCCTTTTGATTACCTATTGTTATGTTGCCCTGAATATCAGGAAAGTCTTTGTCTCAGGACACCCCTTTGTGAAGCCTGAAGAAAACAGTTTTCACATGGAAATGAATGGGTATTACCTTTGTGTTTACAATAAAACCTTCACAGATTTGGCTCTCATTAAGTTAAAAATACTTTTAAATTGCATCTCAGTGTAAAAAGTAACATGGAACTGTACATATCTTATTGATAACAAGTCCAATTATAGAACACAAATGATATACATAAATCTCCAACATGTTTTTCTTTTAAGCCTAGAATTACCATACAACCTTAGAACACCAGCTTGATACAATGGTCTTTGGAAGCTTCTACCTTACAGACTTGTATAGATGGAAGATATGAACACATTAACACCACAATTACATTGATGTTTTTGTATTAAACAAGTTTAGATTTTAAAGAAATAACATGGCACAATTTTATAAAAACAGTACTTGTTTTACCAGCTGTTTATTTTTTTAAGATTACTTGCTCAAAACTTACACATATAACCAAGTTACACAAACCTTTTTTTATTATTTACTTAAACCCCTTTAATTACTTAATCATATAGACTCTCTTATCCAGAAACACATTTTTCCTCTATTAGATCTATATCTGGAACCTTTTAGTTTCTCTTTTTCATCTACTAACCTCTTTCTGTTCACATTTCAATACAATACTTGTAAATTTCTGAATTTAGGCAGATTATTTTATAGACATCTACATTTTATTAGGGCCTTTTTGAAAACCTAGAAAACTTATTGGCCTAATTTTAAAGACATCTTTATTTTTATCTGTTTACCCAATTTGAATTAAAACATATGAATCACGTGAATCAAAGACATTTGGATACATTCTTAAATTTTTCATGAGTGCTCCTCATCTGTCAATTGTCATATCACTGCATGATATATGGACATACACACATACAGACATACCAACATACAACACGTAACACAAATGTAACACATAACACAATAATAAAAGCCTTGTAGCTTTTTCAGGTGAAATCTCCATTGAAATGCTAAAAACTCCAGAGTCGATCAAAAATAGAACTGATCAGAAAACATTAACCCATCAGCAGAATCAAGATCATGAGTTCAAAAAAAAATACAGAATCTAAGAAAAGCAAGAGTCCTAAAAAAGATGACTGGCCAGTAATTAGTAAATACCGTATAATATAATTTTTTGGTTAGGTCTAGTTTGAGTTCAGGTAAAAAGACACATTTACTCTTTTTTATCTGTCTCCTGCTGAGTGCTGCAGGCTTCTTTTATTTGCATATCAACTTAAGTCCTTGCTGAGGTCTGGAAAACTGAAAAGACTGGAATTCGTAGCAGAAACCTCAGGCCTAAGGCATTTTAGCTATAAGTCATAATTTCCAGGTTTGGATGTTGAAAATTTTGATGCAAGTTTAAGATGTAATTCTCAAAATTTTATATCTTTAGATTTTTCTACACTAGAAAAACTTGCTCACACAAAACTGAAAATAGGATCATTTTTTGATAATATTAACGCCACCATCAGAAGAAGTTTCTATAGGATCGTTAAGCCCCTTTCTTTGTTATGAAGTTTCTAATAGTATTAAGTTACATTAAATTGGCTGAAAATTTTTTAAAAAGAACCACACACTACCATGTGTATCCGAAATTAAGCTTTAAAAATTTCCAAGACTGTTGCTAATTAATGTCATTTCAATAAGCCAGACCAACGTTTTAATTTAGTACCATTTTTTAAAATCTTACACACTGATGGGAATAGATACCATATCATAATTTATTATCTCTTCCCAAGTTAATGCACTGGTATATCTAGTGAAATTTTTTCAGGCTGCCTAGTTCAAAATTAAAACTCTTTAATTATTTTTTATCCTAAGTATTTAAGTTTCCTAGCATGAACTACCTGAAATCAAACTAAACAATTGTTTAAACCCAACTTTTAACTGTAACATAGTGCAATGCTTTAGAAACCCATTTAGATACGAGATGGTTAAAATAAAAAAAAAATCATTTTTAGATACACATTCACCCTAGATCATCCCCAAGAAAAAATCTATAATATCAACATATTAATGCATTCATTGTCCCTTTTGTTAAGTAAACAGAGGTGGAGAAATCCTTAAAGTGCACGTAAGGAATAAGGGAGTTCCCCACAGCAAAATGGCTCTGTCAGCTGCTGGGAGTCCCTTAGCCTCACCATTTACTTACAGGATTAGTTCCTCTGGTTTGCTTTGACCCCAGGCACCAGGCATATTCTATGTCTCCCAACTTTGCAGTAGTCAGCTCCCAAAAATTTCATCCTCTGCTTGCAGTTGTTTTGAGTGCTAGGCTTCCCCAAGAGGGCAGAGTGGGGTTTATTTAAAGTCCCCTCTGGGGTGTCAAAATTTATGACTGAAGGCTTGGTTCCCATCCCAAAGCCAATTAATGCCAATTTAATAATGAGGACAGGGTTTTGAGAAAAGTTTAAGCGAGATATCAAAGTTCTTTGACCCCAGACATTTCCCTCTGCAGTGGGCATGCTCAAGCCAACTACGGGAAGAAAAAAATCACTGCTTCTGTAATCTTGCTTAACAAAGGGGAGTAAAGTTTATCAAAGTTCTTTAAAACACAGCTAAGAGAGGTGCAAAAGGTGAGAACAGAAAAACTGGCGGTTCTATTGACTTTTGGTCCCTCACAGGAGAAGCATTAGTTTAAAATTTAGCTAAAGTAACTTCCACATATGTAAGGCAGGTTGGAACTCGGGACTCTGCATCGGTCCAAACAATGCCATCACATTTAACAGAAACTCAGATAAAAAGACACACAAAGACCATCATGCAGCTCCCGTTTGTTCACAACCCCAAGATCTACAATCTTGTGACTCAGGGAGAATGGAGGGAAGAGGGGAAGGAGTAGAAGGTTTGAGTGATAGGATCCTGGGTGACGGTGTCGGATTGGAGGCAGGGACCAGGAAAGGCTTCAAGGACAGAGGCATGGAATGGCTTTGTCCCATAATGAGAGTTTCTCAAACAGAGACAAGGACAATACAAACGTGACACAAACATGTACACACAGGTAACATTTAACACGAGTTCAGAAGTAAAGATTAGAACCTAGTAACTGGCAAAACCTGATGGGTTAGACCACAAAGACAGACAGTGAATTCAACCTGAGAGAAAAAAGTAGCCAGCAAGATATGATGGGTTGGCAGCAGAGTCACCTAATGTGGGCTCATCCGTCCCTCCTCACCCAATGAGGGCACATCCATCACTCCCTGAGTCCTCCAAGGCATCCCTTGCGAGGACGTGGTCTGTGGCTTTAGGACACGTTTGTCCACCACTGACAGGGGGAACTTACGTTCTCCGCTGGCAGCCACTCTGCCAACCCAAACCAAAAACGGAAAAACGGAACCTGAACAAAAAGCTCTGAGCGATCGCAAGGAAAAATGGAAAGAAGCGCCTTACTTACCCCCAGAGGGGTCTGTTGGGGTGTCCTTGTCCTATGCTGCGTGATTCCCGGCCAACGCACCAAATGTAAGGATCCGGTGAACGTCGGAGGAAGAGACCACCAAGAGACCACAGCTCATGCAACAGAAAAAGGCGTTCATTGAGGATCCAATCCAGCATGCTGGGGCTACGTGCTCACTCAAGAAGGGAGAGCAGCCCAGAGCCCCGAGCAGGGGTTGAGCAGTGCTTAAGTACACTTTTTGGGGAGGGCGGGACTTTACATATATCACAGTCTCCTTTAAGAAATCAACATACACCGCAGAAAAATCAAACAACAATTCCTAAACATAATTAGTTCACTCATTGGCAGGAACAGGTGAGGCAGGAGTGATAGGTCAGTTCTAAAGCGAGGTACACATTCAAACAGATTGCTTTAGGCCTTGCAATGCCTATGTGCCAGGCCACACAGGGTCCTAGGTTATTAAATAACCAGGCGGTCAGGGGGAATATTTACTGGGCAGTCGGGAATTGTACTACAAGCTACAGGAATTTCAGGTTTTGCATTTAGCATAGGAACTTAACAATACCTGGTCCTTTACATTTTAACTCAGGCCTTGCAGCTTAGAAACTTTACAAAACCCAGTCTTTTACACTTCAACTTTTACACTTTAATTTCAATTTATTTTACCCTTTCAGATCACTCCTGGTGGACAAGAAGGGTGTCCAAGCCACCCTGAATTTAGGCAAATGAGTGGCAAGGGAGCTTATTTGGGACACTGTCTTGGGCTGTGCCCCTCATGGAAACCTCCAGCCAGATGTTATGATGAGTGCCTTTATAGAAGAAGAGGAGGGCCATGTGAGAGTGTTTTGGTATTAATTGTGGTCATTTGTGTGACGGTTGGAAGAGATGAGTGGGTCCACCTGGGCTTGAATTCTTGTGGGATTCCCCTTAGAGACTGACTTCTGGAACTGAACTCAGAGAAGTATTGCCATGAATTGTGGTGATATTTTAGGAGGCCAAGCATGAGAGTCGCCCTTGGAAACTAAGATCAAGGACGAGGGTGGATTTCCACAGAGCACTGAGAATTTCAGCCAAGATATCCCATGATTTTATTCTTAAAGACTTGGTAGCCATAGTTGAGAGTCAAAACACACATGGACCTCACATTGTAGACCTCAATGGGCCTGGCTATATCTAACCTTTTGGTCACTCTTTGGGAAGCCTTGCCTATGAGAGTTCTCCAGAGTTTCATTCAAATGAGCTTCCTCAACATTTAATGGTTCTTGAAACCCACAGTGCATACAAACACAATAGAAATACAAGCAGTTCAGAAGAGGCATGGTGTATAGTTGGACTTTCCTTTTGCATTATGTAGGGTAGGTGTTATAAATCTAGTTAATTTTTAATTGAAATAGTTCTCCTTGTGTTTTTTAAGTTAATAAATATGTGAATTCCTCTATCCCTTTCTCTGTAGCCTATTCATAACATGTATTTTTATATAAACATATAGAATCCTACCTGGTATCACATATACATTCTTGTGAGGTGGTTGACATGGCAGATACAAATAATGACAAGAGATCACTCCTCCTAAATGCTATTGGATCTTAAAATTCAACCTAAGGGTAACCTTTCTAGTTTAACAACATTATTCATAAATCCATGTTCAGTAAAATTAATATTTTTGGATCTGTGGACGATATATATTTCATCATGAATTTCAATTGGCATATATATTGCCACTTTATAATGTCTGTGTGTGTTTTGCTCTTTGCTTAATTGCTTTGGAAAGGGATGTGTCTGAATCAGCCTCTTGGCCCTGTGTGAGGCTGTGGCTTAGATTTTCAGCACCTGATGGATCTAAAGAAAGATCCCATGGGTGCATCCAAAACCAAAATGGCCAAAAGAGCAGTTATTGTGGATGAAGACTCTCACCTTCTTCTCTAAGATTCCTGACATCCATCAAGTGAAAATAGGGATCCTTTGGGTCAAATGAGTTCTTTAAAGCCCTGCAGAGTTTAGCCCATAGGTGCTTGGGTTTTCTCATGAATCCAGTTTACATAAAGATTCTAAACCCCACAGTCAGTAGGCATCAAATTGGAGAAGCCAAGGAGTATTAACGGCAGGCGTATTTGATCACTCCTGGTTCACAGTCAGGATTTCCAGGCCACACTGACTTTAGGCAAATGAGGGGCAAGAAAGGTTATTTTGGACACTGTATTGTGCTGTGCCCCTCATGGAAACCTCCATCCAGATGTTATGATGAGTGTCTACATGAAATAAGATAAGGGGCATGTGGGAGCATTTTGTTTTGAATTGTGGTAATTTGTTTGGTGCTTGGAACAGATGACTGGGTCCACCTGGGCTTGAACTCTGGTATGATTCCCCTGAGAGACTGAATTCTGGAAGTGACATAAGAGAAGTATTGTCATGAATTGTGTTTGGATTTTACTAGGCCATGCAACCAACATCTCAGGTATTAATTGTGGTGCAGGGAGATCTAGGTGCAGGGTGGCTTTGCCCACAGCACTGGGAATCTCAGCCTGGATATCACATGATTTTATTCTGAAATTCTTTAAAGCCACACTTGAGAGTCAAAACACATATGGACCTCACATTGTATACCTCAATGGGCCTGACTTCATGTTACCTTTGGCCACTCTTTGGGAAGCCTTGCCTGTGAGTGTTCTCAAGATCTTTCATTGATATGAGCTTCTTCAACATTTAATGGTTCCTGAATGAATTGAAACCCACAGAGCCTCCAACTTTATCCTCGAAAAATGGCTTGATAAATACCATGAAATTTTTGAAATTCCCATCACCAGGTGGCACTGGAAAACTTTTGGATGTCCTGTTGCTGATCATGAGTGTATCAGACAGTGCCTTGACTGACTGGGTTTCATGAAAATTGTGTAGAACAGTGATGCCAGTAAGTTGGAGCCTGTTCATTAGTGGGCCTAGAGCAGTGGTGTGAAGGTGTGTGAAAAAACATGTGTGTTGGGGCATGTGGATCTGCCATTGGCTTCCAATTGCCTTGTGATTGACAGGGTACAGCCAGCAGACCCTTATATGTAAAGGCATCTTGTTATATGGATAGGTTTCTGGGAAATGTTCAGAATCAGGTTGCTATGGACAAAGGGGCAACCTATGTGGGACAGAATCCTGGTTGGTGCATTCTCATGCAGACCGTGTCCCTCCACACGTGACAGAACTCCCTCCAGCACTGTGTCCCAGTTGAACTCCTTGTATTTCATGAAGCAAATACCAAACTCCCAGTGCACCAGCAAGAAACACCACGAAAATTGGAGGATGACCAAATGGCTTCACAGTCAACCCGGGGAGACACTTACACCCCAGTGGCCATATTTTAACTACAAAAAGAGTATTCAGCACTGCTGCCTCATTTTCATTGGAAAATTAGAAACAATGTCCTTCAGGTCACATATTTGCACACCCAGATTTGATGGTCACACAACAAAGGAAGCTAAAGCTCCTGACAACAACATGTATTTTAAGAGCCCAACCTCAGAGAGTTTCTCAAGAAGTCTTTACACAAGCAGAGCTCAATGTTTGTGGAGTGTTTACCCTGTCCCTTACTATTGGAAACTCCTCTACCACCTACAAGTTTGTGAACTCCTGAGCATTTTTTATTCCTGATATGTATTTACAGATTTTCTAACTTTTCTCCTTTATTGTATCTTACTTGGAACTAAGGTAATGCCAAGGCAATCTTCTGGATGAGAGTGTGAACATTTTTGTGTAGCACATATTTGCATACCCTTTAGAGTCATTTTCCAATTTTCCATTCGAAATACTGAATCCCTGACACTAACGCATACCCTAATAAACTGTGACTACTACTCCTAATATGATGGAGAAAAATAACACAAACAGAATAGGAATACTAGCAGTTCAGAGGAATCATGGTGTATAGTTGGACTTGTTTTTTGCATGATTAATTGTAGGTGTTATAAATCTAGTCAATTTTTAATTGAAATAGTTCTCCATGTGTTTTTAATGTTAACAAATATGTGAATTCCTCTCTCCCTTTCTCTGTAGCCTATTCAGCACATGTATTTTTAAATGCACATATAGAACACTACCTGGTATCACACCTACATTCTTGTGAGGAGGCTAATTTGGCAAATACAATTTGTGAGAAATGATCACTCCTGTTAAACTCTGTTGGAACTGAAAATTTAACCTAGGGGTGTGTTTCCTAGAAGAACAACATTATACATAAATCCATGTTCTAAAAGAAATAATTTTGCATCTGTGGAAGATATATATTTCATGATAAATTTCGATTGCTAATTTATTGTCTGTGTGTGTTTTTTTTTTGTATATATATATATATACACTCTCCAGATTTTTCAAAATATGAAATATATGTGTCTTATATACACTCACTAAATTCATTCATGTTCATGTATATGGATTTATAATCAACTTTTCACAAGATCATTCTCAGAAATATTCATCCACCTGAAATACATATTGTTTGCAGTACTAAAAACTAACTTCAGTTAATGTTGCATACAAATACTAATACTTCTACAGTAACTGACCCAGTTTAACATCAATGCAAGTACATTCCTATGTGACATGATGTGTATTTTGAAATTTATTTTAATTCAACACTGGTACATTACTATTTCTTCAATTTATGCACATCATAGGATACATATTTCATCCACAAGTTAGCAAACTTATAGGCATTTGTTTCACTTTCAATCACTTCCTGCTTCAGAACACATGGATTCTTCCAGGTTTCTTGACTGGTCTTACATTATTTTTGATTTCCTTTATCACTTTTGAAGCAAAACTGACACTCACTTTATGATAAACCATAACTATAATATCACCATTAGATGTATAACTGGTTGGAAGGAATGATTTCATATCAATATAGTATTTCTTATATATATTCTGATATCAGTTTAATCCATATTTAAAGTGGAACCAGTTATATTATTTATTCACTATATGGTCTATTCATGCATTATCTCTATATTCATAGACACAGGGTACACCTCTTAGTATGCCCAATACTAATTTATTCTTCTTCTAAATATTGCTCCCAGAAATGGTGGAAGAAATACTCATGTCACCTGATCTACATATGCATGTTACCACAGTAATATTCTGGACACAAAATGCAAAAGTCACACGTATGATTGTACCAAAGCCTAAATGGAAACTGAAGATGGATTACTAAAAACATACATATCCAGGTTGCCTAATGCTCTCAAATGTCAATCCTATTGGTGACCACATTTTTGTTTCTTCCTAAGATTATATATTCAACCTCAAAACTGTTGGAAATGTCTAGTTTTTTCACTCACTTTATACTTTGCCTGATTTCCTAATGTCTCTATTGATATCTACTTTCCTACATATTTTTCCCAGTTCAACATTGTGACTGACCCTTCACATGTGATGACATTGACATTCACTCTCTAACCAAAACCCTATTGCTAATGAACTTTGGTCCAAATCCTATACTCTATCTTCTTCCGAAACATACTGACTATCTTCCTGATCCTATCGACTATCCCTTTTTGAGTGGATGTACTCTACTACATTCAATCATCCGAGGTACAAGGTCCTATGCCATTGTATATCGATTTTTCTGAAATATGTATGCAGAACGTAATTCAAAGCTACGTGTCCCAATCTATTGCCCAATGCACTTCTGAGCTTCAAATCTTACCTAGATTTCTGTTTCCATACTTATATTTGACCACTATATTTCTATATATTGCAGGTTCCCAATACCATTATTCATCCCGCAGAATGATTCCTAACCCAAATCGAACCTGTTATTAACCCTAACCATACACTGTTGCCTCAATCTAACATTACAAAAGAGCAGGGACAGGGCTATTCTTTCAATAAGGGATGTAGGTGATCTTCCAACTGCTGAGAACCTCAAAGTTCGATGTAGAAATTATCCCTGGAGAAGATGTAGGCAGCTATGAAGGACCTGAATGAGCAAAAGCCATCTTCCATGGCAAACAACCTGCACAGGACGAAGGGATGTGTATGCATCAGACTCTCTCTTCTTAATGTAGAGAAGATGGACCTAACCAGGCCTTCGTGGAGAGCTGTTCCATGGTGTCTATTTTGATATACCATTCTAACTAGTCAAATTGTCACAGGAAGTAGGGGCACCCTCCAACTCATGGGACCATTGTAAGCAATTGTTAGGACAAAGTTGTTGCCAAGGCAGTGGCCTCATTCAGTTCCAAAGAAAGTGACATACCTCATTTTCTTGGTGATGGAACTCTCTGAAATTGGGATGCAAGAAGCCAGGCACCAAGAGCCAGTCCCAGTCCCAGTCCCAGTGGGCTCACTTGTTTGGATTTACCAAGTACAGAGTCAGACCTTCTTGGTACCTACTGATGTGAGGATGGCCAAATGCCAGTAGAGCTCTGAAGAGGGGCCTTTATTGAGACAGCAGGTTGTGGCTAACCACTGGCTCCTCCCAGAATAACAGAGTTGGCCAAGGAGACAAGATCTGAGACCAGACAGGCCATTTCGAGTGGAACATAGTATGGCCCACCAGTCAGAGGACACTCCAGATAGTTAAAGACCTATTTTTGGGAAGGAGGTGCCTTTTTGGTTGTGGGTGTGAGTTTGTGGTTTTGTTTCATGTTCTGAGAATAGGTAGGAAAGGTGGTTGGTTTTGTTTGGAGTCGACTTTTTCTAGTAAGTCTTTAGACAAGGCGAGTGTTTCTATGTCTGTGTAGCCACTGTGTCCGTGGTTTTAGACATTAGAAACGAGAATGCATCAATGGAGGTGTCCTGTCTAGTAGAAAGATTCACAGCATTCATCCTGCACAATTGATTAATGGACTGTTGCTTGCCTTATGGATGGGAAACACCTACTAACTTCCTAAGTTGCTGTTTTCTTCCTGAATTCTGGCCACTCTCCAGAATAGTATCATGGTTTATTGTTCAAGATATGTACCACCTCCAAACTCTGTGACATGGCCATGTCCTTGATAGCTGAAGGGAATGGGAACATCTCAGAAAACTCAGATACCAGTGTGACCAGTAAAGTCTCAGTGGAGAAACCCTGCTTGGCTCCATTTGCTTATCTATGTTTCTGTTGCCTTGAATGTCAGGAAGGTCTTTGCCTCAGGCCACCCCTTTGTGAAGCCTGAAGAAATAGTTTTCAAATGGAAATGAATGGGCATCACCTGTGGCTCTTTGCTTAATTGCTCTGGAAAGGGATGTGTCTTAATCAGACACTAGGCCCTGTTTGAGGCTGTGGCTAAAATTCTCAGCTCCTGATAGATCTAAAGAAGATCCCATGTGTGCATCCAAACCAAAATGGCAAAAAATCTGTCATTGTGGATGAAGTCTCTTGCCTTCTTCTGTTTGGTTCCTGACCTCCATCAAGTGAGAATAGGGATCCTTTGGATCAAATGAGTTCTTCAAATTCCTGCGGAACTGCTTGGGTTGTCTCATGATGCCAAATCACATAAAGAATCTATACCTGACAGTCAGTAGGCCTCAAATTGGAGAAGCAGAGCAGTATTTATGGCAGGCCTATTTGATCACTCCTGGTTCATAAGAAGGGTGAACAAGCCACCCTTACTTTGGACATATCAGGGGCAAGGGTGCATTATTTGGACACTGTCTTGGGCTGCGCCACTCTTGGAAACCTGCAGCCAGAGTTAATGATGAGTGTTTATATGGTTAAAGATAAGGGCAATGTGGGAATGTTTTGGTTTTAAATGTGGTCATTTTTGTGGCGTTTGGAATAGATGACTGGGTCCACATGGGCTTGAACTCTGGTGTGATTCCCCTTAGAAACTGAGTTCTGAAACTGACCTCAGAGAAGTATTGCCATGAGTTGTGTTGGGATTGTAGGAGGCCATGCATAAGAGTCGCCCTTGAAACCTGAGATCTAGGCCCAGGAAAGCTTTCAACAGAGCACTGAGAATCTCAGCAAGGATATCACATGATTTTATTCTGAAAAACTTGGCAGCCACAGTTAAGAGTCAAAACACACAAGGACCTCACATTATAGACCTTAAAGGGCCTGGCTTCATGTGACCTTTTGGGCACACTCTGAGAAGCCTTGCCTGTGAGAGTTCCTCAGAGCTTTCATCGAAATGAGCTTCCTCACCATTTAATGGTTCTGGGATGAATGGAAACCCCAAAGTGCCTTCAACTTCATTCTTGAAAAATGGATAGATAAATATCAAAAAATTTTTGAAATTCCCAATGACCAGGTGGCACTGGATAACCATTGGATGTCCCATTGCTGATCATGAGTGTACCAGACAGTGCCTTGATTTACTGGGTTTCTTGAAAATGGTGTAGAACAGAGATGCCAGTAAGTTAGAGCGTGCTGAGTAGTGGGCCTAGAGCAGTGGTGTGCAGGTGTGTGATAATACATCTGTGGTGTGGCCATGTGGATATTACATTGGCTTCCAAATTGCTTGTGACTGACTTCGTGCAGCCATCAGACCATTATATGAAATGGCATCTTGTAATATGGAGAGGTTTCAGGGCAATGTTCAGAATCAGGTTGGTATGGTCAAGGGGGCAAGCAATGTGGGATAGAAGCCAAGTTGGGGCATTCTCCTGCAGA
The DNA here is from genome assembly GCF_048772815.1 of Callospermophilus lateralis. NCBI lineage: Eukaryota > Metazoa > Chordata > Mammalia > Rodentia > Sciuridae > Callospermophilus > Callospermophilus lateralis. Next base: position 192,149 of record NW_027512775.1, read on the forward strand.
CCCTGACCCACCACATGTTACAGGACTCCCTCCAGCACTGTTTCCCAGTTGAATTCCTTGTATGTCGTGAAGCAAATACAAAACACCCAGTGCAGCAGCAAGAAACACCAGGAAAAGTGGAGGATGACCAAATGGCTTCAAAGTCCACATGGGGAGACACTTAGCCCCCAGTGACCACAGTTTAGCTACAAAGAGTGAATTCAGCACTGCAGCCTCATGTTCATTGGAAAATAAGAAACCATGTCCTCCAGGTCACATAGATGCAGACCAAACTTTGATGGTCTCACTACAAAGGAAGTTAAGCTCCTGACAACAACATATATTTCAACTACCCAAACTCAGAGGCAGTTTCTCAAGAAGTCTTTAGGCCAGCATAGCTCCGTGTTTGTGGAGGGTTTACACTGTCCTTTACTTTTGGAAACTGTTCTACCACCTCCATAGTTGTGTAATGCTGAGCATTTTCCAGTCCAGATATGTATTCACATATTTTCTAACTCTTCTCCTCTAATTGTGTCATACTATGGGCGAAGATAATTTCAAGGCATTCTTCTGGATGAGAGTGAGAATATTTTTTGTAGCACATATTTTCATGCTTATTAGATTCATTTTCCTATTTTCTACTTGAAATACTGAATCCCTGACACTAACCCATAACCTACTATACTCTGACTACTAATCCTAATATGATGGAGAAAAATAACTCAAACAGAATAGAAATACAAGCATATCAGAGGAGGCATAGTGTATAGTTGGACACGGCTTTTGCGTGACAAAGTGTTGGTGTTATAAATCTAGTCAATTTGTAATTGATATAGTTCTCCATGTGTTTTTAAAGTTAACAAATATGTGAATTCCTCTCTCCCATTCTATGTAGCCTATTCAGCACATCTATTTTTATATGCATATATAGAATCCTACCTGGTATCACACGTACATTCTTGTCAGGTGTCTGACTTGGCAGATACAAATTGTGAGAAGTGATCACTCCTCCTAAACACTGTGGGATCTGAAAATTCATCCTCTGTGTGAGCTTCCTAGTTGAACAATATTATACATAATTCCATGTTCAGGAAAATGAATATTTTTCGATCTGTGGATGATATATATTTCATGATGAATTTCGATTGGCATATATACTACTACTTTTTAATGTGTGTGTGTGTGTGTGTGTATACACACTCCAGATGTTTTAAAATATTAAATATATGTGTCTTATTATACACTCCTTAATTTCATTCTAGTTCATGTATGAGGATTTATAGTCAACATTTCACAAGATTATTCTCGGAAATATTCAACCACCTGAAATACTATTTGTTTCCTATTACTGAAAATTAACTTCAGTGAATCATGAATACAAATCCTAATATTTCTACAATAATTGACCCAGTTTCTCATTAATGCAAGTAGATTCCTATGGGACATGATGTGTATTTTTATGTTCATTCTTATTCACCACTGGTATTTTACTATTTCTTCAGTTTATGCACATTATAAGATATATATTTCATCCACAAGTTACAAAATTATAGGCATTTGTTTCACTTTCAATAATTTTCTGCTTCGAAACTATTGTATTCCTCCATGTTTCTTGACTGGTCTTCTCATGAGACTTCTTTCCAAATACATTATTTTCGATTTCCATAATCACTTTTGAAGCAAAACTCACACACCCTTCATGATAATCCATAACCCCAATATTACCATTAGATGTATAACTGGTTGGAATGAATGATTTTGTATCAATATAATATTTCTTATATATTTTCAGATATCAATTCAATCCATGATTTAAAGTGAAACCAGTTATATTATTTATTCACTGTACAGTCTATTCATGCTTTTTCTTTATATTCATAGACACAGGGTACACCTCTTTGTAAACCCAATACTAATTTATACGTCTTCAAATTATTGGTCTCAGAAATGATGGAAGAAATACTCATGTCACCTTATCTACATATACATTTTATCACAGTAATATTTGGACACAAAAAGAAAAGGTCACACTTATGTTTGTACCAAAGCCTAAATGTAAAGTGAATATGGATTACTAAAAACATCCCTGTCCAAGTTGCCTAATGCTCTCAAAAATCAATCCTATTTGTGACAATATATTTGTTTCTTCCTAAGATTATATATTCAAATTCAACCCTGTTGAAAACATCTAATCCTTTCTCTCACTTTATACTTTTCCTGATTTCATAATGTCTCTATTGATTGCTTTCCTACATATTTTCCCCAGTTCATCATTGTGACTGACTCTTCACATGTGCTGACATTTCCATTCACACTCTAATCGAAACCCTATTGCTAAGAAACTTTTGTTCCAAATCCTATAATCACTCTTCCTCCTAAACCTACTGACTATCTTCCTAATCCTACCTATTAACGCTTTCTGACTGGATGTTCTCTTCTACATTCAATAATCCAAGGTACAGGGTCTTATGCCATTGTATATCGATCTCTCTGAGACATCTCTGCAGAACATAATTCAATGCTAAGTATCACAATCCCTTGATCGCAATTCTAAGTATCACAATCCCTTGAAGCCCAATCCCCTTCTGGGCTTCAAATTTTACTTAGATTTCTGTTTTCCTACATACATTTCACCTCATTATTCTTGTACAATTATTCATCCAGCAGAATAATTTCTAACCCAAATCGAACATGTTATTAACCCTAACCATACACTGTTCCCTCAATCTAACTTTACAGAGGAGCAGGGACAAAGTTGGTCTTACAATATAGGAATGTAGGGGATCTTCCACCTGCTGAGAACCACAAAATTCCATGCAGAAATGATCACTGGAGAAGATGTAGGCAGCTATGAAGGACCTGAGAGAGCAAAAGTCATCTTCCCTGGCAAACAACATGGTCAGAATGAAGGGTTGTTTCTGAATCAGCCTTTCTCTTTTTAATGTAGAGAAGATGGACCAAACCAGGCCTGTGTGGAGAGCTGCTCCCGGGTGCCTATGGTTGATATAGCATTCTAACTTGTGAAAGTGTCACAGGAAGTAGGGGCAGCCTCTTTCTCATGGTAGCCTTGGAAGCAACTGTTAGGACAAAGAGGTTGCCAAGGCAGTGATCTGATTCAGTTCCTGAAGGAAGTGACCTCACATCACTTCTTTGGTGTTGGAACTCTCTGAACTTGGGATCCAGGAAGACAGGAACCCATAGCCAGTCCAGTCCCAGTCCCAGTGGTCTCCTTGTTTGGATTTACCAAGGACACAGACATTCATTTTTGGTACCTACTGATGTGAGGATGTCCAAAACGCAGGAAAGCTCTGAATAGGGTTTTTCCTGAGAAAGCAGGTAGTGGCACACTGCTGGCTCCTGACAAATTCACAGAGTTGCACAAGGAAAGCAGGTCTGAGACAGGAAGGCCATTTATTTGGAACATACTATGGCCCACGAGTCAGTGGAAACTCCAGATAGTCACAGACCTACTTGGGGGAAGGAGGTGTCTTTGTGGGTGTGGGTGGGGATTTGTGAATTTGTCTCATGTTCTGAGAATAGGTAGGAATGGCGGTTTGTTTGTTTTGGCGGGACCTGTTTGTAGTAAGTATTTTGACAAGGCATGTGTTTGGATATCAGTGTATCCCACTGTGCCCCTGGTTGTAGACATTAGAAAAGAAAATGCATCAATGGATGAGTCCTGTCTAGTTGAAATCTTCTCAGCATTCATCCTGCCCGATTTATGAATGGACTGTGGCTTGTCTTATAGATGGGCAACACCTACTATCTTCCTAAGTTCCTGTTTTCTTCCTGAATTGTGGGCACTCTCCAGAATAGACTGATGGTTTTGTGTCCAAAATATGTACCACCTCCAAGCTCTGTGACATGGCCATGTACTACATAGCTGAAGGGAATGGTGAGCATCTCAGAAAACTCAGATATCAGTGTGATCAGGAAAGTCTCAGTGGAGAAACCCTGCTTTGGGAATTTTGCTTACCTATTGTTCTGTTGCACTGAATGTCAGGAACATCTTTGCCTCAGGCCACCCCTTTGTGAAGCATGAAGAAAACAGTTTTCAAATGGAAATAAATGGGCATCACCTGTGGCTCTTTGCTTAATTGCTTTGGAATGGGATGTGTCTGATTCAGGCTCTTGGCCCCCTGTGAGGCTGTGGCCTAGATTCTCAGAACCTGAGGGATCTAAAGAAAGATCTCTTGTGTATCCAAAACCAAAATGGCCAAAAGAGCAGTCATTGTGGATGAAGTCTCTCGAATTCTTCTAAGGATCCTGACCTCCATCAAGTGAGAATCAAGATCTTTTTGGTCAAATGAGTTTTTCAAAGCCCTGAAGAGGCTAGCCCAGAGGTGCTTGGTTTTTCTCATGACTCCATTTAACATTAAGAATCTAAACCGAAGAGTCAGTAGGCCTAAAATTGGAAAATCGAAGCAGTATTAACAGCAAGCCTTTTTGATCACTCATGGTTCACCGGAAGGGTGTCCAGGCCACCATGACTTTAGGCAAATGAGGGGCAAGGGAGCTTATTTTGGATACTGTCTTAGGCTGCGCAACTCATGAAAACCACCAGCCAGTGGTTATGATGTGTGTCTATATGGAAGAAGATGAGGGCCATGTGGGAGTGTTTTGGTTTTAATTGTGGTCAATTGTGTGGCGTTTGGAAGAGATGACTGGGTCCACCTGGGATTGAACTCAGGTGTGATTTACCTTAGAGACTGAGTTCTGGAACTGACCTCAGAGAAGTATTGCCATGAATTGTGTTGGGATTTTAGCAGGCCATGCATGAGAGTCACCCTTGGAAACTGAGATCTAAGCCCAGGGTTACTTTCCACAGAGCACTGAGAATCTCAGCAAGGATATCACATGATTTTATTTTGAAAGACTTGACAGCCATAGTTGAGAGTCAAAACACACATGGACCTCACATTGTAGACCTCAATGGGACTGGCTTCATGTGACCTTGGGCCACTCTTTGGGAAGCCTTTCCTGTGAGAGTTCTCCAGAGCTTTCATCGAAATGAGCTTACTCAATATTTAATGGCTCCTGAATGAATTTAAACCCACAGTGCCTCCAACTTCATCCTTCAAAAATGGCTAGATAACTACCACCAAATTTTGAAATTCCCATGACCAGGTGGCACTGGAGAACCTTTGGATGTCCTGTTGCTGATCATGAGTGTACCAGAAAATGCCTTCATTGACTGTATTTCATGAAAATGGTGTAGAACAGAGATGCCAGTAAGTTGGAGCCTGCTGAGTGGTGGGCCTAGAGCAGTTGTGTGCAGGTGTGTGACAATACATCTGTGGTGGGGTCATGTGGATCTTACATTGGCTTTCAAATGGCTTGTGACTGACATGGTGCAGCTAGCAGAACTTTGTATGTAAAGGCATCATGTTACATGGAGAGTTTTCAGGGCAATATTCAGAATCAAGTTCCTATGGTAAAGGGGGCAAGCAATGGGGGATAGAAGCCTGGTTGGTGCATTCTCCTGCAGACCTTGACACACCATACGTTACAGGACTCCCTCCAGCATTGTGTCCCAGTTTAACTCTTTGTATGTCATGAACCAAATACAAAACACCCACTGCAGCAGCAAGAAACACCACGAAAAGTGGAGCATGACCAAATGATTTCAAATTCCAGACGGGGAGACACTTATCCCCCAGTGGCCACAGTTTAGCTACAAAGAGTGAATTCAGCACTGCTGCCTCATGTTCATTGGACAATAAGAATTCATGTCCTCCTGGTCACAAAAATGCAGACCCAAGTTTGATGGTCTCACTACAAAGGAAGCTAAAGGTTCTGCCAACAACATATATTTCAAGTACCCAACCTCATTGTCAGTATCTCCAGAAGTGTTTAGGCCAGCAGAGTTCCATGTTTGTGGAGTTTTACCCTGTCCCTAAGGTTTGGAAACGTCTTTTCCACCTCAAAGGTTGTGAACTACTGAGCATTTTCCATTCTACGTATGTATTCACAGATTTTCTAACTCTTCTCCTCTAATTGTTTCTTACATGGGGCGTGGTTATTTCAGGCCATTGTTCTGAATGAGAGTGGGAATTTTTTGTGTGTAGCACATATTTGCATACACATTGGATTCATTTTCCAATTTTCCATTCGAAATACTGAATCCCTGACACGAACCCATACCCTACTAGACTCTGACTACTAATTCTAATATGATGCAGAAAAGTAACACAAACAGAATTGAAATACAAGCAGTTCAGACGAGGCATGGTGTATAGTTGATCTTGCCTTTTTCATGATAAATGTTAGGTGTTATAAATCCAGTCTATTTTTAATTGAAATAGATCTCCATGTGTTTTTAAAGTTAACAAATATGTGAATTCCTGTCTCCCTTTGTCTGTAGCCTATTCAGCAATGTATTTTTATATGCACATATCAAATCCTACCTGGTGTCACACCTACATTCTTGTGAGGTGACTGACTTGGGAGATACAATTTGTGAGAAGACATCACTCCTCCTAAACGCTGTTGGAAGTGAAAATTCAAATAATGGGTGAGCTTCCTAGTAGAACAACATTATACATAAATCCCTGTTAAGAAAATTGAATATTTTTGGATCTGTGATTGATGTGTATTTCATGGTGAATTTCGATTTGCATATATGTTGCTACATTTTAATATCTGTGTGTGTGTGTGTGTGTGTATACACACACACACCCACACACTCTCCAGATTTTTCAAAATATGAAATATATGTATCTTATTTACACTCCCTAAATTCATTTATGTTCAAGTATGTGGATTTAAAATCAACTTTTCACAAGATTTTTCGCAGAAATATTTATCCACCTGAAATACATATTTGTTTCCTAGTACTGAAAACTAACTTCAGTGAATGGTACATACAAATCCTGTTGATAGCCACAGCCAAGGTTCTCCAGTAAGGACCATATGTAGTTTTGAACAACCAAAGGCAGGCATGGTCCCTAAGCCACATGCTTGTTGTTTAAACAGAGAGGGGGAGATGTTGAGAGCCACAGCCAAAGGGGCCCCAGGAAACCTCCAACTGCCAGCAAACTTCCAGCTGCCGGCTGATGATTGGCTCACAGCGGCCCCAGCAACATCTAGCTCATTGGCTCCTCTGTGGTGATGCTCACTGCAGATGCTCATTGAGCTGTTTCCCCGCCCATTCAGACTGCCAGTGGATGATTGGCTCACAGAGGCCCCAGCAACATCTAGCTGATTGGCTCCTCTGTGGTGATGCTCAATGGGATGTTTCCTTGCCCTTTCAGACAACGGAGCTGCTCATTGGTGGACTTTTTTGGCTCCGCCCATGTGACCCAGCCAATCGGCCTCAAAAGGAGGAGGCTTGTGGTTGAGGGAGAGGCTTGTGGGAAGACTGTGGTGGCAGTTGGGCTCTGAGGGTTTTTCCTGAGAAGCTGTTTTGTTTGGTTTGTGTGGTTCTAAAAATAAAGTTCGTTTCTTTTGACAGTTGGCTCCTGAATTGTGCCCAGCCAGACTGATGATAATCATGTAAAATGTTGATTTTAAATCCACATACATGAACTTGAATGAATTTAGGGAGTGTATAATAAGACACATTTATTTCATATTTTGGAAAATCTGGAAAATCTCGTGAATATATATATATATATATATATATATATATATATATATATATATATATATATAAATATATATATATATACATACATATATATAAATATATATATATATACATATATATACATATATATACATATACACACACACACAACAATAAAATGTAGCAATATATATGCCAATCAAAATTTATCATGAAATATATATCATCCACATATCTAAAAATATTCATTTTACTGAACATGGATTTATGTATGATGTTGTTCACTAGGAAGCTCACCCATAGGTTGAATTTTCAGTTCCATCAGTATTTAGGGGAAGTTATCTATTCTCATAATTTGTATATTCCAAAGTCAGTGAGCTCACAAGAATGTACGTGTGTTACCAGGTAGGAGTCTATATATGCATAAAAATATACATGTTCTAAAGAGGCTACAGAGAAAAGGAGACAGGAATTTACATATGTGTTAACTTTGAAAACTCATGGAGAAATTTTACAATGAAAAGTTGACTAGATTCATAACACATATCCTTGATAAAGGAGAAGGAAAATCCAAGTATACACCATGCCTCCTACAAAAGGCCTGTATTTCTATTCTGTTAGGTTTCTTTTTCTCCATCATTTTAGGATAAGTAGTCAGAGTCTAGTAGGGTATGGGTTAGTGTCGGGAATTCAGTATTTCAAATGGAAAATAGGATAATGTATCCAATGTGTATGCAAATATGTGCTACGCAATAATCTTCCCACTCTCACCTAGAACAATGCCTTGACATTACCTTTGCCCCAAGTGAGACACAATTAGAGGAGAAGAGTAAGAAAATCTGTGAATACATATCTGGAATGGAAAATTCTCAGGAGTTCTCAACCTGGGAGCAGGTAGAGGAGTTTCCAGAAGTAAGGAACTGGGTAAACACTCCACAACCATGGAGGTCTGCTGGAAAAAAAGACTTCTGGAGAAACTGCCTCTGAGGTGTGGCACTTGAAATATATGTTGTTGTCAGTAGCTTTGTCTTCATTTGTAGTGAAACCATCAAAGCTGGGTCTGAATCTATGTGACCTGGAGAACATGGTTTCTTATTTTCCAATGAACCTGAGGCAGCAGTGCTGATTTTTCTCTTTGTAGGTAAACAGAGGCCACTGGGCCAAAGTGTCTAACTGTGTGGACGATGAAGCCATTTAGTCATCCTTCAATTTTCATGGTGTTTCTTGGTGCTGAACTGGGAGTTTGGTATTTGCTTCAAGAAATACAAGGAGTTCAACTGGGACATAGTGTTGGAGGGAGTTCTGTGACATGTGGTGGGTCAGAGTCTCCAGGAGAATGCACCAATCCGGCTTCTATCCCACATAGCTTGCCCCCTTGACCATAGCAACCTGATTCTGAAGATTGCCCTGAAACCTCTCCATATAACAAGATGCCTTTGCATATAAGGGTCTGCTGGGTGCACCATGTCAGCTAAAAGCCATTTGGAAATCAATGGCAGATCCACATGGCACCACCATAAATATTTTATCACACACCTGCACACCACAGTTCTGGGCCAAATGCTCCGCAGTCTCCATCTAACCGGCATCTCTGTTCTACACCACTTTCATTATACCCAATCAATCAAGGCACTGTCTGGTACACTAATGATGAGCAACAGAACATCAAAGGTTCTCCAGTGCCACCTCATCATGCGAATTTCAAAAATTTCATGGTATTTATCTAGCCATTTTACAAGGATGAAGTTGGAGGCATTATTTGTTTCAATTCTTTCAGGAATTATTCAATGTTGAGGAAGCTCATTTCAAGGAAAGTTCTGGAGAACTCTCACAGGCAAGGCTTTCCAAAGAGTGGCCAAATAGTCACATGAAGCCAGGCCAATTGAGGTCTACAATGTGAGGTCCATGTGTGTTTTGACTCTCAACTATGTCTGGCAAGTATTTCAAAATAATATCATATGATATTCTGTCTGAGATTCCCAGTGCTCTGTGGAAAGCCACCCCGGGCCTAGATCTCAGTTTCAACGGGCGACTCTCATGGGTGGCCGCCTAAAATCCCAACACAAATCATGGCAATACTTCTCTGAGGTAAGTTCCAGAACTCAGTCTCTAAGGGGAATCACACCAGAGTTCAAGCCCTGGTGGACCCAGTCATCTCTTCCGACTGCCACATAAATGACCACAAGGAAAACCAAAAAACTCCCAAATGGCCCTCATCTTCTTCCATATAGACGCTCATCATAACCTCTGGCTTGACGTTTCCTTGAGGGGCACAGCCCAAGACAGTGTCCAAAATAATCTCCCTTTCCTCTCATTTGCCTAAAGTCAAGGTGGCCTGGAGACCCATTCTGTGAATCAGGAGTGATCAAATAACCCTGACTTTAGTACTGCTCTGCTTCTCTAATTTGAGGCCTACTGTCTGTGAAGTATAGATTCTTGATGTGAATTGGAGTAATGAAAAAACCCAATAACCCATTGGCTACCCTCTGCAGGGTTTTGAAGAACTCATTTGACCCAATAAATCCCTATTCTCATTTTATGGAGGTCAGGAACCTTACAGAGGAAGGTGAGAGACTTCATCCTCAATGAATGCTTTTTGGGCCATTTTGGTTTTTGATGTGCCTTCTGGAATGTTACATATGTTTTTTTTTTTTTTTTGGTTTTAGTGCCTTCTGGAATGTTACATAATTTTTTTCTTTAGACATTATTGCCAGAGTTCCTATCTTCATCCCAGTGCGGGTGAAATCAAAGATAATTCCAATCTACAGCTTCTGCAATAGCCATCCCTGTACTGCTTGCAGAACTTGCCTGGACACATGTGAACTCACCTAAATGCATTGTGAACTATCTGTTGGTGCAGCGACTTGTCGTAGTGTTGGGGTATATTTGCTGATGATGTCATCGGTGGTACAATTTTTCCAAAAGGAGCCGTCAATTGGCTTGGTATATCTTCCTCCCTTCTGCGTGTCATGATCGTCCAGCTAAAATTTGGGGGGGCCAACAGAGGTGAGGCAAAGAACCTCACCCACCCCCGCTGGTACAAAGACCTCTCCACAGGTGTGGCTCTATACTGGACGGGTAGTCAGTGACGGGTAAGATCCAATTGCAATGGTACCAACTTAACGGGTAAAGACCATATGTACTATTGGACAACCTAAGGCAGGCACGGTCCCTAAGCCACATGCGTGTTGTTTAAACAGAGAGGGGAAGATGTTGAGAGCCACAGCCGAAGGGGCCCCAGCAAAATTCCTGCTGCCAGCAAACTTCCAGCTGCCGGCTGATGATTGGCTCACAGCGGCCCCAGCAACAACTAGCTGATTGGCTCCTCTGCGGTGATGCTCAATGGGCTGTTTCCCTGCCCTTTCAGACCACAAAACTGCTCATTGGGGGACTTTTTTTGACTTTGCCCACATGACCCAGCCAATCGGCCTCAAGAGCAGGAGGATTGTGGGAGGCGGAGAGAGGCTCATGTGGGAGGGAGAGGTTTTGGGAAGCCAGTGGTGGCAGTTGGGGCTCTGAAGGTTTTTCCTGAGAGGCTGTTTTGTTTGGCGTGTGTGGTTCTAAAAATAAAGTTCGTTTCTTTTGGCAAGTGGCTCCTGATTGTGCCCAGCAAGACTGCGGCATTATCCTAATATTTCTACAATAACTGACCCAGTTTAACATCAATGCAAGTAGATTCCTGTGGGAGAGGACATGATGTGTATTTTGACGTTCATTTTTATGTAACAGTGGTACATTACTATTTCTTCAGTTTATGCACATCATAGGATATATATTTGATCCACAAGTTCACAAATATATAGGCATTTGTTTCACTTTCAATCACTTTCTGCTTCAAAACACATGTATTCCTCCAGGTTTCTTGACTGGTCTTTTCATGAGACTTCTTTCCAAACACATTATTTCGATTTCCATAATCACTTTTGAAGCAAAACTCACACATTCTTCATGAAAAACCATAATGCTGATATAACCATTAGATATATTACTGGTTGGAATGAAGGATTGTATATCAATGTAAGATTTTCTGTATATTTTCAGATATCAATTCAATCCATTATTTAAAGTTAGAACCAGTTATAATATTTATTTACAGTATGGTCTATTCATGCATTATTTCTATAATTATAGACACAGTGTACACCATTTTTACCTCCAAAAATAATTTATACGTCTTCAAAATATTGCTCCCAGAAATGGTGGAAGAAATACTCATGTCACCTGATCTACATATACATTTTACCACAGTAGTATTCTGCACACAGAAAGAAGAGGTCAAACTTATGTTTGTACCAAAGCCTAAATGAAAAGTGAGCATGGATTACGGAAAACATCCATGTCCATGTTGCCTAATGCTCTCAAAAGTTCATCCTATTGGTGACTACATGTTTGTTTCTTCCTAAGATTATATATTCAAACTCAAGCCTGTTGAAAATGTATAATTCTATCACTCACTTTATACTTTGCCTGATATCCTAATGTCAATTGATATCTGCATTCCTACTTTTTTCCCCAGTTCATCCTTTTGACAGACTCTCCACATGTGCTGACAATTACATTCACTCTATCCGAAACCCTACAGCTAAAGATCTTTTTATCCAAATCCTATACTCACTCTTCTTTCAAAACCTACCAACTATCTTACTAATCCTACAAATTATCCCTTTTTGACTGGATGTTCTCTTCAACATTCAATAAACCAAGGTACAAGTAATTATGCCATTGTATATCGATTTATCTGAGACATCTGTGCAGAATATAATTCAAAGCTAAGAATCCCAGCTAAGGGTCCAATGCAATTCTGGGCTTCAAATATTACCTAGATGTCTGTTTTCATACTTATAATTCACTTATATTCTTATAAATATCGCACGTTCCCAATACCATAATTCATCCCGCAGAATGATTCCTAACCCAAATGGAACATGTTATTAACCCTGACCATACACTGTTCTCTCAATCTAACTTTACTGAAGAGCAGGGACAGAGTTGGTCTTTCAATACAGAAATTAGGGGATCTTCCACTTGCTGAGAACCTCCAAGGTCATTAAAGAAATGATCCCAGGATTAAATGTAGGCAGCTATGAATGACGTCAGAGAGCAAAAGTCATCTTCCATGACAAACAACCTGGTTAGCATGAAGGGATGTGTCTGAATCAACATTTCTTTTCTTAATGTATAGAAGATGGACCAAACCACGCCTATCTGGAGAGCTTTTTTTGGGTGCCTATGGTTGATATACCATGCAAAATTGTGAAAGTTTCACTGGAAGTAGGGGCAGCCTCCAACTCATTGGACTCTTGGAAGCAACTGTTAGGACAAATTGGTTGCCAAGGCAGTAACCTGATTCAGTTCCTGAAGGAAGTGACCTACGTCACTTTCTTGGTGAAGGAATTCTCTGAACTTGGGATCCATGAAGACAGGCACCCAGAGCCAGTCCCAGTCCCAGTCCCAGTGGGCTCACTTGTTCGGTTTTACAAAGGACAGGGTCAGTCTTTCTTGGTACCTACCTATGTGAGGATAGCCAAAGGCCAGGAGAGCTCTGAAGAGGGACCTTTTCTGAGAGAGCAGGTAGTGGCTCACCGCTGGCTCCTGACAACTTCACAGAGTTGGCCAAGGAGACCAGATCTGAGTCAGGACAGGACATTTCGGGAGAACATTGTATGGCCCACCAGTCAGAGGACACTCTGGATACTCACAGACCTACTTGGGGGAAGGAGGTGCCTTTGTGGGAGTGGTTGTGGTTTTGTGGTTTTGTCACATGTTCTGAGAATAGGTAGAAAATGCGGTTTGTTTGGTTTGGATTGCACTGTTTCTAGTAAGTCGTTTGACATGTGAGTGTTTCTATGTCTGTGTATCCCACTGTGTCTGTGGTTGTAGACATTAGAAAAGAGAATGAATTAATGGATGTGTCCTGTCTAGTAGAAAGCTTCCTGGCATTCATCCTGCCCAATTGATGAATGGACCGCGGCTTGCCTTCTGGATGGGCAAAACCTACTATCTTCCTAAGATCCTGTTTTCTTCCTGAATTCTGGCTACTCTCCAGAATAGGCTCATGGTTTTGTGTCCAATATATATACAACCTCCAAGCTCTGTGACATGACCATGTACTTGATAGCTAAAGTGAATGGGGAGCATCTCAGAAAACTCAGATATCAGTGTGACCAGGAAAGTCTCAGTGGAGAAACCCTGCTTTGGGTCTTTTGCTTACCTGTTTTTCTGTTGCCCTAAATGTCAGGAAGGTCTTTGCCTCTGGTCACCCCTTTGTGAAGCCTGAAGAAAACAGTTTTCAAATGAAAATGAATGGGCATCACCTGTTGCTCTTTGCTAAATTGCTTTGTAAAAGGATGTGTCTGAATCAGCCTCTTGGTTCTGTATGAGGTTGTGGCTTAGATTCTCAGCACCTGATGCATCTAAAGATAGATTCCATGTGTGCACTCAAAACAGAAATGGCAAATGAGTCTCTTGCCTTCCTCTATTAGATTCCTGACCTTCATCAAGTAAGAATCAGGATCCTTTAGTTCAAATGAGTTCTTTGAACCCCTGCAGAAGTGCTTGGGTTTGCTGATGACTCCAAATCACATAAAGAATCTATACCTGACAGTCAGTAGGCCTCAAATTGGAAAAGCAGAACAGTATTAACTACATCCCTATTTGATCAGTTCTGGTTCACAGGAAGGGTGTGTAGGCCACCCTGACTTTCGGCAAATTAGGGGCAAGGGAGCTAATTTTGGACGGTGTCTTGGTCTGCGCCCCTCATGGAAACCTCCAGCGAGAGGTTATGATGAGTGTCTATATGGAAAAACATGAGGGCCATGTGGGAGTGTTTTGGTTTCAATTGTGGTCATTTGTGTGGCAGTTGGAAAAGATGACTGTGTCCACCTGGGTTTCAACTCTTGTGGGATTCCCCTTGGAGACTGAGTTCTGGAACTGACCTTAGAGAAGTATTTCCATGAATTGTGTTGGGATTTTCGGAGGCCACACATGAGAGTCACCCTTGGAAACTGAGATCTAGGCCCAGGGTGGCTTTCCACAGAGCACTGGGAATCTCAGCGAGGATATCACTTGATTATATTCTGAAAAACTTGGAAGCAATAGTTGAGAGTCAAAACACACATGGACCTCACATTGTAGACCTCAATGTGGCTGGCTTTATGTGACATTGGGCCACTCTTTCGGAGGACTTGCCTGTGAGAGTTCTCTAGAGCTTCCATTGAAATGAGCTTCCTCAACATTTAATGGTTCCTGAATGAATTGAAACCCACAGTACCTCCAACTTCATCCTTGAAAAATGGCTAGAAAATACCATGAAATTTTTGAAATTTCCATGACCAGCTGGCACTGGAAATCCATTTGATGTCCTGGTGCTTATCATGAGTATACAAGACAGTGTCTGGTTTGACTGAGTTTCATGATAATGGTGTAGAAAAGAGATGCCAGTAAGTTGGAGCCTGCTGAGTAGTGGGCCAAGAGCAGTAGAGTGTAGGTGTGTGAAAAAACATCTGTGGTGCGGCCACGTGGATCTGCCATTGGCTTAGAAATGGTTTGTGACTGACATGTGCAGCTAGCAGACCTTTGGATGTAAAGGCATCTTGTTGAATGGAGAGGTTTCAGGGCAATGTTCAGAATCATATTGCTATGGTCAAGGGGGCAACTATGTGTGATAGAAGCCTGCTTGGTACATTCTCCTGCCGATCCTGACCACAACATGTGACAGAACTCCCTGCAGCACGGTATCGCAGTTAAACTCCTTTATTTCGTAAAGTAAATACCAAACTTTCAGTGCAGCATCAAATAACATGACGAAATGTGAAGGATGATCAAATGGCTTCACAGTCCACACGGGGAGACACATAGACCCCAGTAGCCCCAGTTTGCCTACAAAGAGAGAATTCAGCACTGCTGCCTCGTGTTTATAGGAAAATAAAAAACCATGTTCTTCAGGTCACATAGATGCAGACTCAGCTTTGATGGTCTCACTACAAAGGAAGCTAAAGCTCCTGACAACAACATATATTTCAAGTGCCCAACCTCAGAGGCATTTTCTCAAGAAGTCTTAAGGCCGACACAGCTCCATGTTTGTGGTATTTACCCTGTCCCTTACTTTTGGAAACTCCTCTACCACCTTCAAGGTTGTGAACTCCTGAGCATTTTCCATTCCAGATATTTATTATGAACTCAAACAACAACAAGTGCTGGTGAGGATGTGGAGAAAAGGGTAAACTTGTACATTGCTGGTGGGACTGCAAATTGGTGCAGCCAAATTGGAAAGCAGTATGGAGATTTCTTGTAGAACTGGGAATGGAACCACCATTTGACCCAGGTATTCCCCTTCTCAGTCTATTCCCTAAAGATCTAAAAAAAATGCTACAGGGACACTGCTACATTGATGTTCATAGCAGAACAATTTACAATAGCAAGACTATGGAACCAACCTAGATGCACTTCCATAGATGAATGGATAAAAAATGTGGCATTTATACACAATGGAATATTACTCTGCATTAAAAAATGACAAAATGATATAACTTGCAGAGAAATGGATGGCATTAGAGCAGATTATGCTAAGTGAAGCTAGCCAATCCGTAAAACCAAATGCCAAATGTCTTTATTGATATAAAGAGAGTAACTAAGAACAGAGTAGGGACGAATAGAATTAGAAGAAAATTAACATTAAACAGGGATGAGAGGAGGAAGGGAAAGGGAGAGAGAAGGGAAATTGCATGGAAATAAAAGGAGACCCTCAGGGTTATATAAATTACATACAAGAGGAGGTGAGGGAAAGGAAAAAATTATACAAGGGGGAGAAATGAATTACAGTAAAGAGGTAGAGAGAGAAGAGGGGAGGGGAGGTAAGGGGAGGGGGATAGTAGAGGTTAGGAAAGGCAGCAGAATACGACAGACACTAGTATGGCAATATGTAAATCAATGGATGTGTAACTGATGTGATTCTGCAATCTGTTTACGGGGTAAAAATGGGAGTTCATTACCTACTTGAAACACAGTGTGGAATATGATATATCAAGAACTATGTAATGTTTTGAACAAGCATAAATAAAAATTAAAAAAAAAGAAAACTAACTTTGGTGAATGGTGCAAAGAAATCCTAATATTTCTACAGTAACTGACACAGTTTAACATCAATGCGAGAAGATTCCTGTGGGACATGATGTGTATTTTGATGTTCATTTTTATTCAACACTGGTACATTACTATTTCTTCAGTTTATTCACATCATATTATAATATTTCATCCACAAGTAAGCAAATTTATCGTCATTTTTTTCAATTTCAATCACTTCCTTCTTCAGAACTCATGAATTCCTCGGTGTTCCTTGACTGGCCTTTTCATGAGACTTCTTTCCAAACACATTATTTTCGATTTCCATAATCACTTTTGAAGCAAAACTCACACAAACTTCATGATAAACCGTAACCTAATATTAACATTAGGTGTATAACTGGTTGTCATGAATGATTGCATATCAATATAAGATTTCTTATATATTTTCAGATATCAATTCAATCCATTACTTAAAGTGGAACAAGTTATATTATTTATTGAAATTAAGGTCTATTCATGCATTATCTGTATATTCATAGAAACAGGGTACACCTCTTTTTACCCCCAATGCTAATTTATACGTCTTCAAAATACTGCTCCTAGAAATGGTGGAAGAAATAATCATGTCATCTGATCTACATACACATTTTATCACAGTAATATTCTGGAAACAAAATGCAAAGGTCCCACTTAGGATTGTACCAAAGTCTAAATGGAAAGTGAACATGGATTACTAACAACATCCATGTCCATGTTGCCTAATGCTCTCAAATGTCAATCCTATTGGTGACCTACATATTTGTTTCTTCCTAAGATTAGATATTCAATCTCAACCCTGTTGAAAATGTCTTATCCTATCACTCACTTTATACTTTGCCTGATTTCCTAATGTCTCTATTGATATCTGCTTTTCTACAAATTTTCCCCATTTCATCATTGTGTCTGATTTCTTCATATGTGCTGACATTTATATTCACTCACTGCCCGAAAAAAAATTGCTAAAGAACTTTTGTTACATATCCTATACTAACTCTACTTGCTAAACATAACGACTATCTTCTTAATCCTACCGACAATCCCTTTTGACTGGATGTTCTCTTCAGCATTCAATCATCCAAGGTTCAAGTTCCTCTGCCATTGTATATCCATTTATTTGAGACATATGTGCACAATTCAAAGCTAAATATCCCAATCAACTGCCCAAAGCCCTTCTGGGATTCAAATCTTACTTTAATTTCTGTTTTCATACATATATTTAACCTCGATATTCTTATAAATATCACAGGTTCCCAATACCATTATTCATCCAGCAGAATGATTCCTAACCCAAATCGAACATGAAATTAACCCTAACCATTCACTGTTCACTCAATCTAACTTTACAGAAGAGCAGAGACAGATTGTTCTTACAATACAGGAATGTAGGGGATGCTCCACCTGTTAAGAACCTCAAAGGTCCATGAGAAATGATCCCTGGAGAAGATGTAGGCAGCAATGAAGGACCTGAGAGACAAAAAGTCATTTTCCATGGCAAACAACCTGGTCAGGATGAAGGGTTGTGTCTGAATCAGCCTCTCTCTTCTTAATGTAGAGAAGATGGACCAAACCAGGCTTGTGTGGAGAGCTGTTCCCGGGTGCCTAAGGTTGATATACCATTCTAAGTTGTGAAAGTGTCAAAGGAAGTAGGGGCAGCCTCCATCTCATGGGACCCTTGGAAGCAACTGTTAGACAAAGTGGTTGCCAAGGCAGTGACCTCATTCAGTTCTTGAAGGAAGTGACCTACCTCACTTCCTTGTTGATGGAACTTTCTGAACTTGGGACCAAGGAAACCAAGCACCAGAGCCAGTCCCAGTCCCAGTCCAAGTGGTCTCATTTGTTTGGAATCACCAAGGACAGAGTCAGTCTTCTTGGTACTGACTGATGTGAGGATGGCCAAATGCCAGGAAAGATCTGAACACGGGCCTTTCCTGACTAAGTATGTAGTGGCTCACCCCTGGCTCCTGACTGCTTCACAGAGTTGGACAAGGAGACCAGATCTGAGACAGGACAGACCATTAACGGGGAACATAGTATGGCAAACCTGTCAGAGGACACTCCGGATAATCACAGCCCTACTTTGGGGAAGGAGGTGTCTTTTTGAGTGTGGGTGTGTGGTTGTGTCTCTGTTCTGAGAATAGGTAGAAAAGGAGGTTTCTTTGGTTTGGAGTGAACTGTTTCTAGTAAGTCGTTTTACATGGTGAGTGTTTCTATTTCTGTGTATCCCACTGTGTCCGTGGTTGTATACATTATAAAAGAGAATGCATCAATGCATGTGTCCTCTTTAGTAGAAAGCTTTCCAGTATTCATCCTGCCCATTTAATGAATGGAGCGTGGTTTCCATATCGATAGGAAACACCTACTACCTTTTTAAGTCCCTGTTTTCTTTCTGAATTCTGACAACTCTTAAGAATAGGCTCTTGGGTTTGTGTCCAAGATATGTACCACCTCCAATCTCTGTCACATGGCCATGTACTGGATATCTGAAGGGAATGGCCAACATCTCAGAAAACTCAGATATCAGTGTGACCAGAAAAGTCTCAGTGGAGAAACCCTGCTTTGGCTCTTTTGCTAACCTATTGTTCTGTTGCCCTGAATCTCAGGATGTCTTTGCCTCTGGCCACCCCTTTGGGAAGCCTGAGGAAAACATTTTTTCAAAAGGAAATGAAGGGCATCACCTGTGGCTCTTTGCTTAATTGCTTTGAAAAAAGATGTGTCTGAATCAGCCTCTTGGCCCTGTGTGAGGCTGTGGCTTAGATTCTCAGCACCTGATGGATCAAAAGAAAGGTCCCATGTGTGCATCCAAAACCAAAATGGCAAATATTCACTCATTGTGAATGAATTCTTTTACCTTACTCTCTTAGGATCCTGAATTCCATCAAGGGAGAATAGGAATCCTTTGGGCCAAATGAGTTCTTCAAATCTCTGCAGAGGGGCTTGTGTTTTCTCATGACTCAAATTCACATAAAGAATCTAAACCACAGAGTCAGAAGGCCTCAAATTGAAAAAGCTGAGCAGTATTAATGTCAGGCCTATTTGATCACTCCTGGTTTACAGGAAGTGTGTCCAGGCCACCTTGATGTTAGACAAATGAGGGGAACAGGACCTTAATTTGGACACTGACTTGGGCTGTGGACCTCATTGAAAACTCCAGCCAGACGTTATAAGGAGTGTCTATATGGAAGAAGATGAGGACCATGTGGGAGTGTTTTGGTTTTAATTGTGGTCATTTGTGTGGCGGTTGGAAGAGATGACTGTTCCACTGGGCTTGAACTCTGGTGTGATTCCCCTTAGAGACTGAGTTCTTTAACTGACCTCAGAGAAGTATTGCCATGAATTGTGTTGGGATTTTAGGAGGCCACACATGAGAGTCGCCCTTGGAACCTGAGATCTAGGCCCAGGTTGGATTTCCACAGAACACTGGGAATTTCAGCCCGGATATTACATACAATTTTTCTTAAAGACTTGGCAGCCATATTTGAGTTTAAAACACACATGGACCTCACATTGTAGATCTCAATGGGCCTGGCTTCATGTGACATTTTGGCCACCCTTAGGGAAACCATGCCTGTGAGAGTGCTCCAGTGCTTTCATTGAAATTAGCTTCTTCACCATTTAATGGTTCCTGAATTAATTGAAGCCCTCAGAGCCGCAAACTTCATCCATGAAAAATGGCTAGAAAATTACCATGAAATTTTTGATATTTTCATGTTCAGCTGGCACTGAAAAAACTTTGGATGTCCTGTTTCTGATCCTGAGTATACCAGACACTGCCTTGATTGACTTTGTTTCATGAAAATGGTGTAGAACAGATATGCCAGTAAGTTGGAGCCTGGTGAGTAGTTGGCCTAGAGCAGTGGTATGCAATTGTCTGATAAAACATCTGTGTTGCGTCCATGTGGATAAGCCATTGGCTTCCAAATGGCTTGTGACTGACATGGTGCAGCCAGCAGACCCATATATGTAAAGGCATCTTGTTATATGGAGAGGATTCACTGCAATGTTCAGAATCATATTGCTATTCTCAAGGGGGCAATCTACGTGGGATAGAACCTGGGTTGGTGCATTCTCCTGAAGACCCTGACTCACCATACCTTAAAGAACTCCCTCAACCACTCTGTACCATTTTAACTCCTTGTATTTCTTGAAGTAAATACCAAACTCCCAGTGGAGCAGCGAGAAACACCACGAAAAGTGGAGGATGACCAATTGGCTTCACAGTCCACACTGAAAGACACTTAGACCCCAGTGTCCATAGTTTACCTACAAAGAGAGAATTCAGCACCGCTGCCTCATGTTCATTGGATAATAAGAAACCATGTCCTCCAAGTAACATAGATGCAGACCCAGCTTTGATGGTCTCTCTACAAAGGAACTAAATCTCCTCAGAACATCAAATATTTCAAGTGCCCACCCTTAGAGGCAGTTTCTCAAAAAGCATTTAGGCCAGCAGAGCTGCATGTTTGTGGAATGTTTACCCTGTCCCTTACTTTTAGAATCTTCTCTACCACCTCCAAAGTTGTAAACTCCTGAGAATTCTCCATTCCAGATATATTCACAGATTTTCTAGCTCTTATCCTCTAATTGTGTCTTACTTGAGAAGAATGTAATGTCAAGGCATTGTTCTGGTGAAAGTGGGAAGATTTTTGTGTAGCACATGTTTGAATACACATTGGATTCAATTTCCTATTTTCCATTAGAAATGCTGAATCCCTGAAACTAACATATACCCTATTAGACTCTGACTACTAATCCTAATATGATGGAGAAAAATAACACAAACAGAATAGAAATACAAGCAGTTTAGAGGAGGTATGTTTTATAGTTGGAGTTGCCTTTTGCATGGTATAGTGTAGCAGTTATAAATCTAGTCAATTATTTGTTGAAATAGTTCTCCATGCGTTTTTTAAGTTAACAAATAAGTGAATTCCTGTCCCCCTTTCTCTGTAGCCTATTCAGCACACGTATTTTTATATGCACATATAGAATCCTACCTGGTACCACACGTACATTCTTGTGAGGTGGCTGACGTGGCAGATACAAATTGGAAGAAGAGATCACTCCTCCTACACGCTGCTTGAACTGATAATTCAAATGTGAGTGAGCTTCCTAGTTGAACAACATTATACATAAATCCATGTTCAGTAAAATGAATATATTTGGATCTGTGAATGATATACATTTCATGGTGAATTTCGTTTGGCATATATATTGCAATTTTTAATGTCTCTCTCTTTGTCTGTATATAAATATATATATATATATATATATATATATATATATATATATATATATATATATATATACATGCTCAAGATTTTTCAAAACATGAAATATGTGTCTAATTACACACTTCCTAAATTCATTCATATTTATGTCATATTTATGTTGTGGATTTATAATCAACTTTTCACAAGATTATTCTCAGAAATATTCATCCACCTGAAATACTTATTTGTTTCTTTGTACTGTTTCCACCCCAGATATGCATTCACGGATTTTCAAACTCTTCTACTCTAATTGTGTCTTACTTGGGGTGAAGGTAATGTAAAGGCATTGTTCTGGATGAGAGTGGGAAGATAATTGTGTAGCATATATTTTATACACGTTGGATTCATTTTCCTATTTTCCATTGAAAATACTGAATCCCTGACAATAACGCATACCCTACTATACTTTGTCTACTAATCCAAATATGATGGAGAAAAACAACCCAAACAGAATAGAAATACAAGCAGGTCAGAGGAGGCATGGGGTATAGTTGGACTTGCCATTTGCATGATAAATGGTAGGTGTTATAAATCTAGTCAATTTTTAATTGAAATAGTTCTCCATGTGTTGTTAAAGTTAACAAATATGTAAATTCCTCTCTGCATTTCTCTGTAGCCTATTCAGCACATGAATTTTTATATGCTTATATAGAATACCTGGTATCACACGTTCATTTTTGTGAGGTGACTGACTTGGCAGATACAACTTGTGAGAAGAGATCACTCCTCTAAACGCTGTTGGAACTGAAAATTCAAACTATGGGTGAGCTTTCTAGTAGAACAACATTATACATAAATCCTTGTTCAGTAAAATAAATATTTTTGCATCTGTGGATGCTATATATTTTATGATGAACTTCGATTGGCATATATATTCCTACATTTTAATGTCTGTGTGTGTGTTTTGTGTGTGTGTGTGTGTGAGTGTATATATATATATACATATATATAATTATATGTGTATATATATACACATATATATAATTATGAATATATATATATATATATATATATATATATATACACTGACTTGATTTTTAAAATATGAAATATATGTATCTTAAATACACTCCCTAAGTTCATTCATGTTCAAAAATGTGGATTTATAATAAACTTTTCACAAAATTATTCTCAGAAATATTCATCCACCTGAAATACACATTTGTTTCATAGTTCTGAAAACTAACTTCAGTAAATGGTGCTTACAAATCCTAATATTTGTACATTAGCTGACCCAGATTAACATCAATCAAGTAGATTCGTATGGGACATGATGTGTATTCTGACGTTTATTTTCATTCAACACTGGTACATTACTATTGCTTCAGTTTTTACAAATCATAGGAAATATATATTTCATCCACAAGTTCACAAATTTATACGCATTTGTTTCACAATCACTTCCTGCTTCATAAAACATGTATTCCTCCAGGTTTTTTGACTGGTCTTTTCATGAGACTTCTTTCCAAACACATTATTTTCGATTTCCATAATCACTTTTGAAGCAAAACTCACACACCCTTCATGATAAACCATAAACTTAATGTGGCCATTAGATATTTCACTGGTTGGAATGAATGTTTGTATGTCAATATAAGATTTCCTGTATTTTTTCAGATATAATTTCAATCCATTATTTAAAGTCAGAACCAGATATATTATTTATTCACAATATGGTCTATTCATGCATTATCTCTATATGCACAGACATAGGGTACACCTCTTTTTACCCCCATTACTAATTTATACGTCTTGAATATTTTGCTGCCAGAAATGGTGGAAGAAATAGTCATGTCACCTGATCTAAATGTATGTTTTATCACAGTAATATTCTGAACAAAAAAAGCAAAGGTCACACTTAAGATTGTAGCAAAGACTAAATGAAAAGTGAGCATGGATTACTAAACATCCATGTCCAGGTTGCCTAATGCTGTCAAATGTCAATCCTATTGGTCACTACATATTTGTTTCTTTCTTAGATTATATATTCAAACTCAACCCTGTTGAAAATATCTAATCCTATCACTCATTTTATACTTTGCCTGATTTCGTAATGTCTCTATTGATATCAGTTTTCCTAACTATTTTCCCCAGTTCATCATTGTGACAGTCTCTTCACTTGTGCTGACATTAACATTCACTGTCTACCGGAAACCCTATTGCTAAACAACATTTGGTCCAAATCCTATACTCACTCTTCTTTCTAAACCTACTGAGAATCTTCCGAATCCTACCGACTATCCCTTTTGACTGGAAGTTCTCTTCTACATTTAATCATCCATGGTACAAGGACCTAAGCCATTGTATATCGATTTACCTGACACATCAGTGCAGAACATAATTCAAAGCTACGTATCCCAATCAAGGGCCCAATGCCCTTTTGGGCTTCATATCTTAGCTAGATTTCTGTTTTCATACTTATATTTCACCTATATATTCTTGTAAATATCGCAGTTTCCTAATACCATTATTCATCGCGCAGAAAGATTCCTAATCCAAATCGAACCTGTTAGTTAACCTAACCATACACTGTTCAGTCAATTTAACTTTACAGAAGAGCAGGGATAGAGTTGGTCTTACAATACAGGAATATAGGGGATCTTCCACATGCTGAGAAACTCAAAGGTCCATGCAGAAATGATTCCTGGAGAAGTTGTAAGCAGCTATGGAGGACCTAAGAGACCAAAAGTCATCCTCCATGGCAAACAACCTGGTCAGGATGAAGGGTTGTGTCTGAATCAGCTTCTCTCTTCTTAATGTAGAGAAGATGGACCAAACCAGGCCTGTGTGGAGAGCTGTTCCCAGGTGCCAATGGTTGATATACCAATCTAACTTGTGAAAGTGTCACAGGAAGTAGGGGCAGCCTCCATCTCATGGGACCCTTGAAAGCAATTGTTAGGACAAAGTGGTTGCCACGGCAGTAACCTCATTCAGTTCCTGAATGAAGTGACCTACCCCTCTTCCTTGATGACGGATTTCTCTGAACTTAAGATCCAGGAAGCCAGGCACCAGAGTCAGTCCCAGTTTCTTCCCCAGTGGGCTCAGTTGTTTGGAATAACCAAGGACAGAGTAAGTCTTCCTTGGTACCTACTGATGTGAGGATTGCCAAATGCCAGGAGAGCTCTGAAAAGGGGAATTTCCTGAGAAAGCAGGTAGTGGCTCACCACTGGCTCCTGAAAACTTCACAGTGTTGGCCAAGGATACCCGATCTGAGAAGGACAGGCCATTTCAAGGAAACATAGTATGGCCCATCAGTCAGAGTACATTCCAATTAGTCACAGACCTACTTGAATAAAGGAGGTGTCGTTGTGGGTGTGGTTGTGATTTTGTGGTTTAGTCTCATGTTCTGAGAATAGGTAAGAAAGGCGGTTTGTTTGTTTTGGAGTGGACTGTTTATAGTAAGTCATTTGACAAGGCGATTGTTGGTATGCCTGTGTATCCCACTGTGTCCGTGGTTGTAGACATTATAAAAGATAATGCATCAATGGATGTGTCCTGTCTAGTAGAAAGCTTGCCAACATTCATCCTGCCCAATTTATGAGTGGACTGCAGGTTGCTTTAGGGACGGGCAACACCTACTATCTTCCGGAGTTCCTGTTTTCTTCCTGAATTCTGGCCACTCTTCAGAGCAGGCTCATGGTTTTCTGTCCAAGATATGTACCACCTCCAATCTCTGTGACATTGCCATATAATGGATAGCTGAAGGGAATAGCAAGCATCTCAGAAAACTCAGATATCAGTGTGACAAAGAAAGTCTCAGTAGAAAAACCCTGCTTTGGGCCTTTTGCTTACCTATTTTTCTGTTGCTCTGAGTGTCAGGAAGGTCTTTGCCTCAGGCCACACCTTTGTTAACCCTGAAGAAAACAGTTTTCAAATGGAAATGAATGGGCATCACCTGTGGCTCTTTGCTTAATTGCTTTGGAAAAGGATGTGTCTGAATCAGCCTCTTGGCCCTGTGTGAGGCAGTGGCTTAGATTCTTAGCACCTGATGGATCAAAAGAAAGATCCCATGTGTCCATCCAAAACCAAAATGGCAAATATTCACTCATTGTGAATGAATTCTTTTACCTTCCTCTGTTAGGATCCTGAATTCCATCTAGGGAGAATAGGAATCCTTTGGGCCAAATGAGTTCTTCAAATCTCTGCAGACGGGCTTGTGTTTTCTCATGACTCAAATTCACATAAAGAATCTAAACCACAGAGTCAGAAGGCCTCAAATTGAAAAAGCTGAGCAGTATTAATGTCAGGCCTATTTGATCACTCCTGGTTTACAGGAAGTGTGTCCAGACCACCTTGGTGTTAGACAAATGAGGGGAACAGGACCTTAATTTGGACACTGACTTGGGCTGTGGACCTCATTGAAAACTCCAGCCAGACGTTATAAGGAGTGTCTATATGGAAGAAGATGAGGACCATGTGGGAGTGTTTTGGTTTTAATTGTGGTCATTTGTGTGGCGGTTGGAAGAGATGACTGTTCCACTGGGCTTGAACTCTGGTGTGATTCCCCTTAGAGACTGAGTTCTTTAACTGACCTCAGAGAAGTATTGCCATGAATTGTGTTGGGATTTTAGGAGGCCACACATGAGAGTCGCCCTTGGAACCTGAGATCTAGGCCCATGTTGGATTTCCACAGAACACTGGGAATTTCAGCCCGGATATTACATACAATTTTTCTTAAAGACTTGGCAGCCATATTTGAGTTTAAAACACACATGAACCTCACATTGTAGATCTCAATGGGCCTGGCTTCATGTGACATTTTGGCCACCCTTAGGGAAACCATGCCTGTGAGAGTGCTCCAGTGCTTTCATTGAAATTAGCTTCTTCACCATTTAATGGTTCCTGAATTAATTGAAGCCCTCAGAGCCGCAAACTTCATCCATGAAAAATGGCTAGACAATTACCATGAAATTTTTGATATTTTCATGTTCAGCTGGCACTGAAAAAACTTTGGATGTCCTGTTTCTGATCCTGAGTATACCAGACACTGCCTTGATTGACTTTGTTTCATGAAAATGGTGTAGAACAGATATGCCAGTAAGTTGGAGCCTGGTGAGTAGTTGGCCTAGAGCAGTGGTATGCAATTGTCTGATAAAACATCTGTGTTGTGGCCATGTGGATCAGCCATTGGCTTCCAAATGGCTTGTGACTGACATGGTGCAGCCAGCAGACCCATATATGTAAAGGCATCTTGTTATATGGAGAGGATTCACTGCAATGTTCAGAATCATATTGCTATTCTCAAGGGGGCAATCTACGTGGGATAGAACCTTGGTTGGTGCATTCTCCTGAAGACCCTGACTCACCACACCTTAAAGAACTCCCTCCACCACTCTGTCCCATTTTAACTCCTTGTATTTCTTGAAGCAAATACCAAACTCCCAGTGGAGCAGCGAGAAACACCACGAAAAGTGGAGGATGACCAATTGGCTTCACAGTCCACACTGAAAGACACTTAGACCCCAGTGTCCATAGTTTACCTACAAAGAGAGAATTCAGCACTGCTGCCTCATGTTCATTGGATAATAAGAAACCATGTCCTCCAAGTAACATAGATGCAGACCCAGCTTTGATGGTCTCTCTACAAATGAACTAAATCTCCTCAGAACATCAAATATTTCAAGTGCCCACCCTTAGAGGCAGTTTCTCAAAAAGTATGTAGGCCAGCAGAGCTGCATGTTTCTGGAATGTTTACCCTGTTCCTTACTTTTAGAATCTTCTCTACCACCTCCAAAGTTGTAAACTCCTGAGTATTCTCCATTCCAGATATATATTCACAGATTTTCTAACTCTTATCCTCTAATTGTGTCTTACTTGAGGAGAATGTAATGTCAAGGCATTGTTCTGGATGAAAGTGGGAAGAATTTTGTGTAGCACATATTTGCATACACATTGGATTCAATTTCCTATTTTCCATTAGAAATGCTGAATCCCTGAAACTAACATATACCCTATTAGACTCTGACTACTAATCCTAATATGATGGAGAAAAATAACACAAACAGAATAGAAATACAGGCAGTTTAGAGGAGGTATGTTTTATAGTTGGAGTTGCCTTTTGCATGGTATAGTGTAGCAGTTATAAATCTAGTCAATTATTCGTTGAAATAGTTCTCCATGCGTTTTTAAAGTTAACAAATAATGAATTCCTTTCCCCCTTTCTCTGTAGCCTATTCAGCACACGTATTTTTATATGCACATATAGAATCCTACCTGGTACCACACGTACATTCTTGTGATTTGGCTGATTTGGCAGATACAAATTGGAAGAAGAGATCACTCCTCCTAAATGCTGCTTGAACATTTAATTCAAATGTGAGTGAGCTTCCTAGTTGAACAACATTATACATAAATCAATGTTCAGTAAAATGAATATATTTGGATCTGTGGATGATATACATTTCATGGTGAATTTCGTTTGGCATATATATTGCAATTTTTAATGTCTCTCTCTGTTTGTGTGTATAAATATGTATATATATATATATATATAGATACACTCTCAAGATTTTTCAAAACATGAAATCTGTGTCTTATTACACACTTCCTAAATTCATTCATATTTATGTTGTGGATTTATAATCAACTTTTCACAAGATTATTCTCAGAAATATTCATCCACCTGAAATACTTATTTGTTTCTTAGTAATGTTTCCACCCCAGATATGCATTCACGGATTTTCAAACTCTTCTACTCTAATTGTGTCTTATTTGGGGTGAAGGTAATGTAAAGGCATTGTTCTGGATGAGAGTGGGAAGATAATTGTGTAGCATATATTTTATACACATTGGATTCATTTTCCTATATTCCATTGAATATACTGAATCCCTGACAATAACCCATACCCTACTATACTCTGTCTACTAATCCAAACATGATGGAGAAAAACAACCCAAACATAATAGAAATACAAGCAGTTTAGAGGAGGCATGGGGTATAGTTGGACTTGCCATTTGCATGATAAAGGGTAGGTGTTATAAATCTAGTCAATTTTTAATTGAAATAGTTTTCCATGTGTTGTTAAAGTTAACAAATAAGTAAATTCCTCTCCCTTTCTCTGTAGCCTATTCAGCACATTTATTTTTATATGCTTATATAGAATTCTACCTGGTATCACACGTTCATTTTTGTGAGGTGACTGACTTGGCAGATACAACTTGTGAGAAGAGATCACTCCTCTAAACGCTGTTGGAACTGAAAATTCAAACTATGGGTGAGCTTTCTAGTAGAACAACATTATACATAAATCCTTGTTCAGTAAAATAAATATTTTTGCATCTGTGGATGCTATATATTTTATGATGAACTTCGATTGGCATATATATAACTACATTTAAATGTCTGTGTGTGTGTTGTGTGTGTGTGTGTGTGTGTGTGTGTATATATATATAGACACATATATATGTATATACACATATATATAATTATGAATATATATATATATATATATATATATATATATATATATATATATATACACTGTCCTGATTTTTAAAATATGAAATATATGTTTCTTAAATACACTCCCTAAGTTCATCCATGTTCAAAAATGTGGATTTATAATAAACTTTTCACAAAATTATTCTCAGATATATTCATCCACCTGAAATACACATTTGTTTCATAGTTCTGAAAACTAACTTCAGTAAATGGTGCTTACAAATCCTAATATTTGTACAGTAACTGACCCAGATTAACATCAATCAAGTAGATTCGTATGGGACATGATGTGTATTCTGACGTTTATTTTCATTCAACACTGGTACATTACTATTTCTTCAGTTTTTACAAATCATAGGAAATATATACTTCATCCACAAGTTCACAAATTTATACGCATTTGTTTCACAATCACTTCCTGCTTCATTAAACATGTATTGCTCCAGGTTTCTTGACTGGTCTTTTCATGAGACTTCTTTCCAAACACATTATTTTCGATTTCCATAATCACTTTTGAAGCAAAACTCACACACCCTTCATGATAAACCATAAACTTAATGTGGCCATTAGATATATAACTGGTTGGAATGAATGTTTGTATGTCAATATAAGATTTCCTGTATTTTTTCAGATATAATTTCAATCCATTATTTAAAGTCAGAACCAGATATATTATTTATTCACAGTATGGTCTATTCATGCAGTATCTCTATATGCACAGACAAGGGTACACCTCTTTTTACCCCCATTACTAATTTATACGTCTTGAAAATGTTGCTGCCAGAAATGGTGAAAGAAAGAGTCATGTCACCTGATCTACATGTACGTTTTATCACAGTAATATTCTGAACAAAAAAAGCAAAGGTCACACTTAAGATTGTAGCAAAGACTAAATGAAAAGTGAGCATGGATTACTAAACATCCATGTCCAGGTTGCCTAATGCTGTCAAATGTCAATCCTATTGGTCACTACATATTTGTTTCTTTCTTAATTATATATTCAAACTCAACCCTGTTGAAAATATCTAATCCTATCACTCACTTTATACTTTGCCTGATTTCGTAATGTCTCTATTGATATCAGCTTTCCTAACTATTTTCCCCAGTTCATCATTGTGACAGTCTCTTCACTTGTGCTGACATTAACATTCACTGTCTACCGGAAACCCTATTGCTAAACAACATTTGGTCCAAATCCTATACTCACTCTTCTTTCTAAACCTACTGAGAATCTTCTGAATCCTACCGACTATCCCTTTTGACTGGAAGTTCTCTTCTACATTTAATCATCCATGGTACAAGGACCTAAGCCATTGTATATCGATTTACCTGACACATCAGTGCAGAACATAATTCAAAGCTACGTATCCCAATCAAGGGCCCAATGCCCTTTTGGGCTTCATATCTTAGCTAGATTTCTGTTTTCATACTTATATTTCACCTATATATTCTTGTAAATATCGCAGTTTCCCAATACCATTATTCATCGCGCAGAAAGTTTCCTAATCCAAATTGAACCTGTTAGTTAACCTAACCATACACTGTTCAGTCAATTTAACTTTACAGAGAGCAGGGATAGAGTTGGTCTTACAATACAGGAATATAGGGGATCTTCCACATGCTGAGAAACTCAAAGGTCCATGCAGAAATGATTCCTGGAGAAGTTGTAAGCAGCTATGGAGGACCTAAGAGACCAAAAGTCATCCTCCATGGCAAACAACCTGGTCAGGATGAAGGGTTGTGTCTGAATCAGCTTCTCTCTTCTTAATGTAGAGAAGATGGACCAAACCAGGCCTGTGTGGAGAGCTGTTCCCAGGTGCCAATGGTTGATATACCAATCTAACTTGTGAAAGTGTCACAGGAAGTAGGGGCAGCCTCCATCTCATGGGACCCTTGAAAGCAATTTTTAGGACAAAGTGGTTGCCACGGCAGTAACCTCATTCAGTTCCTGAATGAAGTGACCTACCTCTCTTCCTTGATGACGGATCTCTCTGAACTTGGGATCCAGGAAGCCAGGCACCAAGAGTCAGTCCCAGTTTCTTTCCCAGTGGGCTCAGTTGTTTGGAATAACCAAGGACAGAGTAAGTCTTCCTTGGTACCTACTGATGTGAGGATTGCCAAATGCCAGGAGAGTTCTGTAAAGGGGAATTTCCTTAGAAAGCAGGTAGTGGCTCACCACTGGCTCCTGAAAACTTCACAGTGTTGGCCAAGGATACCCGATCTGAGAAGGACAGGCCATTTCAAGGAAACATAGTATGGCCCATCAGTCAGAGTACATTCCAATTAGTCACAGACCTACTTGAATAAAGGAGGTGTCCTTGTGGGTGTGGTTGTGATTTTGTGGTTTAGTCTCATGTTCTGAGAATAGGTAAGAAAGGCGGTTTGTTTGTTTTGGAGTGGACTGTTTATAGTAAGTCATTTGACAAGGCGATTGTTGGTATGCCTGTGTATCCCACTGTGTCCGTGGTTGTAGACATTATAAAAGATAATGCATCAATGGATGTGTCCTGTCTAGTAGAAAGTTTGCCAACATTCATCCTGTCCAATTTATGAGTGGACTGCAGGTTGCTTTAGGGACGGGCAACACCCACTATCTTCTGAAGTTCCTTTTTTCTTCCTGAATTCTTGCCACTCTCCAGAGTAGGCTCATGGTTTTCTGTTCAAGATATGTACCACCTCCAAGCTCTGTGACATGTCCATGTACTGGATAGCTGAAGGGAATAGCAAGCATCTCAGAAAACTCAGATAACCGTGTGACAAAGAAAGTCTCAGTAGAGAAACCCTGCTTTGGGCCTTTTGCTTACCTATTTTTCTGTTGCTCTGAGTGTCAGGAAGGTCTTTGCCTCAGTCCACCAATTTGTGAAGCCTTAAGAAAACAGTTTCCAAATGGAAATGAATGGTCATCACCTGTGTATCTTTGCTTAATTGCTTTGGAAAGGGATGTGTCTGAATCAGCCACTTGGCCCTGTGTGAGGCAGTGGCTTAGATTCTCAGCACCTGTTGGAACTAAAGAAAGATTCCATGTGTGCTTTCAAAACCAAAATGGCAAAAAGATCAGTCACTGTGTATGGAGTATCTTGCCTTACTCTGATAGGTTTCTGATCTCCATCAAGGGAGAATATGGATCCTTTGAGTCAAATGAGTTCTTCAAAGCCCTGGAGAGGCTAGCCCATATGAGCTTGGGTTTTTTCATTATTCCAAATCACATAAAGAATCTATACCTGACAGTCAGTAGGCCTCAAATTGGAGAAGCAGAGCAGTATTAAACCCAGGCTTATTTTATCACTCCTGGTTCACAGGAATGGTGTCCAGGCCTAGCTGACTTTAAGCAAATAAGGGACAAGGGAGCTTGTTTTGGATACCGTCTTGTGCTGCACCCCTCATGGAAACCTCCAGCCAGAGGTTATAATGAGTGTCTATATGGAAGAAGGTGAGGACCATGTGGGAGTGTTTTGGTTTTAATTGTGTTCATTTGTGTAGCAGTTGGAAGAAATGACTGGATCCACCAGGGCTGGAACTTTGGTATGATTCCCCTTAGAGACTGAGTTCTGAAACTGACCTCAGAGAAGTATTGTCATGAATTGTGTTGCGATTTTAGAATGCCACGCATGAGAGTCGCCCTTGGAAACTGAAATCTAGGCCAAGGGTGGCTTTCGACTGATCACTGGGAATCTCAGCCAGGATATCACATGATTTTATTCTGAAAGACTTGACAGGCATAGTTGAGAGTCAAAACACACATGGACCTCACATTGTAGACCTCAATGGGCTGGGCTTCATGTGACCGTTTGGCTACTCTTTGGGAAGCCTTGCCTTTGAGAGTTCTCCAGAGCATTCATTGAAATGAGGTTCCTCAACATTAAAAGGTTCCTGAATGAATTGAAACCCACAGTTTCTCCAACTTCATCCTTGAAAAGTGGCTAGATAAACACCCTGAAATTTTTAAAACTCCCATGACCAGGTGGCACTGGAGAACCTTTGGATCTCCTGTTGCTGATCATGAGTGTACCAGACAGTGCCTTGATTGACTGGGTTTCATGAAAATGGTGAAGAACAGAGATGCCAGTAATTTGCACTGCTGAATAGTGGGCCCAGAGCAGTGGTGTGCAGGTGTGTGATAAAATATCTGAGGTGGGGCCGTGTGGATTTCCAATTGACTTCCAAATGCCTTTTGGCTGCCATGGTGCATCCAGCAGAACCTTACATGTTAAGGCATCTTATTATATGGAGAGGTTTCAAGGCAATGTTCAGAATCAGGTGGGTATGGTCAAGGAAAAAGCTATGTGAAACAGAAGCCTGGTTGGTGCATTCTCCTGCAGTTTCTGACCCACCACACGTGACAGAACTCCCTCCAGCACTGTGTCGCAGTTGAACTCCTTGTATTTCGTGAAGCAAATACCAAACTCCCAGTGCAGCACCAAGAAACACCACAAAAATGGAGGATGATCAAATGGCTTCACAGTCCACACAGGGAGACACTTAGCCCCCAATGGCCACAGTTTACCTACCAAGAGATAATTCAGCACTGCTGCCTCATGTTCATTGGAAAATAAGAAACCATGCTCTCCATTCACATAGATGCAGACCCAGCTTTGATGGTCTCACTAGAAAAGAAGCTAAACCTTCTGACAACAAAATATATTTAAAGTATCCAACCTCAGAGGCAGTTTCTCAAGAAGTCTTTAGGCCAGCAGAGCTCTATGTTTGTGGAGTGTTTACCTCTTAGACCAGGATGTAAGAAAAGAACACTGACTCCAATTAAAATCAAATTAAAGTAAGCTTATTATTTCCACTGGCTGGGCTGCCACTCCCTCCCAAAATTGCGAGAACAAGAGAGCAACCCCACCTTTACTACAGCCCAGGTTTGTAGCCCAGAAAGTTACACAAAAATGGGGTAACAGATAATAGAACTCTGACAAGCATCACACTAATGGGAGTTTACATTTTTTTTTTTTTTGCTAGCCCCAACATCAAAATTTATGAGGACCATTAGAGCCTCAGAGAGGGTCATTGTCTGGCCACAAAAGGCCAATATTTATGAGGTGTGACAAAGTTTCAGAGAGGGCTGCTATCTGGTCAGAGAGCCATGCACGGGTGAGTTCAAGGCACGGGCAGTCATTCCAAGCAGGTTCAGAATTTGCAGTAATTTACAGTAAAGCCAAAATGATTTTTTCATGGCTTTGTTGCAATATGGCTCCCAATTTTAATAAAAGGTAAGGTTGGGTGTATCATTCCCCCCTTTTCTTATGTGTCCCTTTGTAATCCTTGATAGGTTAGTGGAAAAGCACTGAGGAAATTTTAATCCCTCAGTTAACAGTCACCAAATTTTTAGAACTCACCGAAAACCAGTCTCCCTGATATTACCTGACTTAATTAATTACTTATATTGATAGTCTATTTATTTTTGGCTCCATTGGTGTAAGTAGAGAGTCGTCTCTCATTTTGGCTTTTTCTCAGCTGAGAAAGGGTGACATGAGTGTGCATGGCGTGAGGGACATGAGTTGCCTTTTTGAAGTCAGTTCTTTTTGAAGTCTTGTTGAGGAAGAACAGGTTGTAAAGTCATCTGGGGATGGGTTCTTCTATGAGAGAAACAAAAAACATGAGTATTGAATAAATGTTGCAGTAGCTGGATCATGTCACTGTATGAAGTACCCTCACCAGTCTTTAATATCCCCAATTATCAGGACTGTGAACTTAATATTTAACTTTTAGTGATACAGTTGTCCCTCCCCATAATATACAGTTTAATAATTTAATGTCATCTGATTTTGCAGAATCCTTTCACTAGTATGACCTCTGTGTTTAATAGAGAAACATTTAATTCTGTTACTCAGGGCTGGATAATTGTACTAGCAAACACCAAGCCTACCTGTGTAGGTTAGGAATATCTGTAGGCCTTAAACTAAAAACTTCTGCCTCTGGAAGCTCCTCTTGATAGTCTATTTTTATAGTTATCAGGCATTCCTCTCTGAGAATCCTTCTTTGTAGCCAACAGTTTTACTTATTTTGGGAGGCTAACATAAAGTGTATAACTTAAATTATTATTATTATTATTATTATTATTATTATTATTATTATTATTATTATTTAAAATGCCCAGGATTGGCTGTATTTTGGTTTTAACTGTCTTTGCTAAGTGTTTAAGATGAAGCAGTCAAACTGACTTTTGTTTCTATCTATTGTTAGCAGTCAGCTGAGCTTTTATGGGAGTCATTTTTTGGGATACTTGAGAGCAGCTTCTCAGTTCTGCTAGTGCAATTTGAGCTATGTGGGTCCAGGTCTTGCTTGACCATGTGGCTTCCCTCAGAAGCATCAGGGATGTCTCCCTTTCCTGATGACTCACCTCTTTGTAGCAAATGCACTGATTGGCTTTCTGTTCTCCAGTGGTCTCATTAATCTCTCTGATCGGGAGGTTATGTGGCCCAGAGTTGCAAAGCTCATAGAGAAATCCCTTGTTCCCTGGATTCAGACTGACTCAGAGGGCAAGAGTCAAATATCGTTTTTTTTGGACCTTTTTATTTAACTTTA
This sequence comes from Callospermophilus lateralis, assembly GCF_048772815.1. Classification (NCBI taxonomy): domain Eukaryota; kingdom Metazoa; phylum Chordata; class Mammalia; order Rodentia; family Sciuridae; genus Callospermophilus; species Callospermophilus lateralis. Next base: position 228,033 of record NW_027512775.1, read on the forward strand.
ATTTTCAATCCTAATCTGAAACAACCAGCAAATGAATTTTAACAGCCATATATTAAGAGTACTGTGCTTTAATGTCTATAAGTTTATAATTATTTATATATTATTAATTGGGATCTTATTATTCTGTCTGTCTTGTAGTTGATGACTTATTATCTTAAATTAACCCATGTTGTGTTCTTAAAGCAACACTTCTGTAAACCACCAACAGGAAATCTTTAGATCACTTATAAGGAAATTAAAAAATAAAATTTTTTTAACAAGAGTAAAAATACTTAGTTCATGTAATAGCTACCCTGAATTTTTTGGGTGAGTTATATATTATATCATCTTTTTGAGATCCTAGTAATCTTGATAGAAAAAAAAATTTGAACATAACTTTAAATGAAATAAAATCTGACCTACTGCTTTCGTAGTCATTCTCACATGTAGTAAGATGGGACACAGAGTCTTATCTCAGGTAAGCAGGGCTCCTTATAAACCTTAAATGCTTTAGTTCTAAAGCTGATCTTTGTTTTTTAAATATCATTTTACAAAGTTTACATAAATTTTTTGAGGTCACATGAACATTAGCTCACACCATATGATATCACATTTAAAACATGAATTAAAGTACGGCTGAAAGATTTTAACCTTTACATAGATTAGGGTCTCATTAACTTAAAAATACATTTAAATTGTTCCACAATGTAAAAAGTAACATAAAACTTTACATATATTATTGATAACAGGTAAATAAATCCCCAATATATATTTTATTTACCATACAACTTCAGAACACCTGCTTGATATAATGCTCTTTTAAAGTTTCTACCTTATAGAGTTTTATAACTGGAAGATATGAGCACATTAATAGCATCACAATTACATTGATGTTTCTACATTAACCAAGTTTAGCTTTTAAAGAAATGGCAGTACAGTGCTCTAAAATAACAGTTCTTAATTAAACAGTTGTTTAATTTTTATGGTTGCCTGCTCTAGAAAATTTAAATCTTAATAAACTAAATGTTATGGGTAAACTTATGTTTAAGAAATTTTTGTCTCTTTAACACATGACTGATTTTTACAATCTTATACAGACTTTAGTACAAACTTATACAGACCTTAGTATATCAATCAGATATCAAACAAAAGTACTCATGAATGAGTAATCCCATATCAAATTTACTTTACTTATTTATCAAAATATTAGACAAATGTTTTGAACAGTGTAAGCCATTTTTTTGATTGAAAGAAAAGTCCTGGAACATAGGCATATTAGACCTTTTGTAGACATTAATACTTTATTAGATTTTTGAACACCTAGAAAAACTTGTAAGCTTAAATTTAAAGAAATTTATATTTATCAGTTTACCCAATTTAAATTGAAACATTTAAATCACGTGAATTAAAGATCTTTGGATCCACTTTTTAAAATTGTTTTTATGAGTGCTTTGTAATATGAGTGCTCCTTATATATGTTAATTTGTGTATCATATATATGATATACGGACATATGTATACATATATAGACATACAACACATAACAAATTGTGCACACATAATAAAAGTGAAGGCCTTGTAGCTTTTCACAGGTGAAATCTCCACTGCAATGATTTAAAAATTCCACAGTTGGTCAAAGATATTACTGATCAGAAAAACATTAACCTAGGTCTGTAGGAGCAAAATCATGAGCTCAAAAAATAAATAAAGAATCTAAGGAAAAAAATATGAGTCCTAGAAAAAATGACTGGCCAGTAATAAGTAAATACCATACATTTTACTTTTTTTTTCCTTAGGCCTCAAATAAGTCTCCTACTAAGCTTACGGGCTTCTTTCATTTGCATTTCAAAATAATCCCTGGCTGAGGTCTGGAAGAAGCAGGAAAAAATGGCTATTCTGAGCAGAAACCTTAGGCCTAAGGTATTTTAACCATTATTTTCAGGTTAGGATGTTGAAAATTATGATACAAGTTTAAGATACAATTCACAAAATTTTATATCTTCACAAGTTGTTTTGTCAACAGATATCATACTATGATTTAGTATCCTTGCCCAAATTAATGCACTGGTACACACAGTGACATTTTCCCAGGCTACCTAATTTAAAATTGGTGAAAAAAAGTCTGAATGATTGGGAAGTTACTTGCCAACTTGGAAGTAGAGTTCTTTAGTTTTCCATCCTAAGTATTTATGTTCTCTGGCATGAATTATCTGAAACCATAAACTAAACAATTACCTAAACCCGACTTTTAACTGCAAGATTGTGAAATGCTTCAAAAACCCATTCAGATACCAGATTGGTACAATGAAACATCATCATTTAGACACAAATTCAGCTAAGATCATTTCCAAGAAACAATTTATAATATTAACACATTATTGCACATGTCTTAAAGGGCCAGAAAAAAGGCACAAGACAGGCAGAAATGAACTCTAGACAATGGCTGACAGACAGAACCCTTTAAAACAGAGCAAATAAGAGAAAAATCTCCTTCCCCAGTGGCACCACAGATGTCCCCACAAGGGGACCAAATGTTTTCACAGAGGAGCAACCTGAAATGTAAAATAAAGTGTCTCCATGGTTACTTTACTGCATTTAGTGTCCCCTTTTTGTTTTTCTCTTTTTTTAAGAAGACAGAGGCGGCATTATCCTTACAGTGCAGGGAACGAAGGAGGGAATTCCCTGAATAAACAGGGCTTTGGCAGATGCTGGGAGATACTCAGTTCTTCATTCCCCAGCAGGCATTGCCATCTGCACTGGGTGTGCTCCAGGCAGCCAGCTAGGGGCTTCTCTCATTCTGCTTAACAAATGGTGGTAAAGTTCATCACAGTTCCTTAAAACACAGTCCAAAGGGGTGTCAGGCTTACTTGCTTTGTTACCCATTTTCACGTTCAATATCCTTAAGATTTTATCACAGAAATCACAAAACAAAATGCACAAAAACAAAAAAACATATAGAATACAGAACAAAACACACACACACACACACACACACACACAAAAAAAAAAAAAAACAGAATCCCGGTGCCAAAACAGAAAAACAGAGGAGCAATTCAACGTCTTGCTAAAGCTCTGGGGTAGGAGCACGTGCGTGTTCCTCGGCACCTCTCTAACCTTGAAAGGAATTCCCTACAGAACGGAACAGAGGACAGAACGATTCTCATTACTGTCCCGGACAGGAGTGTATGTGAGCCTCCCCAGGCCACCTCTCTGTCATTAGAATAGATCTCCCTTAACCAGATATAAGATGTTATCAAGGTGCCACTTACCTATGGAGGCCTCCTCCACCAGGTGCTTGCTAATAGTTTCAGTGCGGTGGTTCACTGCAGTGCTCCCCAGACCGACGGCTCACTCCAAGGCCTTGGAACATCTCAAGTTGTGCACCCCCTAGAGTGGCTCCCCAGCCCGTAGCCCTGGAGGGAAGGCCAGCTTCAGAATTTTCAGCAGTCTGGCCTTGTGATCTGGTCGGGCAGGGTCATCTCACTGGGGAACTCCAAAATGTTGGACTAGGATGCAAGAAAAGACCACTGACTCCAATTAAAATCAAATTAAGGCAAGCTTATTATTAAAACCGGCCAGGCTGCCTCTCCCTCCAAAAATGGCGGGAACAAGACAGCAACACCACCTTTCCTACAGCCCAGCTATATAGCCCAGAAAGTTACACAAAAACGGGGTTACAGATAACAGAACTTTGAAAGCATCACACTAATGGTAGTTTACATTTTTTTTGCTGGCCCCAACATCAGAAATTATGAGGACCATTAGAGACTCAGAGAGGGTCGTTGTCTGGCTTGGGAAGGCCAATATTTATTAGGTGTCACTAATGTTTCAGAGAGCACTGTTATCTGGTCAGAGAGCCAGGCATGGATGAGTTCAAGGCACGGGCACGCATTCCAAGCAGGTTCAGAATTTGCAGTAATTTATAGTAAAGCCCAAATTATCTTTTCATGGCTTTCTGGCAAGATGGCTCCCAATTCTAATAAAAGATCAGGTTGGGTCTATCAAGCCTGTCCTTTACTTTTGGAAACTCCTCTACAACCTGCAAGGTTGTGAACTCCTGACCATTTTACATTCCAGATATGTATTCACAGATTTTCTAACTCTTGTCCTCCAACTGTGTTTTACTTGGGGTGAAGGTAATATCAAGGCATTGTTCTGGATGAGAGTGGGAAGATTTTTGTGTAGCACATATTTGCATACACATTTAGGAGATCACTCCTCCTAAACACTGTTGGAACAGAAAATTAAATCTATGGGGGAGCTTCCTAGCTGAACAACATTATACATAAATTCAAGTTCATTAAATAAATAGTTTTGGATCAGTGGATGATATATATTTCAAGATGGATTTAAATTGGCATATATATTGCTACATTTTAATGTCCATGTGACTTTTGTGTTCATAATTTTTTGTGATTTATGTGGATTTATAATCAAATTTTCACAAGATTGTTCTCAGAAATATTCATCCAACTTAAATACATACTTTTTTCCTAGTACTGAAAAGTAACTTCCGTGAATGGTGCATAAAAATCCTAATATTTCTACAGTAACTGACCCAGATTAACATCAATGCAAGTAGATTCCTATGGGACATGATGTGTATTTTGATGTTCATTTTTATTCATCACCGGTACATTACTATTTCTGCAGTTTATGCACATTATATATAGTATGATATATAATGTTCAATCACTTCCTGCTTGAGAACACATGTATTCTTACAGGTTTCTTGACTATTCTTTTCATGAGACTTCTTTCCAAACACATTATTTTTGATTTCCATAATCACTTTTGAAACAAAACTCACACACCTTTCAGGATAAACCACAACCATAATATTACCATTAGATGTATAACTGGTTGCAGTGAATGATTGTATATCAATATGAGATTTCTTTTATATTTTCAGATATCAATTCAATCCATTATTTAAAGTGGAACCAGTTATATTATTTATTCACATGATGGTCAATTGATGCATTATCAATATATTCTATGACACAGGGTATACCCCTTTGTACCCCCAATACTAATTTATATTTCTTCAAAATAGTGCTCCCAGAAATGGTGGAAGGAATACTCATGTCACCTGATCTACATATACATTTTATCACAATAATATTCTGGACACAAAATGCAAAGGTCACACTTATGATTTTACCAAAGCCTAAATAAAAAGTGAGCATGGATTAATAAAAACATCCATGTCCTGGTTACCTAATGCTCTCAAAAGTCAATCCAATTTGTGACCACATATTAGTTTCTGCCTAAGATTATATATTCAGACTCAAACCATTGAAAATGTCTAAACAAATTACACACTTTATACTTTTACTGACTTCCTAATGTCTCTATTTATATCTGCTTTCCTACATATTTTCCCCAATTCGTCATTGTGCTGACATTTACATTCACTCTCTACCCGAAACCTTATTTGTAAAGAACTTTTGGTACAAATGCTATACTAACTCTTCTTTCTAAATCTACTGACTATCTTGCTAATCCTACAGACTATCCCTTTTTTATTGGATATTCTGTATGTTATTCAATCATCCAGTGTATAAGATCCTATTTCTTTGTATATCGATTTATCTGAGACATCTGTGCAGAATATAATTCAAAGCAAAGTATGCTACTCAAGGGCCCAATGTCCTACTTGGCTTCAAGTCTTCCCTAGATTTCTGTTTCCATACTTATATTTCACCTATATATTCTTGTAAATATCTCAGGTTCCCAATACCATTATTCATCCAGCAGAATGATTCCTAACCCAAATAGAACATGATATTAACACTAACCATACACTGTTCCCTCAATCTAACTTTACAGCAGTGCAGGGATAGAGTTGGTCTTACAATACAGGAATATAGGGGATCTTCCACCTGCTGAGAATCTCAAAGATCCATGCAGAAATTATCCCTGAAGAAGATATAGAATGCTATGAAGGACCTGAGAGACCAAAAGTCATTTTCCATGGCAAATAACCTTGTCAGGATGAAGAGATGTGTCTGAATAAGCCTCTTGCATTTTAATGTAGACAAAATGGACAAAACCAAGCCTGTGTGGAGATCTCTCCCCGAGTACCTATGGTTGATATATCATTCTAACCTGTGAAAGTGTCTCAGGAAGTAGGGGCAGCCTCCATCTCATGGGACCCTAGGAAGAAACTGTTAGGACAAAATGTTTGCCAAGGCTGTGAGCTCATTCAGTTCATGAAGGAAGTGACCTACCTCACTTCTTTGGGATGGAACTCTCTGAACTTGGGATCCCGGAAACCAGGCACCCAGGGCCAGGCCCAGTAACAGTCACAGAGATCTCACTTGTTTGGATTTATCATGGAAAGAGTCAGTCTTTCTTGGTACCTACAGATGTGAAGATGGTCAAATGCCAGAAAAAATCTGAAGAGGTGTCTTCAGTGAGAATGCAGGTAGTGGCGGCTCAAAGCTGGCTCCTGACAACTTCACAGAGTGGGCCAAGGAGTCCAGATTTGAGAACAGACAGGCCATTTCGGGTGAACAAAGAATAGCTCACCAGGCAGAGGACACTCCGGTTAGTAACAGACCTTCTTGGGGGAAGGAGGTGCATTTGTGGGAATGAGTGTGGGTTTGTGGTTTTGTCTCATGTTCTGAGAATACATAGGAAAGTTGGTTTGTTTGTTTTGGAGTGGACTGTTTCTATTAAGTCATTTGACAAGGCAAGTGTTTCTATGTCTGTGTATCCCACTTTGTCCGTGGGTGTAGACATTACAAAAGAAAATGCAACAATGGATGTGTCCTGTCTAGGAGAAAGCTTCCCAACATTCACGCTGCCCAATTTATAAAAGGACAGTGGATTGCCTTATTTGTGGGCAAGACCTGCAATCTTCCTAAGTTCCTGTTTTCTTCCTGAATTCTGGCCACTCTCCAGAATAGGCTCATGATTTTGTGACCAAGATAGGTACCACCTCCAAGCTCTGTGACTTGGCCATGTACTGGATAGCTGAAGGGAATGGCGAGAATCTCAGAAAACTCAGATATCAGTGTTACCAGGAAAAGTCTCAGTGGAGAAACCCTGCTTTGGGACTTTTGCTTACCTATTGTTCTATAGCACTAAATGTCAGGAAGGTCTTTGCCAAGGCCACCCCGTTGTGAAGCCTGAATAAAACAGTTCTCTAATGCAAATGAGTGGGCATCACCTGTCCCTCTTTGAGTAATTGATTTCGAAAGGGATGTGTCTGAATCAGCCTGTTGGCCCTGTGTGAGGCTGTGGCTTAGATTCTCAGCACCTGATGGATCTAAAGAAAGATGCCATGTGTGCATCCAAAACCAAAATGGCCAAAAGAGCATTCATTATGGATGAAGTCTCTCGCCTTCCTCTGTAAGTTTCCTGACCTCCATAAGGTGAGAATAGGAATCTTTGGGTCAAATGAGTTCTTCAAAGCCCTTCAGAGTCTAGCCCATTGGTGCTTGGGTTTTCTCATGACCCCAATCCACATGAAGAATCTAAACCCCACAGTCAGTAGGCCTCAAATTGGAGAAGTGGAACAGTAATAATGGTAGGCCTATTTGATCACTCCTGGTTCACAGGAAGGGTTTCCAGGCCACCCTGACTTTAAGCAAATGACGGGCAAGGGAGCTTATTTTGGACACTGTCTTGTCCAGCGCCCCTCATAGAAACCTCCAGCTAGAGGTTATGATGAGTGTCTATGTGGAAAAGATGAGGGCCATATGGGAGTGTTTTCGTTTAAATTTTGGTCATTTGTGTGGCGATTGGAAGAAATCACTGGGTCTACCTGGGCTTGAACTCTGGTGTGAATCCACATAGAGACTGAGTTCTGGAACTGACCTCAGAGAAGAATTGCCATGAGTTTTGTTGGGATTTTAGGAGGCCACGCATGAAAGTAGCCCTTATAAACTTAGATCAAGGCCACAGAGCACTGGGAATCTCAGCCAAGATAATCCATGATTTTCTTCTTAAAGTCTTGGCAGCCATAGTTGAGAGTTAAAACACACATGTACCTCACATTGTAGACTTCAATTGGACTGGCTTCATGTGACCTTTTGTCCACTCTTTGGGAGGCCTTGCCTATGAGAGTTCTCCAGAGTTTCATTGAAATGAGCTTCCTCAACATTGAATGGTTTTTGAAACCCAACGTTCCTCCAACTTCATCCTCGAAAAATGGCTAGATAAACACCATGAAATTTTTGAAATTCCCATTACCAGGTGGCACTGGAGAATCTTTGGATGTCCTATTGCTGATCATGAGTGTATCAGACAGTGCCTTGACTGACTGGGTTTCATGAATATTGTGTAGAACAGAGATGCCAGTAAGTTGGAACCTGCAAATTAGTGGGCCTAGAGCAGTGGTGTGAAGGTGTGTGATAAAATATGTGTGGTGGGGCTATGTGGATCTGCCATTTGCTTCCAAATGGCTTGTGACTGACATGGTACAGCCAGGAGAACCTTCCATGTAAAGGCATCTTTTTATATAGGGAGATTTCAAGGCAATGTTCAGAATCAGGTTGCTATGGACAAAGGGGCAACCCATGTGGGATAAAATCCTGGTTGGTGCATTCACATGCAGACCGTGAGCTCCACATGTGACAGAACTCCCTCCAGCACTGTGTCCCAGTTGATCTCCTTGTATTTCATGAAGAAAATACCAAAGTCCCAGTGCAGCAGCAAGAACCACCACGAAAAGTGGAGGAGGACCAAATGGCTTCACAGTTCACACGGTGAGTCACTTAGCTCCCAGTGGCCATAGTTTAACTACAAAGACAGTATTCGCACTGCTGCCTCATGTTCATTGGAAAATTAGAAACAATGTCCTCCAGGTCACATAGATGCAGACCCAGCTTTGATGGTCTCACTAGAAAGTAAGCTAAAGCTACTGACAACAACATATATTTCAAGTGCCCAACCTCAGAGGCAGTTTATCAAGAAGTCTTTAGGCCAGCAGAGCTCCATGTTTGTGGAGTGTTTACCATGTGCCTTACTTTTGGAAACTGCTCTACCACTTCCAAGGTTGTGAACTCCTGAGTATATTCCATTCCACATATGCATTCACAGATTTTCTAACTTTTCTCCTCTAATTGTGTCTTACTTGGGACGAAGTTAATGTCAAGGCATTGTTGTGGATGAGAGTGGGAAGATTTTTGTGTAGCACATATATGCATACACATTAGATTCATTTTCCAATTTTCCATTCAAAATACTTAATCCCTGACAGTAACTCATAAACTACTAGACTCTGACTGCTAATCCTAATATGATGGAGAAAACTAACCCAAACAGAATAGAAATACAAGCAGTTCAAAAAAGGCATGGTGTATAGTTGGACTTGCCATTTGCATTATGAAGGGTAGGTGTTATAAATCTAGTTAATTTTTAATTGAAATAGTTCTCCTTGTGTTTTTAAAGTTAATAAATATATAAATTCCTGTCTCCCTTTCTCTGTAGCCTATTCAGAACATGTAATTTTATATGCACACATAGAATCCTACCTGGTATCACATGTACATTCTTGTGAGGTGGCTGACTTGGCAGATACAAATTATGAGAAGAAATCACTCCTCCTAAACCCTGTTGGATCTTAAAATTCAACCTATGGGTGAGCTTCCTAGTTGAACAACATTAAACATAAATCCATGTTCAGTAAAAGAAATATTTTTGCATCTTTTGATGATATATATTTCATGATAAATTTCGATTGGCATATATATTGGTAATTTAATGTCTCTGAGCGTGTTTTTTTGTATATATATATATATATATATATATATATATATATATATATATATATTCTCCAGATTTTTCAAAATATGAAATATATGTGTCTTATATACACTCCCTAAACTCATTCATGTTCATGTATATGGATTTATATTCAAGTATTCACAAGATTATTCTCAGAAATATTCATCCACATGAAATACATATTTGTTTCCAGTACTGAAAACTAACTTCAGTTAATGTTGCATACAAATACTAATATTTGTACAGTAACTGACCCAGTTTAACATCAATGCAAGTAGATTACTATGGGACATGATGTGTATTTGGACGTTCATTTTTATTCAACACTGGTACATTATTATTTCTTCAATTTATGCACATCATAGGATATATATTTCATCCACAAATTAGCAAACTTATAGGCATTTGTTTCACTTTCAATAACTTCCTGCTTCAGAACACATGGATTCCTCCAGGTTTCTTGTCTGGTCTTTTCATGAGACTTCTTTCCAAACACATTATTTTCAACTTTCATAATCAGTTTTGAAGCAAAACTCACACACTTTTCATGACAAACCATAATCCTAATATAACGTTTAGATGTATAACTGGTTGGAATGAATGTATGTGTATCAATATAAGATTTCCTGTATATTTTCAGATCTCAATTGAATCCATTATTAAATTTGGAACCCATTTTATTATTTATTCACAGTATTGCCTATTCATGCATTATCTCTATATTCATATCACAGGGTACACCTATTTGTACCCCCAATATTAATTTGTACATTTGGACACAGAAGCAATGGTCACACTTATTATTTTACCAATGTAAATGTCAGGCGAGCATCGGAGGAAGAGACTACCAGGGACTGTCTAATGCAACAGCCAAAAGTTTATGGGGGTCCAGCATTCTGGGGCTCAGAGCTCCCTTGAATAGAGGAGAGAGCCCTGAGAACAGCTTAAGCAGAGCTTATATACTTTCCTTGGAGAGGGCAGGGAGGGAAGATTATTGATGGGTCAGGGCGAGTGGGTAGTTTGCGTGCAAATGGGTGAGGGAGTACATTCTGCAGTTTTGCAGTTGGTACAGCACATTCAGGGAACAAGATTAGCAAACAGTTCTCAAGATATCAACAGTGTTTTGTTAAGCATACCGTAAAACTGGAAGTGACAATTACCTATTTTATTTACCTTTCATTCCCCACTTTCTTTTGGTTACATTAAATCATAATAGTGATCATTGGGGATGTCACATTTTATGTCTGCTAGTGTGGTATATTGATTTCTGATTACCATAAGTTTAACTTGTCCAATTTGAGCTTGGAGAAAGGAAATTACACGGTTGAGCAAACAGGGTCCTACAGTTAGCAATAATGTGAGGATTATTAAGGGACCGGCCAGGGCTGATAAAAGCGTAGTTAACCAGGGGGACTCTGTGAACCAAGACTCAAACCACCCTTTTTGGGCCTCTCTCTCTTGTTGATGCTCTTCAATGCTTCTTCTTAATTTAATCATAGATTCTTTTACAACTCCAGTATGGTAGGCATAATAACAACATTCTTCCCTCAATGCAGGACAAAGGCCCCTTCTCTCATGAAGAGGAGGTCGAACCCTCGCCTGTTCTGTAAAACAACTTCAGAGAGAGAGGTTAAAGATTCTTGTAAAGCTGTGATGGTGGTTTTTTAATATCTTTAAGTTTTGGTGTATTGCTGCTTCTAATTGGGTCATTTGTTGTGTCCCATGGATTAGGGCAGTGGTACCTGTGCCCACCTCTGCAGCAACTACTATTCCTCATAGGATGGCTAAAGTGCAAGATACAGGTTGCCAGCAGAACCGGGTTGTATGCCCCCCTATTTGAAATTTAAATGATCCTGCCTCATGATAGAGCACTCGGGGAAACATCTGCACCATTACATAATTAATCACATCTGTTGATAATTCTATGAATAAACAATGTTTAAGTATATAGAATTATACTGTTGTAGGTATGGACAAGGCAAGGCACCTAAGATAGCACCAAAGACAGGGAAACAGTCCTATTTGGTTGCAACCGGATATAGAGGGCATTGCTTCTATTGTAATCAATTAATCCCCTGAATCCCAAGTTTAGGTAGTTTCAGAATTTTGTACCCAACATGTAAGAGAAAAGACTCAGAAATTTACAGTCTGCAGAAGTTCACAAAAAGCAGTTTTTGGTTCTGTTTTTATTTTCCTCTTCTCTGGGAAAGATAACTTTTTAAGGACATCTGGGAGGGGGAGAGCTTTTTTCTTCTCTTTTATTTTCTCCCTGCCAGCTGTTACCATGGAGCCCGGTTGGTAACTTCTTTATCTTGGAAATATAGCCATCTCTGGAAGCCTGAGCTCAAGGCCAGAGGCCTTGTTCACATATTTTGTGAAAAACTAGTAAGGGGGTGTCTAGCTTAGAAGTGCTGATTTTTCCAGCCAGTGGCCAAGTATAACAGAGCAACACGAAAAGAGGAAGTTTATGTACACTGAACTCTTTTATAGGGACTTTGTTGCTGAAAGTCCTAAAGTCAGCCACGATGAAGACTTCTGGAGAAGGCCATTTCAGATTTTTCTGTGGGCCTGGTACAGAGGGGAAGACGGCGAAGGCGGGGGGTGAGAGCAGTTCTGTGGTTCTGAGAATGAGGAAAAAGAGATATAAAAGAATAATGGGAAAAGGGTTTGGAATTTTCCTGGCAACAAAACGTGAGCAGTAGAACAGGTAGAGCAGATGGGAAGACAGGAGTGAGTATCCCAAAAAGCCTGTGAGGGACATTAAATTCTTAGTAACCTGTTTTTAGTGATGACAAAGCAACTTTAAAGGCCATTTTCATTACAACTTGGATAGGCGTCTGAGGGCACTCCTCAGCTGGTTTGAGCTTTGGGTTAGCTGGTAAGAGGACCTGGTGGGACCCGGTGTGGGCACTGACAGGAGAAGAGAGGAGTGAGTGGGTGGAAGGGTACCTCAGTACCTGCTACCTCAGCAAGGGGGCAATGGTCTGAGAACCAGCGGAGGTTTGGGTTTTTGATCTAGTAATTGGAGGGGAGAAATCAGGTTGTTGATGTGAGAGTGACAGCAGAGAGTCTGGAGCAGAAGGATCTATTGGAGAAACATAGTTCATGATGTGAGCAAAGGAGGGAAAAGGCATACACATAGGGGAATTTTCTTCCATCCTTTTGAGCACTTGCCGAAGTTGAAAAAGTCACACAGAATTTGAGGATCTAGACACCCCTCTGCGGGCCATCGGTTTTGGTTGTCTAATTGGTAATATGGCCAATGCTGTGAACTGAATTTGATGAGGAGTTTGGGTTCCACCAGGCAGCCCCTGTATGCTCACATCCCCATGACTTACGGAAGAAGACGGCTTTTTCCCCACACAGCCGTGGTTGTTTGTGGCTTGATAGTCCACCGGGCAAACATAGTAATCTAGGCTAGCCAACCTGCATCAGACTTGCATGTCCCTACATCCATAATGTTTGTTTCCATTATCTATGGTACGGAAGAAATTTAATGAAATTTTAATGGGATCCTCTTCATCAGAGATATCCCAATTGGAAAGACGTATACTCAGCTGACAAATATCTGGGTGGAGAGATGGCCACCAGGTCCCTAAGGGGGCTGTATGCAAGACAGACCATACTTCTTGTCTAATAGGATTTGTGATCAGCCATCGCTGCTGAATGGGCTGATGATGGTTAGGACTAGTGGTGCCAAGGGGAGAGTCTATAGCCTTATCCACATGGACAATATGCAATTTGAAAGGGTTACCAGTCTTTTCCACTTTCAAGCCAGAGTCTGGACAGGGCGCAGGCTTGAGATGAGAATTAGGATCCAGGAAGTGATTCCATCTACCTTTACCACTGTAGGTTTTATAAGTAGCACCTGGTATGGTCCTGTCCATCGGGGTTCCAGGGATGACACCTGAAGTCATCTTATGTAGACGAAGTCTCTTATTTGATATCGATGTGGAGTCTCCTCTTCACCAGGTTGGTAGGCAGTGGCCAGCTGGTTTGACAGGTATCGCTGAGTTCTTTCAAGAGCTTTAAGTTTGTCAAGCAAGGGGGTGTGGAAGGGATCGGTAGGTCTTAGAGTTGGGGTTAGGTCCTTACTGGAGGAGGGGCCCCATAGAGAATTTCATAGAAGGTGAGGTTACTCAAAGAAACAGAGGGAGTATTTCTTGCATGAAACAGTGCATAAGGCAGGAGCATAGTCCAACCTTTGATGCCCTCTCTAAGCTTAATTTCGTTAAGGTCTCTTTAATGGTTCTATTAATTTTTTTAACCTGTCCTGAGCTCTGGGGTCTATAAGCACAATGTAACTTCCAATTTATTCCCAGGGTCCTGGCTAACACCTTACTTACCTGGGCCATGAACGCCGGTCCATTATCAGACAATATACCTTAGGTAGGCCGTATCATGGAAAAATATCCTTTCAGGATTTTTTACCACCATTTGTGCCTTTTTTTGTGTGAAGGCTTCATCCATCCTGAAAATATATCTACAAACACTAGGAGATATTGAAGTCCATACCTCGCTGGCTTAATTTCAGTAAAGTCCACTTCCCAGAATTGTCCTGGTCTGGTTGTTCATAGGTGCTATTTTGGCAGGGAAGCTTGGAAGGGTAAGCATTAAACCTATTGACAGAACGGACAGGGTTTTGTTACCCGTTCAGTTATGTCCTTTCGCTGTGAGTCGGTTAGTGGAAAACTCTGTTCTTGATCCTTCAGGAATGCCTGCAGTTTCTTTGAACCAAGGTGTGTGAATTGATGTACATTTTTAACGTAGTGTAGGGATTTCTGAAATTGCAGGCTTGGCTCAGTGAACTTGAGGAGTCAGTGCCAGTGTTGTTAGATGTTATCAAAAGCTTGCTGGTGCTCAGGGGTCCATTGGAATTGGGCATCTCCCTTTAACAGCGGGTATAAAGGAGAAGTTAAGGACGCAAACACAGGAATCCATAACCTGCAAAACCCAGTAGTCCCAAGAAACTCTCTGTGTTGTCTGCTGCTGGGGGGGGGGGTGTATCTGCACAACCGTTTGTTTTCTGGGCTCAGTGAGCCATCGTTTACCACCCCTAAGGGAATAGCCCAGGAAGACTACTTCTTGCTGGCAAATTTGGGGTTTTTTGGAAGAAGCTCTATACCCGAGTTGAGCAAGCTTATATAATAGTGCTTGGTTCCCAGACTCACAGTTTTCCTTGGTGTTGGCTGCAGTAGCAGGTCATCCACGTATTGAAGCTGGGTGACTTCAGGGTGCATAGGTCTGAAGTTGTTGACATCTCTGTGGAGGGCTTCATCAAAGAGAGTGGGGGAGTTTTTGAACCCTGTGGGAGTCTAGTTCCATGTTAGTTTACCATACGTTCCGGTTCTGGGTCTACCCACTCAAAAGCAAACAGCAACTGACTGTCTTTATGCAGAGGCATGCAATAGATAGCATCTTTATGTCCATACCATTTCTACTCAGGGTTCAGAGTGATAAGCAGATTGTATGAATTATTTACCATGGGGTGAATGTCCTGCACTCTGTTGTTGATCTCTCTTAGGTCTTGTATGGGGGATAGTCCCCAGTCCTGGATTTTTTACCGGTAGCAGGGAGTGTTCCAGGCCGATTGACAGGGCCTTAGGACCCTAAGGCCAGATATTCTGAATATGGGGCCTTATCCCATCTTTACCTTTTTGCTCAGAGGATGTTGTTTGACATTGATTGGGAGGCTGAGGTTTTTACTCCACTGTTCTTGGAGGTTGTTTCCATGGCTAGGCCTAACCCAACAATTTTGCCCAGGCATCTGGGTAATCTGTTATCCATTTCTGGGGTAGCTTGCCTGTTTGATCAGTCTTGGGGTGTGTGAAAAGTGGATGTTCATCTTCGACTGACATTTATAAAGCCATGACTATAGGAGTTTTTAATGAAGGATTTAGAAATTTCATTTTGGGGGCCTTCGGGGTTAAAAGAAAGTTGTTTTGGCCCGGAGCTTACTGAGCAGATCTCTGCCCATCAATTGGGCCAGGCATTCTGGGATTACTAGGAAGGAATGTTGGATTTTGTCTTTCCCCATGTCCATGGTCCTCTTAGTTGTCTAAGTCTGATATTTACTGCTGTTAGCCCTTTGAACTAGAGATCTTTTATTTGATAGAGGGCCCAGTGGGTCCTTAAGGGCTGAGTATACTGCTGCTGTATCCACTTCAAAGTTTATGGGGTCCCCTTCACTTCAAAAGTTACCCTGAGCTCGGGGAAGGGATCTGAGCCCCGACATTCTTAGTCAACCTCCAGAGTCAGAAAGGCTGTCTGGCGTGGCTTTCTCTTTCTAGGGCACTCTTTGGCTCAGTGTCCTTTTTCTTTACAGTAGGCACATTGATCTGAGGCCAACGGTGGCTTCTGGAGGGGACCCAGGTATCACTTCTTGTCTCCCTGTTTCTTAATTTCTGGCCTATTTATTGTTGTGACCAGGACATTAGTTAATACCTTAATCTGTCTTTTTCATCTCTCATCCTCCCTTTGCTCCCTTTCGTTCTCTCTGTTTCTCTCTTATAGGATACTTTCTCGGCTACTCTGACTAAATCTCTCAAAGTCATATCTTGTAATCGATCTAAGTATTGTAACTTTCTTTTAATATCCAGATCAGCTTGCCCAATGAAGGCCATCATGGCATATGCCTTTTGATCCTCTGCCTGAAGATCGAAAGGAGTATATCTCCTATATGCCTCCATAATTCTCTCTAGAAACATAGAGGGATGTTCATCAGGCCCTTGAATAATCTCTCTTACCTTGGCCAAATTATTTGGTTGCCTAGCGGCCGGTTGGAAACCCACTATTAGGGCCCGGCAATAAGTGGACAGATGCTCCCTACCTTCAAAGGTGTCGGGGTCCCAGTTGGGTAAGTTCAAGGGGAAGCCGGCTTTGATTATGTTGGGAAGTTGTGTTGGTCACCCATCTGGTCCGAGGCTATTTTTTTTTCTAGCTTCCAGGAAGTTTCTCTCTCATTCCTCTGTCATGAAGAGAATCCCTAGGATTTGTTGGCAGTCATCCCAAGTAGGCAGGTTTGAAAACGCCAGGGAGTTCTTTGAGTTCTTTTTGCCAGGCCAGCTTCCTCCAGGGAAGGAGGGGCTGTGTGTGTGACAAGGGGGAGTCATTTGGTGGGCGCTGGGCTGGCCTAGCTTCCTCCAGTGGCGGAGAGGCTGAGTCAGCAGCAGGGGAATCACTTAGAGGTTGTTGGGGGTTGGTGGACGAGGGCAGCGGATAAGAAGGCGAGGAGAGTCCAGTAGAGTCTTGAGACTCAGGGAGAAGAGAGGGTGGAGGAGGAGGAGCAGAGGGTTTGAGAGATAGAATCATGGTGGAAGGAGTAGGAGCTGGGGCAGAGACAAGGAAAAGCTTCACCCATGGAGGAGGAGATTTGCAGAGGTCCTGCAAAGTTGAGATATATGGCTGTTGATCAGGATGTCCATGTGGCCCCGGTTGAAATACAAAATCTCTGACTTTTCGAATTAGTGGGACGTAGATGTTTCTAGGGGCTATCCAACTCCAAAGGTGGGTCATTCTGAGGCACAGAGGGTCTGCCAGGTCCAGCGATTTACTGAAAAAGAAAGATTCTGGGCCCTTAAGCGGACTTTGTTCCAGTGATCAAGGGTCAGGAAGAGAGGTGTTGAAGTTCTCTGTCCCAAAATGAGAGATACACAAACAGTGAAAGCAATGACACACTACACTGACAAGACAAGACAATAAAGTCAGGCATTGGACGTCCAATACTGAGGCCAGGCCTGAGTAGCCCGCAAAACCTGATGGGCTGGCAATACCGAATCCGAAGCAAAATATCACTGAGTCAAGGAGACTATTGTTCCTCGATTTCCTGAGTCCTCTGGGGCATCCCCCAGGGACGTGGCCTGTGGCTCTGTGACACGTATGTCAGCCTCTGTCAGAGAGAGCTCACGCTCATCACCCATAGCCATTTTGCCAAGCCCTAACCTGAAACCTAAAACCAAAAAGAGTTGCCTTACTTACCCTGAAAGGAGCCCCTTGGGGATCTTTCATCCGCCGCTGTCGGATCTTGCTGGTGCCTCCAGATGTAAAGGTCGGGCAAGCATCGGAGGAAGCGACCACCAAGAGAATGTCTCCTTCAACAGTAAATGGTTTATTATGGGTCCAGCATTCTGGGGCTCAGAGCTCACTTGAATAGAGCAGAGAGCAATGAGAACAGCTTAAGCAGAGCTTATATGCTTTCCTTGGAGAGGGCAGGGAGGGAAGTTTATTGATTGGTCAGGGCAAGTGGGTGGTTTGCGTGCAAACGGGTGAGGGTATACATTTGCAGTTTGGCAGTTGGGGACAGCACATTCTGGAAACAAGATTAGCAAACAGTCCTCAAGACTTCAACAGTGTTTTGTTAAGCATACAGAAAAACAGTAAGTAACAAGTACCTATTTTATTAACCTTTCACCAAAGCCTAATGGAAAGTGAGCATGGATTACTAAACACATCCATGTCCAGGTTGCCTAATGCTCTCAAATCAATCCTATTGGTGACTACATATTTGTTTCTTCTTAAGATAATATATTCAACCTCAACCCTCTTGAAAATGACTAATCCTATCAGTCACTTTATATTTTGTCTGATTTCCTAATGTCTATTGATATCTGCTTTCCTACATATTTTCCCCAGTTCATCATTGTGACTGACTCTTCACATGTGCTGACATTTACATTCACTCTCTATCCGAAACCCTATTGCTAAAGAACTTTTGGTTCAAATCCTATATTACTCTTTTTTCTAACATACCGACTATCTTCCTAATCCTAAAGACTATCCCTTTTTGACTGGATGATCACTTCGACAATCAATCATCCAAGGTACAAGGTCCTATGCCATTGTATATTGATTTATCTGAGACATCTTTGCAGAACATAATTCAAAGCTAAGTATCCCAATCAACAGCCCAATGCCCTTCCTGGATTCAAATCTTATCTAGATTTCTGTTTTCAAACTTATATTTCACCAATATATTCTTGTAAATATCGCAAGTTCCCAATACCATTATTCATTAAGCAGAATGATTCCTAATTCAAATCAAACATGTTATTAAGCCTAACCATACATTGTTCCCTCAAACTAACTTTACAGAAGAGCCGAGACAGAGTTTGTCTTACAATACAGTAATGTAGGGGCTCTTCCACCTGCTGAGAACATAAAAGGACCATGCAGAAATTATACCCTTAAGAAGTTGCAGGCAGCTATGAAGGACCTAAGAGGGAAAAAGTCATATTCCATGGCAAACAACCGGGTCAGTATGAAGAGATGTGTTTGAATCAGCCTCTCCTTTCTTAATGTAGAGAACTGATCAAACCATGCCTGTGTGGAGAGCTGTTTCCAGGTGCCTATGGTTGATATACCATTCTAACTTGTGAAAGTGTCAAAGGATGTAGGGGCAGCCTCCATTTCATGGGACCTTTCGAAGCAACTGTTAGGACAAAGTGGTGGCCAATGTAGTGACCTCATTCAGTTCCTGAAGGAAGTGACCTCACCTCTCTTCCTTGGTCATCAAAAAATCTGAAATTGTGATGCAGGAAGCCAGGCACCCAGAGCCAGTCCCAGTCCCAGTCCCAGTGGTCTCACTTGTTTGGATTTACCAAGGACAGAGTCAGTCTTCCTTGGTACCGACTGATATGAGCATTGTCAAATGGCAGAAGATCTCTGAAGAGGGGCCTTTCCTGAGAAAGCAGGTATTGGTTCACCACTGGCTCCTGACAACTTCACAGAGTTGGCAAAGGAGACCAGATCTGAGAAAGGGCAGGCCATTTCAGGGGAACATAGTATGGCCCACCAGTTAGAGGACACTCCGGATAGTCACAGACCTACTTGGGTTACGGAGGTGCCTTTGTGGGTGTGGAGTGAGTTTGTGGTTTTCTCTCATGTTCTGAGAATAGGTAGGAAAGGCTGTTTGTTTGGGTTGGAGTGGCCTGTTTCTAGTAAGTCGTTTGACAAGGCTAGTGTTTCTATGTCTGAGTATCCCACTGTGTCCGTGGTTGTAGACATTAGAAAAGAGAAGGCATCAAAGTATGTGTCCTGTCTAGTAGAAAACTTCCCAGCATTCATCCTGCCTAATTAAAGAATGGACTGTGGTTTGCCTTATGGATGGGCAACACCTACTAAATTCCTAAGTTCCTGTTTTCTTCCTGAATTCTGGTCACTCTCCAGAATAGGCTCATGGTTTTGTTTCCAAGATATGTACCACCTCCAAGCTCTGAGACATGTCTATATACTTGATAGCTGTAGAGAATGGGAACATCTTAGAAAACTCAGATATCAGTGTGACCAGTAAATTTTCAGTGGAGAAATCCTGCTTTGGTTCATTTGCTTACCTATGGTTCTGTTGTCCTGAATGTCGGGAAGGTCTTTGCCTCAGGCCACCCCTTTGTGAAGACTGAAGAAAACAATTTTCAAATGGAAATAAATGGGCATCACCTGTGGTTCTTTGCTTAATTGCTTGTAAAAGGATGTGTCTAAATCAGCCTCTTCGCCCTGTATGAGGTTGTGGCTTAGATTCTCAGCACATGATGGATCTAAGGATAGATCCCATGTGTGCAATCAAAACCAAAATGGCCAAAAATCTGTCATTGTTGATCAGTCTCTTGCCTTCCTCTGTTAGGATTCTGACCTCTGTCAAGTGAGAATAGGGATCCTTTAAGTCAAATGAGTTCTTTGAAGAACTGCAGAGGTGCTTGTGTTTTCTTGTGACTCCAAATCACTTAAAGAATCTATCCCTGAGAGTCAGTAGGACTCAAATTGAAGAAGCAGAGCAGTATTCATGGCAGGCCTATTGGATCACTCCAGGTTCACAGGAAGGGTGATGATGCCACCCTGACTTTAGGCAAATGAGGGGCAAGGAAGATTATTTTGGACACTCTCTTGGGATGCGTCCCACATGAAAAACTCTAGCCAGAGGTAATGATGAGTGTCTATATGGAAGAAGGTAAGGACCATGTGGGAATGTTTTGGTTTTAATTGTAGTCATTCATGTGGCAGTTGGAAGAGATGACTGGATCCACCTGGGCTTGAACTCTGGTGTCATTCCCCTTAAACACTGAGTTCTGGATCAATCATCAAAGAAGTATTGCCATGAATTGTGTTGGGAATTTAGGAGGCCACGCATGAGAGTCTCCATTGGAAACTGAGATCTAGTCCTAGGGTGGCTTTCCACAGAGCACTGGGAATCTCAGCCAGGATATCACATTATTTTATTCTGAAAGACTTGGAAGCCATATTTGCTAGTCAAAACACACATGGACCTCAATTGTAGACCTCGATGGGCCTGGATTCATGTGACCTTTAGGCCACTCTTTGGGAAGCCTTGCCTGTGAGAGTTCTCCAAAGCTTTCATTGAAATGAGCTTCCTCACCATTGAATGATTCCTGAATGATTTGAAAGCCATAGTGCTTCCAACTTCATAATTGAAAATTTGCTAGATAAATACCATGAAATTTTTGAAATTCCAATGACCAGGTGGCAATGAAGAACCTTTGGATGTCCTGTTGCTGATCACGAGTGTACCAGACAGTGCCTTGATTGACTGATTTTGATGAAAATGGTGTAAAACAGAGATCTCAGTAATTTGGATCCTGCTGAGTAGTGGGCCTAGAGCAGTAGTGAGCAAATGTGTGATAAAACATCTGAGGTGGGGCCATGTGGATCTGCCATTGGCTTCCAAATGGCTTGTGACTGACATGGTGCAGCGAGCAGACCCTTATATGTAAAGGCAACTTGTTATATGGAGAGGTTTCAGGGCAATGTTCAGAATCAGGTTGCTATGGTCAAGGGGGCATCCTATGTGGTATACAAGCCCTGTTGGTGCATTCTCCTGCAGACCCTGATCCACCACACGTGACAGAACTCGCTGCAGCTCTGTGTCCCATTTGAACTCCTTGTATTTCGTGAAGCAAATACCAAACTCCGAGTGCAGCAGGAAGAAACATTATGAAAAGTGGAGGATGATGAAATGGCTTCGCAGTCCACATGGGGAGACACTTAGCCCCCAGTGGCCACAGATTACCTACAAAGCAAGAATTCAGCACTGCTGCTTCATGTTTATTGGAAAATTATAAACCATGTCCTCCAGATCACAGAGATGAAGACCCAGCTTTGATGGTCTCACTAGAAAGGAAGCTAAAGCTCCTGACAGCAACATATATTTCAAGTGCCCAACCTAAAGGCAGTTTCTCCAGACGTCTTTAGGCAGGCAAATCTCCATGTTTGTAGAGTTTTTACACTGTCCCTTACTTTTGGAAACTCCTCTACAATCTCCAAGGTTGTGAACCCTAAGCATTTTCAATTTCAGATATGTATTCAAAGATTTTCTAACTCTTTTCCTCTAATTGTGTCTTACTTGGGGTGAAGGTAATGTCAAGGCATTGTTCTGAATGAGAGTGGGAAAATTTTTTTGTAGTACACATTTGCATACACATTGATCCATTTTCCAATTTTCCATTCGAAATACTGAATCCCTGACACTAACTCATACCCTACTAGACTCTGACTACTAATCCTAATATGATGGAGAAAAATACCCCAAAAGAATGAAAATACAAGCAGTTCAGAGGAAGCATGGTGTATAGTTGGACTTCCCTCTTGCATGATAAAGGGTCGGTTTTATAAATCTACTCAATTTTTAATTGAAATAGTCCTCCATGTGTTTTTTTTAAAGAGAGAGTGAGAGAGAAGAGAGAGAATTCTATAATATTTATTTTTTAGTTATCGGCGGACACAACATCTTTGTTTTCACGTGGTGCTGAGAATCGAACCCATGCCGCACGCATGCCAGGCGAGCACGCTACCACTTGAGCCACATCTGCAGCTCTCTCCATGCGTTTTTAAAGTTAACAAATATGTGAATTCCTGTCTCCCTTTCTCTGTAGCCTACTCAGCACTTGTACTTTTTATATGCACATATAGATTCCTACTTGGTATCACACATATATTTTTATGAGTTGGCTGACTTGGCAGAAACAAATTGTAAGAAGAGATCAGTGCTCCTAAACGCTGTTGGAACTGAAAATTCAAACTATGGGTGAGCTTCCTATTAGAACAATATTATACATAAACCCATGTTTAGTAAAATAAATATTTTTGCTTCTGTGGATGATATATATTACATGATGAATTACGATTGGCATATATATATTGATACTTTTTAATGAATTTTTGTGGTTTTTTTTGTATATATATATATATATATATATATATATATATATATATACACTCTACAGATTTTATAAAATATGAAATATATCTGTCTTATATACACTCCATAAATTCATTCATGTTCATGTATGTGGATTTATAATCAACATTTCACAAGATTATTCTCAGAAATAATCATCTACCTGAAATACATATTTGTTTCCCAGTGCTGAAAACTAACTTCAATCAATGGTGCTTACAAATCCTAATATTTCTGCAGTAACTGACCCAGTTTAACATCAATGCAAATAGATTCCTAGGGGACATGATATCTATTTTGACGTTCATTTTAATTCAACACTGGTACATTACTATTTCTTCAGTTTTTGCACATCATAGGATATATATTTCATTCACAAGTTCACAAAATTATAGGAATTTGTTTCACTTTTAATCACTTTCTGCTTCAGAACACATGTATTCCTCCATGTTACTTGACTGGTCTTTTCATGAGACTTCTTTCCAAACACATTATTTTCGATTTCCATAATCAATTTTGAAGCTAAACCCACACACTCTTCAAGATAAACCATAACATTAATATTACCATTAGATGTATAAGTGGTTGGAATAAATGTGTGTATATCAATATAAGATTTCCTGTACATTTTCACATTTCAATTCAATCCATTATTAAAGTTGGAACCAGGTATGTTATTTATTCACAGTATGGTCTATTAATGCATTATCTCTATATTCATAGACACAGTGTACACCTCTTTGTTCCCCCAATACTAATTTATACCTCTTCAAAACATTGCTCCCAGAAATGGTAGAAGAAATATTCATGTCACCTTATCTATCTATATATGTGTGTGTGTGTGTGTGTGTATATATATATATATATATATATATATATATATATATATATATATATATATATTTCTTTTTTTATCACAGTAATATTCTGGACACAAAAAACAAAGGTCACACTCATGATTGTATCAAAGCCTAAATGGAAAGTGAGCATGAATTACTAAAAACAACCATGTCCAGGTTGCCTAATGCTCTCAAATGTAAATCCTATTGGTGACTACATATTTGTTTCTTTCTAAGATTATATATTCAACTTCAAGGCTGTTGAAAATGTCTAATTCTATCACTCAGTTTATACTTTGCCTGATTTCCTTATATCTCTATTGATATCTGCTTTCCTACATATATTCCGCAGTTCATCATTGTGTCTGACACTTCACATATGCTGACATTTACATTCAATGTCTACCCGAGACCCTATTGCTAAAGAAATTTTGGTCTAAATCCTATACTCACTTTTATTTCTAAACCTACTGACTATCTTCCTAATCTTACTGATTATTGCTTTTTGACTCGATGTTCTCTTCGACAATTAATCATCCAAGGTATAAGGTCCTAAACCATTGTATTTCAATTTATCGGAGACATATATGCAGAACATAATTCAAACCTAAGAATCCCACTCAAGGACCCAATGCCCTTCTGACTTCGAATCTTACCTAGATTTCTGTTTTCATACTTACATTTCACCTATATATTCTTGTAAATATCACAGGTTCCCAATACCATTATTCATGGGGCAGAGAGATTCCTAACCCAAATCAAACATGTTATTAACCCTAAACATACACTCTTCCCTCAATCTAACTTTACAAAAGAGGAGGGACAGAGTTAGTCTTACAATACAGGAATGTAGGGGATCTTCCACCTTCTGAGAACATCAAAGGTCCATGCAGAAATGATCCCTGGAGAAGATGTAGGCAGCTATGAAGGACCTGATAGAGGAAAAGTCATCTTTTATGGTAAACAACCTGATCATGATGAATGGATGTGTCTGAATCAACCTCTATCTTCTAAATGTAGAGAAGATGGACCAAATCAGGCCTGTGTGGAGAGCTCTTCCCAGGTGCCAATGGTTGATATACCATTCTAACTTGTGAAAGTGTGACAGAAAGTAGGGACAGACTCCATCTCATGGGACCCTTAGAAGTAACTGTTAGGACAAAGAGGTTGCCAAGGCAGTGACCTCATTCAGTTCCTGAAGGAAGTAACCTCACTGCACTTCCTTGGTGATGGAACTCTCTGAACTTGGGATCCAGGAAGAGAGGCACCCAGAGCCAGTTGCAGTCCCAGTCCCTGTGGTCTCACTTGTTTCAATTTACCAAGGACAGAGTCAGTCTTTCTTAGTACCAACAGATGTGAGGATGGCCAAATGCCAGGAAAGCTCTGAAGAAAGGCCTTTCCTGAGAAAGCAGGTATTGGTTCACCGCTGGCTCCTGACAACTGCACAGAGTTGGCCAAGGAGACCAGATTTGAGATACAACAGGCCATTTTTGGCGAATATAGTATGGCCCACCATTCAGAGGACACTCCACAAAGGAGGTGCCTTTGTGGGTGTAGGTGTGTGTATGGTTTTTTTCTCAGGTTCTGAGAAGATGTAAGAAAGGCTGTTTGTTTGAATTGGCGTGGACTGTTTCTAGTAAGTCCTTTGACAAGGCGAGTGCTTCTATGTCTGTGTATCCCACTCTGTCCGTGGTTGTAGACATTAGAAAAGAAAATGCATCAATGGATGTGTCCTGTCTAGGAGAAAGCTTCGCAACATTCATCCTGCCCGATTTATTAATGGACTGCGGCTTTCCTTATTGAAGGGCAAAACCTGCTATCTTCCAAAGTTTCTGTTTACATCCTGAATTCTGGACACTCTCCAGAATTGCCTCATTGTTTTGTGACCAAGATATGTACTACCTCAAAGCTATGTGATATGGCTATGTACTGGATAGCTGAAGGGAAAGGCGAGCATCTAGGAAAACTCAGACATCAGTGTGACCAGGAAAGTCTCAGTGGAGAAACCCTGCTTTGTGCGTTTTGTTTACCTATTGTTCTGTTGCCCTGAATTTCAGGAAGGTTTTTGCCTCAGACCACTCCTTTGTGAATATGAATTCAATCCATTATTTAAAGTGGAACCAGCTATACTATTTATTCACAGTATGGTCTATTCATGAATTATCTGTATATACATAGACACAGGGTACAGCTTTTTGTACAACCAATACTTATGTATATGTCTTCAAAATATTACTCACAGAAATGGTGAAAGAAATACTGATGTCACCTAATCTACATATACATTTTATCACAGTAATATTCTGGACACAAAATGCAAAGTTCACACTTATTATTGTACTAAAGCCTAAATGGAAAGTGAACACGGATTACTTCCATGTTCAGGTTGCCTAATGCTCTCAAATATCAATCCTATTGGTGACTACATATTTGTTTCTTCCTAAGATTATATATTCAAAATCAACCCTGTTGAAAATATCTAATCATATCACTCACTTTATACTTTACCTGATTTTGTAATATCTCTTTTTTTAATGTTAGGATGAGCCAATTTAGTACTTTTTAAAATTTTTATTTTTTTCATCTTTCATAAATTTGATTCAAGTGAGTTATGCATTTCCATTTTTACCCCAAATACAGATTGCAGAATCACATCAGTTACACATTCACAATGTTAACATAATGCCATATTAGTGACTGTTGTATTCTGCTGACTTTCCTATCCCCTACTATCCCCCCTCCCCTCCCCTTTCATTTTTCCTCTCTACCTCATCTGTTATTCTTCCGTTCTCTCCCTTCCCCCCCCTTTCCCCTCACAACCTTGTATATGTGATTTCGTATAACGATGAGGGTTTCCTTCCGTTTCCATGCAATTTCCCTTCTCTCTCCCTTTCCCTCCCATCACTTGTCTCAGTTTAATGTTAATATTTTCCTCATGCTCTTTCCCTCTGTTCAGTTCTTACTTGCTCTCCTTAAATCAAAGAAGACATTTGGCATTTGTTTTTTAAGGATTGGCTAGCTTCACTTAGCATAATCTGCTCTAATGCCATCCATTTCCCTGCAAATTCCATGATTTTGTCATTTTTTAGTGCTGCATAATACTCCATTGTGTATAGATGCCACATTTTTTTTATCCATTCATCTATTGAAGGGCATCTAGGTTGGTTCCACAGTCTGGCTTTTGTGAATTGTGCTGCTATGATCATTGATGTGGCAGTATCCCTATAGCATTCTCTTTTATGATCCTCAGGGAATAGTCCAAGGAGGGCGATAGCTGGGTCAAATGGTGGTTCCATTCCCAGCTTTTCCAGGAATCTCCATACTGCTTTCCATAATGGCCGCACCATTTTGCAGTCCCACCAGCAATGTACAAGTGTACCCTTTTCCCCACATCCTTGCTACCACTTATTATTGTTTGACATCCTAATGGCTGCCAATCTTACTGGAGTAAGATGGTATCTTAGGGTGGTTTTGATTTGCATTTCTCTGACTGCTAGAGAAGGTGAGAATTTTTTCATGTACTTATTAATTGATTGTATGTCTTCTTCTGAGAAGTGTCTGTTCAGGTCCTTGGCCCACTTGTTGATTTTGTAATATCTCTATTGATATCTGCTTTCCTACATATTTTCCCCTGTTCATCATTGTGACTGACCCTTCAAGTGGGCCGATATTTACTTTCACACTTTAACCCAAACCCTATTGCTAAAGAACTTTTGTTCCAAATCCTATACTCACTCTTTGTTAACCTACCGAATATCTATCTAATCCTACCGACTATCCCTTTTTGACTGGATGTTCTCTTCAAATTTTAATCATCCAAGGTACAAGGTCCTATGCCATTGCATATCGATTTATCTGAGATATCTGTGCACAACATAAATCAAAGCTAAGTATCCCAATGAAGGGCCCATTGCCTCTCTGGGCTTCAAAATTACCTAGACATCCTTTTTTCATTTATATATTTCACCTCTATATTTTTAAAAATATCCCAGGTTCCCAGTACCATTATACATCCAGCAGAATGATTTCTAACATCAAACATTTTATTAACCCTAACAATACACTGTTCCCTCAATGTAAATTTAATGAAGAGCAGGGACAGAGTTGGTCTTACAATACAGGAATGTAGGGGATCTTTCACCTGTTTAGAACCACAAGTTCAATGCAGAAATGATCCCTGGAGAATATGTAGTCAGCTATGGAGGACCTGAGAAAGCAAAAGTAATCTTCCATGGCAAAATACCTGGTCAGGATGACGGGATGTGTCTGAATCAGAACCTCTCTTCTCAATGTAGAGGAGATGGACCAAACCAGGCCTGTGTGGAGAGCTATTACCGGGTTCCTATGGTTGATATACCATTCTAACTTGTGAATGTTTCACAGGAAGTAGGGGAAGCCTCCATTTAATGAGACACTTGGAAGCAACTGTTAGGATAAAGTGGTTGCCAAGGCAGTGACCTAATTCAGTTCCTGAAGGAAGTGACCTCACCTTACTCCCTTGGTGATGGAACTCTCTGAACTTGGGATCCTGGAAGCCAGCACACAGAGCCAGTCCCAGTACCAGTCCCAGTGGGTTCACTTGTTTGGAATTACCAAGGACAGAGTCAGTCTTTCTTTGTACCTACTGATGTTAGAATGGCCAAAAGCCAGGACAGCTCTGAAGAGGGGCCTTTCCTGAAAAAGCAGGTAGTGGCCCACTGCTGGCTCCTGACAACTTCATAGAGTTGGCCAAGGAGACCATATTTGAGACAGGACAGGACATTTCGGGGGAACATTGTGTGGCCCACCAGTCAGAGGACACTCCATAGAGTCACAGACCTACTTAGGGTAAGGAGGTGCCTTTGTGGGTGTGGTTGTGAGTTTGTGATTTTGTCTCATGTTGTGAGAATAGGAAGGAAAGGTGGTTTGTATGGTTTGGAGTGAACTGTTTCTTGTAAGTCGTTTGAAAAGGCGAGTGATTCGATGTCTGTGTATCCCATGGTGTCCGTGGTTGTAGACATTAGAAAAGAGAGTGCATCAATGGATGTTTCCTGTCTAGTAGAAAGCTTCCCATTTCATCCTGCCCAATTTATGAATGGATTGCGGCTTTACTTAAAGATGGGCATAACCTACTACATTCCTAATTTCCAGGTTTCTTCATGAATTCTGTTCACTCTCCAGGATAGGCTCATGGTTTTGTGTCTAACATATGTACCACCTCCAAGCTCTGTGACATGGTCATGTACTGGATAGCTGAAGGGAATGGCGAGCATCTCAAAAAACTCAGATATCAGTGTGACCAGGAAATTCTCAGTGGAAAAACCCTGCTTTGGGCATTTTGCTTATATATTGTTCTGTTGAACTGAATGTCAGGAAGTTCTTGCTCTGGCCACCCCTTTGTGAAGCCTGAAGAAAACAGTTTTCAAATGGAAATGAATGGGCATCACCTGTGGCTCTTTGCTTAATTGCTTTGGAAAGGGATGTGTCTGAATTAGCATCTTGGCCCTGTGTGAGTTTGTGGCTTAGATTCTCAGCACCAGATGGATCTAAAGAAAGATCCCATGTGTGCATCTAAAACCAAAATGGCAAATAGACCAGTCATTGTGGATAAAGTCTCGCTTTCCTCTGTGAGGTTCCTGACCTCTATCAAGTGAGAATAGGGATCCTTTGTGTCAATTGAGTTCTTCAAAGCCCTGCAGAGGTGCTTGGGTTTTCTCATGACTCTAATTCACATAAACAATCTATACCTCTAACTCAGTAGGCCTCAAATTGAAGAAGCGCTGCAGTATTAACGGCATGCCTATTTGATCACTCCTGGTTCACAGGAAGTATGTCCAGGCCACCCTGACTTTAGGCAAATGAGGGGCAAGGGAGCTTATTTTGGACACTGTCTTGGACTGCGCCCCTCATGGAAACCTCCAGCCAGAGGTTATGATGAGTATCTATATGGAAACAGATGAGGGACATGTGGGAGTGTTTTGGTTTTAATTGTGGTCATTGTGTGGCAGTTAAAGGAGATGCCTGGGTCCACATGGGCTTGAACTCTGGTGTGATTACACTTAGAGAGTGCATTCTGGATCTGATCTCAGAGAACTTGTGCCATGTATTGTGTTGGGATTCTAGGAGGGCACGCATGAGAGTCTCCCTTGGAAACTGAGATCTAGGCCCAGGGTGGCTTTCCACAGAGCACTGGGAATCTCAGCCAGGATATCACATGATTTTTTTTTTTCTGAAAGACTTGGCAGGCACGGGTGACAGTCAAAACACACATGGACCTCACATTGTAGACCTCAGTGGGTCTGATTTTATGTGACATTTTGGTCACTCCCTGGGAAGCCTTGTCTGTAACAGTTCTACAGAGCTTTCATTGAAATGAGGTTTCTCATCATTTAATGGTTCCTGTACGAATTGAAATCCACAGTGCCTACAACTTCATCCGTGAAAAATGGCTAGATAAATACAATAAAATTATTGAAATTTCCATGACCAGGTGGCACTGTAGAAAATTTGGAAAACCGGTTGCTGATCATGAGTATACCAGACAGCACCTTGATTGACTAGGTTTCATCAAAATGGTGTAGAACAGAGATGCCAGTAAATTGGAGCGTGCTGAGTAGTGGGCCTAGAGCAGTGGAGGGGGGGTGTGTGATGAAACATCTGTGGTGGGGCCATGTTGATCTTCCATTGGCTCCGAAATGCCTTGTGACTGACATGGTACAACCACCAGACCCTTATATGTAACGGCATCTTGTTATATAGAGAGGTTTCAGGGAAATGTTGAGAATTATGTTGCTATGGTCAAGGGGAAAAGCTTTGTGGAATAGAAGCATTGTTGGTATATTCTCTTGCAGACCCTTACCCACCACACGTGACAGAACTCCCTCAAGCACTGTGTCCCAGGTGATCTTTTTTTACTTCATAAGCAAATACCAAACTCCCAGTGCAGCAGCAAGAAACACCAGGAAAAGTAGAGGATGACCAAATGGCTTCACAGTCCACACGCAGAGACACTTAGGCCCCAGTGGACACAGTTTACCTACATAGAGAGAATTCAGCACTGCTGCCTCATGTTCATTGGAAAATATGAAACCATGTCCTCCAGGTCGCATAGATGCACACCCAGCTTGATGGTCTCAGTACAAAGAAAGCTCCTTACGAAAACATATATTTCAAGTGCCCAACCTCAGAGGCAGTTTCTCAAGAAGTCTTTAGGGCAGCAGAGCTCCATGTTTGTGGAGTGCTTACCCTGTCCCATACTTTTGAAAACTCCTCTACGACCTCCAAGGTTGTGAACTCATGAGAATATTCATTTCCAGATATGTATTCACAGAATTTTTAACTCTTCTCCTCTAATTGTGTCTTACTTGGGACGAGGGTAATGTCTAGGCATTGTTCTGAATGAGAGTAGGAAGATTTTTATGCAGCATATATTTGAAATACTAAATCCCTGACACTAACCCATTCCCTACTAGACTCTGACTACTAATCCTAATATGATGGAGAAACATAACCCAAACAGAATAGAATTACAAGCATTTCAGAGGAGGCAGGGTGTATAGTTGGACATGCCTTTTGAAATATATAGGGTAGGAGTTATAAATCTAGTCAATTTTTAATTGAAATAGTTCTACATGTGTTTTTAAAGTTAACAAATATATGAATTACTGTCTTCCTTTCTCAGTAGCCTATTCAGCACATGTGTTTTAATATGCACATATAGAATCCTACCTGGTGTCACACGTACATTCTCGTGAGGTGGCTGACATGGCACATACAAATTGTGAGAAGTGATCACTCCTCCTAAACAATGTTGGAACTGAAAATTCAACCCATGGGTGAGCTTCCTATTTGAACAAACTTATATAAAAATCCATATTCATTAAAATGAATATTTTCGGATATGATGATGATATATATTTCATGATGAATTTCAATTGGCATATATATTGCTATTTTTAATATGTATATATATATATATATATATATATATATATATATATATATATATATATATATAAAACATGTGTCTTATTATGCACTCCCTAAATTCATTCATATTGATGTATTTGGATTTTTAATCAACTTTTCACAAGATTATTCTCAGTAATATTCATCCACCTGAAATACATATTTGTTTCCTAGTACTGAAAACTAACTTCTTTGAATGGTGCAAACATATCCTAACATTTCTACAGTAACTGACCCTGTTTAACATCAATTCAAGTAGATTACTATGGGACATGATGTGTATTTTGATGTTCAATTTTATTCAACACTTCTACATTACTATTTATTCACTTTATGCACATCATAGGATATATATTTCATCCACAAGTTAGCAAATTAATACGCATTTGTCTGACTTTCATTCACTTCGTGCTTCAGAACACATGTATTCATCCATGTTTCTTGACTGATCTTTTCATGAGACTTCTTTCCAAACACATCATTTTCGATTTCCATAATCACTTTTGAAACACTTCAAAAGTTACCTTGAGCTTGGGGAGGGAATCTGAGCCCCGACTTTCTTAGTCATCCTCCAGAGTCAGAATGGCTGGCTGGTGTGGCTGTCGCTTTTTAGGGCAATTTTGGCCCAGTGTCCTTTTTTCTTTAGAGTAGGCACATTGATCTGAGGCCAGGGTGGCCTCTGGCATGGGCCAATGTTATCCCTTCTTGTCTACCTGTTTCTTAATTTCTGGCCTATTTGTTTTTGTGACCAGGACCTTAGTCAACGCCTTAGTCTGCCTTTTGTTTCTTTTATCCTCCCCTTGCTCCCTTCTCTTCCTCAGTTTCTCTCTTATAGTATACGTTCTTGGCTTCTCTGACTAAATCTCTGAAAGTCATATCTTGTAATCAATCTAGCTTTGTAACTTTGTTTTAATATCCAAGCCAGTTTGCCCAATAAAGGCCATCGTGACAGATGCCTTTGATTCTCTTCCTGAGGATCAAAAGGAGTATATCTCGCCTCCATAATTCTCTCTAGAAACATAGTGGGAGAATCATCAGGCCCTTGAATAATCTCTCTTACCTTGGCCAAATTACTTTGTCGCTAGCGGCTGCTTGGAGACACACTATTAGAGCCCGGTGATAAGGGGACAGATGCTCGCTACCTTCAAAGATTTTGGGGTCTCAGTTGGGTGGGTTCAAGGGAAAGCCGCCTTTGATTATCTTGGGAAGTTGTGTCAGACGCAGATCTTGTTTGAGGGATTTTTTTTCTAGCTTCCTGGAGGATTCACTGTTGTTCCTCTGTCATGAAGAGAATCCCTAGGAGTTTTTGGCAGTCATCCGAAGTAGGCTGGTGTGAAAACATCAATGACTCAACCAGACCTGAGAGCCTGGTGGGGTCCTCAGAAAAAGGGGGATTATAAATTTTTTAAGTTATATAGGTCTGACGAGGAGAAAGGCTAATACTGGTAGGCTTGCATTTTTTCCCCGTGGCCATCGTCAATCATTGGCCCATAGGGATGGAGGGGGAGCATCCCAAGAGTTCCAGGGTTTTCAATCATTCACCGCCAGCGAGTTCCTTTAGATGGTACAGCTTCCTCCAAGGGAAGAGGTGCTGTGTGTGCCGCAAAGGAATTATCTGGAGGGCGCTGGGCCGGCATAGCTTCCTCCAATGGAGGAGAGGCTGAGTCAGCAGCAGGGGAATCACTTAGAGGGTGTTGGATTTTGGGGGACAAGGGCAGGGGATAAGGAGGGGAAGGAGACTCCAGTAGAGTGAAATCTGGTGACTCAGGGAGAACAGAGGGTGTAGGAGGAGGAGGATCAGAGGATTTGAGAGTTCCTGGGGGAAGGAGTCAGAGTGGGGGCAGTGACAAGGAAAGGCTTCACCCATGGAGGAGGAGATATGCAGAGTTCCCGCCGAGTTAAGATATATGGCTGTTGATCCAGATGGCTATGTAGCACCGGCTGAAAGACAATATCTCTGACTTTTTTAAATTAGTGGGAAGTAGAAAGATCCTTCTAGGGGTAATCCAAATTCAAAGGTGGGCCATTCTGAAGCACAGAGAGTCTGCCACATCCAGCGCTTTACTGAAAAACAAAGATTCTGAGCCCTTAAGTGGACTTTGGTCCAGTGATCAAGTATCAGGGACAGAGGCATTGTAGTGCTCTGTCCCATAATTAAAGATACACAAACAGTTAAAGCAATGAAACATGACACAGACAAGACAAGGCAATGAAGACAGGCAATGGACGTCCAACACTGAGACCAGGACTGAGGAGCCGGCAAAACCCGATTGACTGGCAATACCGAATCCGAAAAAAAATATCAATGAGTCCAGGAGACTATCTCGTCCCCATAAATTTACGGGAAGATGATCCAATACATATGGCTGTAGAGTTCCTTCACATCCTTCAGGATCCTTCCAATCTAATACCATTGCACTTCTATGGGGATTATACGCTACTCCTAGGCCTTGAAGCGTTTGAGTGGCTTGTTGTAATGGCCAATGTTTTGGCCATTCTTGACGAGAGATGATGCTAAGGTCTGCGTCTGTATCCAGTAGCCCATTAAATTCATGCCCTTGAATATTTAGTTTAAGCATGGGGCCAGAATCTAAATTTAAAGAAAGCATAGCCCAATCTACACCTGTGGAGCCTAATCACTTGGAACCTCTTTCTACAGTACGACTGGAAAATTTTTCACGTAGGCTGGGTATTATTAGTAACTGTGCTATTCTATCTCCTGGTGAAATTACTAATATACCCTTTGGAGAACTGGCTATAATTTTTATTTCACCTTCATAGTCGAGATCAATTACCCCAGGACTTATCATAAGTCCTTTTAGAGTAGAAGAGCTGCGTCCCAATAATAAGCCTACTGTTCCTTTGGGAAGAGGTCCTTTTACCCCTGTGGAAATGAATTGAACTCCCATCTCTGCAGTTAGTACTGCTCTGGCAGAGTCACAGATGTCTAACCCTGCGCTCCCTCTGGTTTTTCTGATGAGGGATCTGATGGACAATGTGTCCTGGGCACTACCCTGATGTGGTTGATGGGTTTCTCCAGTGCTGCGTATATTTGTGGTTTTGGGCCCCGGAGAATTGAGCCCCCTTGTCCATTTTTTGGCAAAGGAGCTCCATGTTTTTGTCCACGATATTGTGGATAAACACCTGGTCCTTGTTCATTTTTTGATAATGGTGTACCCTCTATGGTGGTTTGAGAACAGCATTCATTAGCCCAAAGTCTCCCTCTACGGCATCGTGGACAAATACCTGGTATTCTACTCCTTTGATACCTAGTTTTGTTAAACCCTCCTCCTATGGGACAATTCCTTTTAAAATGTCCTCTTTTTTCACAATTGTAGCATGTTCTTGGCCTGGCATCTAAAGCCTGTTTTACTGCAGCTGCCACAATTTGCCCTTGTTCATTAATGTCTCTGGCATCTAAAGCCTGTTTTACTGCAGCTTCCACGACTCGCTCTTGTTCTTTAATGTCTCTACATAATTTAATATATGTGTTTGAATCTTCATGTTTCCATGGTCTAATGATATCTTTGCACCAACGATTCGCTTGCTCATAAGCCAGTTGTTTTAGTAATGGCATTGCTTGTTGTGTATTTCCAAAAACTCTGGTAGCTGTTTGAATAAGCCTATCTACAAATTCAGCATAAGGTTCATTAGCTCCTTGTATTACCTTAGATAACTGACCTTGTAAACCTCCATTTCCTTGAAAAGTCTTCCATGCCTTAATTGCATCTATAGCAATCTGTGCATATACACCAGGATCATATGCACATTGCTGCTGCTGATCCTCATAAGGTCCCTTTCCTAACAATATATCTAGATTTCTCTGAGGATAACTAGCTGCTGCATTTTGCCTAGCCGTCTCCTTGCAAAATTCCTCATTGGCAATCTTCCATAACAGGTATTTCCTCCATTTAGCACAGCTTTACACATATTAGCCCAATCTGCTGGCTTCATGTTCATGTTGTTAATGGATTTGATAATGCTTACAGTGAAGGGTGCTTGAGGACCATAGGTTGTTACAGCCTCTGTTAGCTGCTTCACTGTTTTGAAATTTAAAGCATGGTAATCTCACTGCCCTCCTGCCTCAAATACTGGGCATGTTAATATTTGAGATCTTGTCTCAGGATTCCAACTATCAACTGTGGGGGTTGGGGGCCTCCCAGCATATGGAGGTGGCCTTGTTAGTTGGACACTTACTTCCTCTGGTGATAGAAAGGTGTTAGTAGCAGTCTCCTGTAGAGGTTGTGCTGTTGGTTGGACACTTACACCCTCTGGTGATAGAAAGGTGTTAGTAGTAGTCTCCTGTTGTAACTTTCCCCCTGATGGCTTTTTCTGTTTTACACTTTCTTCCTCTGTCTGACTGGCTTGAAAGGCCTTCTCTTTTACTTGATTTTTTTCCTCTGTCTGACTAGTTCGAGAGACCTTTTCTTTTACTTGAATTTTTTCCTCTATCTGACTAACTTGAGAGACCTTCTATTTTACTTGAATCAATATGTCTTCTCCTTCCTCTACCATTGTCTGAACTGAAGGCTTTCCACTAAGCAAACAAGGTACAAACGTCCACAATAGCAATGTGCCAACTGGCAGAGTCCCTGGGCTTTTCTTTCCTATTCTTTTTATATCTTCACCATGATGGTTCCATTGTGATATATTTAACAACTCCTCCTGAAAAAGCCATGGGCTACATTTTTGTATTGTATCAACGTATGCCCTGACTTTTCTTGATTTTACTGAGATGCCTCCTTCCTCTAACAATTTACTGAACACTCTTTCAGTTTTTTTTTTTTTTTTTTTTTTTTTTACTAATTTCTGATCCCGTATTTCTACTATAATACAACCCAACAAGATGACACCAAACAAAACAGCTCCTCAGGAAAAGCCGTCAGAGCCCAACTGCCACCACAGGCTTCCCACAAGCCTCTCCCTCAAACACAAGTCTCCTCCTCTTGAGGCCGATTGGCTGGGTCACGTGGGCGAAGCCAAAATGCCCCCCAATGAGCAGTTCCATGGTCTGAAAGGGCAGGGAACCAGCCCAATGTGCATCACCACAGAGGAGCCAATCAGCTAGATGTTGCTGGGGCCGCTGTGAGCCAATCATCCGCTTGCAGTCTGAAAGGTCGGGGAAACCGCTCATTGAGCATCTCAATGAGCATCACCACAGACAAGCAAATCAGCTAGATGATGCTGGGGCCGCTGTGAGCCAATCATCAGCCGGCAGATGGAAGTTTGCTGGCAGCTGCAAGTTTGCTGGGGCTCCTTTGGCTGTGGCTCTCAACAGATTATTCTCAGAAATATTCAACCACCTGACATACATATTTGTTTCCTAGTACTGAAAACTAACTTCAGTGAATGGTCCTTATATATCCTAATATTTCTATAGTAACTCACCAAGTTTAACATCAATGCAGTTAGATTCCTATGGGACATGATATGTATTTTTAAGTTCATTTTTATTCCACACTGGTACATTACTATTTCTTCAGTTTATGGACATCATAGGATATGTCCTTTCATCCACAAATTCACAAATTTATAGGCATGTGGTTCACTATCAATCACTTTCTCTTTCAGAAAACATGTATTCCTCTATGATTCTTTAGTGGTCTTTTCACTAGACTTCTTTCTAAAAACATTATTTTCGATTCTATACTCATTTTTGAAGCAAAACTCACACACTCTTCATGATAAACCGTAACCCTAATATTACCATTAGATGTATAACTGGTTGGAATGAATGTATATACATCAATATAAGATTTACTATATATTTTCAAATATAATTTCAATGCATTATTTAAAGTTGGAACCAGTTATATAATTTATTCACAATATGGTCTATTCATGCATCATCTCTTATTCATCAACACAGGGTAGGCCTATTTTATCCGCAATACTAATTTATAAGTTTTCAAAATATTGCTCCTCATATTGGTAAAAGAAATACTCATGTCATCTGATCTACATATATATTTTACCACAGTAATATTCTTGACACAAAATGCAAAGGTCACACTTATGATTGTACTAAAGCCTAAATTTAAAGTGAGCATGGATTACTAAAAACCTCCATGTCTAGGTTCCCTAATGCGCTCAAATGTCAATCCTATTGGTGACTAAATAATTGTTTCTTCCTAAGATTATATATTCAACCTCAACCCTGTTGAAAATATCTAATCCTATCACTCACTTTATACGTTGCCTGATTTCCTAATGTCTCTATTGATACATATTTACTATCTTTCCTACATATTTTCCCCAGTTCATCATTGTGACTGACTCTTCACATGTGCTGACATTTACATTCACTCTCTAACTGAAACCCTATTGCTAAAGAACTTTTGGTCCAACTCCTAGACTCACTCTTCTTCCTAATCCTACAGACAATCTTCCTAATCCTATGGACTATCCCTTTTGGACTGGATGATCTCTTCTAAATTCAGTCATCTGAGGTACAGCAACCTATGCCATTGTAAATAAATTTAT
Source organism: Callospermophilus lateralis (assembly GCF_048772815.1). Taxonomy (NCBI): domain Eukaryota; kingdom Metazoa; phylum Chordata; class Mammalia; order Rodentia; family Sciuridae; genus Callospermophilus; species Callospermophilus lateralis. The sequence goes on from NW_027512775.1 coordinate 266,202, forward strand.
CTGAGACCTCGGTGCAGAACATAATTCAAGCTTAGTATGCCAATCAATCGCCAAATGCCCTTCTGGGCTTCAAATCTTACCTAGATTTCTTTTTTCGTACTTATATTTCACGTCTATATTCTTATAAGTATCAGAGGTTCCCAAACCATTATTCATCCAGCAGAATGATTCCTAACCAAAATCGAACATGCTATTAACCCTAACCATACAATGTTCCGTCAATCTAACTTTACAGAAGAGGAGGGACCGAGTTGGTCTTACAATACAGGAAGGTAGGGGATCTTCCACCTGCTGAGAACCTCAAAAGTCCATGCAGAAATGATCGATGGAGAAGATTTAGGCAGCTATTTAGGACCTGAGAGAGGAAAAGTCATCTTCCATGGCAAACAACCTAGTCAGGATGAAGGGATGTTTCTGAATCAGCCTCTCTCTTCTTAATGTAGAGAAGTCGGATCAAACCAGGCCTTTGTGGAGAGCTGTTCCCAGGTGCCTATGGTTTCTATACCATTCTAATTTGTGAATGTGTCACAAGAAGTAGGGGCCGCCTCCATCTTATGAGAACCTAGGAAGCAACTGTTAGGACATATTGGTGGCCAAGTCAGTGACCTCATTCAGTTACTGAAGGAAGTGACCTCACCTACTTCCTTGGTGATGGAATTCTCTGAATTTGGGATCCAGGAAGCCAGGCACCCAAAGCCATTACCCGTCCAAGTCCCAGTGGTCTCACTTGTTTGGATTTACCAAGGATAGAATCAGTCTTTCTAGGTACCTCTTCATGTGACGGTGGCCAAATTCCAAGAAAGCTCTGAAGAGGGGCCTTTCCTGACAAGACTGGAATTGGCTCACCACTGCCTCCTGACAACTTCACAGAGTTGGTGAATGACACCAGATCTGAGACAGGAAAGGCCATTTCAGAGGAACATTGTATGGCCTACCAGTCAGAGGACATTCAGAAGAGTCACAGACCTACTTGGGGGAAGGAGGTGCCTGGGTGTGTGGATGTCAGTTTGTGGTTTTGTCTCATGTTCTGAGAATAGGTAGAAAAAACGTGATTTATTTCTTTTGGAATGGACTGTTTCTAATAAGTCATTTGACATGGTGAGTGTTTCTATTTCTGTGTATGCCACTGTGTCCGTGGTTGTAGACATTAGAAAAGAGAATGCATCAATGAATATGTCCTGTGTAGTAGAATGCCTCCCAGCAATCAACTTGTCCAATTTATGAAAGGACTGCGGCTTGCCTTACCAATGGGAAACACCTACAACCTTCCTAAGTTCCTGTTTTCTTCCAGAATTCTGGCCACTAGCCAGAATATGCTCATTGTTTTTTATCCATGATATGTACCACCTCCAATCACTGTGACATGACCATGTACTGAATAGCTGAAGGAATTGGCATGGCGAGAATCTCAAAAAACTCAGATATCAGTGTGGCTAGGAAACTCTCAGTGGAGATACCCTGCTTTGGGCCTTTTGCTTACATTTTGTTCTGTTGCCCTGAATGTCAGGAAGGTATTTGCCTCTGGCCACCCCTTTGTGAAGACTGAAAAAAACAGTTATCAAATGGAAATGAATGAGGATCACCTGTGGCTCTTGGCATAATTGCTTTGGAAAGGGAGGTGTCTGAATCAGCCACTTGGCCCTGTGTGAGGCTCCAGCTTAGATTCTCAGCACCTGATGGATCTAAAGAAAGATGCCATGTGTGCATCCAAAACCAAAATGGCAAAAAGATCAGTCATTGTGGATGAAGTCTCTAGCCTTCTTCTGTGATGTTCCTGACTCCATCAAGTGAGAATAGGGATCCTTTGGGTCAAATGAGTTATTCAAAACCCTGCAGAAGTGCTTGGGTTTTCTCATGACTCCAAACCACATAAAGAATCTATACCTGACATTCAGTAGGCCTCAAAATGGAGAAGCAGAGCAGTATTAACGGCAGGTCTTTTTAATCACTCCTGGTTCACAGGAATGGTGTCCAGGCCACCCTGACTTTAGGCAAATGAGGGCCAAAGGTGCTCATTTTGGTCACTGTCTTGGGCTGCGCCCCTCATGGAAAAATTCAGCCAGAGGTTATGATGAGTGTCTATATGGAGAACATGAGGGCCTTGTGGGAGTGTTTAGGTTTTAATTTTGGTCATTTGTGTGGCGGTTGGAAGAAATGAATGGGTCCAACTGGTCTTGAACTCTGGTGTGAGTTCAAGGGGACTTAGAGACTGAGTTCTGGAACTGAACTCAGAGAAGTATTGCCATGAATTGTGTTGGGATTTTCGCAGGCCACACATGAGAGTCCCCCTTATAAACTGAGATCTAGGTCCAGGGTGGCTTTCCACAGAGCACTGAGAATCACAGCCTGGATATCACATGATTTTTTCTAAAACACATGGCAGGCATACTTGAGCGTCAAAACACACATGGACCTCACATTGTAGACCTCAATAGTCCTGGATTTCGGTGACCTTTTGGCCACTCCTTGGGAAGACTTGCCTGTGAGAGTTTTCCAGAGGTTTCATTGAAATGAGCTTCCTCACCATTTAATGTTTCCTGAAAAAATTGAAACCCACAGTGCCTCCAACCTCATGCTTGAATAATGGCTAGATAAATACCATGAAATTCTTAAAATTCCCTTGACCAGGTTGCACAGGAGAACCTTTGGATATACTGTTGCTGACGATGAGTGTATCAGACAGTTTCTTGATTGACTGGGTTTCATGAAAATGGTGTAGAACAGAGATGCCAGTAAGTTCAAGCCTGCTGATTAGTGGGCCTACAGCAGAGATGTGCAGTTTTGTGATAAAACTTCTGTCGTGGGGCCTTGTGGATCTGCCTTTGACTTCCATATGGCTTGTGGCTGACATGGTGCATCCAGCAGACCCTTATATGTAAAGGCATCTTTTTATAAGTAGAGGTTTAAGGGAAATCTTAACAATCAGGTTATTATGGTCAAGGGGGCAAACTGTGTGAGATAGAAACCTGGTTGGTGCATTCTCCTGCTGACCCTGACCCACCACACATGACAGAACTCCCTCCAGCACTGTGTTCCAGTTGAGCTCCTTGTATTCCATGAAGCAAATATTAAATTCCCAGTGCAGCACCAAGAATCACGACGAAATTTGGAGGATGACCAAATGGATACACAGCCAACATGTGGATACACTTAGCCCCCCGTGGCCACAGTTTACCTACAAAGACAGAATTCAGCACTGCTGCCTCATGTTCATTGGAAAATAAGAAACCATATCCACAAGGTCACAGAGATGAAGACCCAGCTTTGATGGTCTCCCTAGAAAGGAAGCTAAAGCTCCTGACAACAACATATGTTTTAAGTGCCCAACCTCAGAGACAGTTTCTCAAGAAGTCTTTAGGCAGGCAGAGGTCCATGTTTGTGGAGTGTTTACCCTGTCTCTTACTTTTGGAAACTCCTCTACCACTTCCAAGGTTGTGAACTCCTGATCGTATTCCATTCCAGATATGTAGTCATGGATTTTCTAACTCTTCTCCTCTAATTGTGTGTTACTTGGGGCGTAGGTGATATCTAGGTGTTGTTCTTGATGAGAGTGGGAAGATTTTTGTGTACCACATATTTGCATACACATTGGATTCATTTTTCTATTTTCCATTCAATATACTGATTCCCTGACACTAACTCACACCCTACTAGACTCTGATTACTAATCCTAATATAATGGAGGAAAGTAACCGAAACATTATAGATACACAAGCAGTTCAGAGGAGGCATGGTGTATAGTTGGACTTGTTATTTGCATGATAAATGGTAGGTGTTAAAAATATAGTCAATTGTTAATTGAAATAGTTCTCCATTCTTTTTAATGTTAACTTATTTCTGAATTTCTGTCTCCATTTCTCTGGAGCCTATTCAGCACATGTATTTTTATATGCACATATTGAATCCTACCTGGTATCACACGTACATTTTTGTGAGGTGGCTAACTTTGCAGATACAAATTGTGAGAAGAGATCACTACTCCTAAACGCTTTTGGATCTTAAAATTCCACCTATGGGTGAGGTTCCTAGTTGAACAACATTATACATAAATCCATGTTCACTAAAATGAATACTTTTTAATCTGTGGATGATATATATTTCAAGATAAATTTTGATACCCATATATATTTATATATTGCTACTTTTTAATGTATCTGTGATATATATATATATATATATATATATATATATATATATATATATATATATATATTTTACACCCTCCTGATTTTTCAAAATATGAAATATATGTGTCTTATATACACTCCCTAAATTCATTCATGTCATGAATGTGGATTTATAATAAAATGTTCACAAGATTATGCTCAGATATATTCATCCACCTGAAATATATATTTCATTCCTAGTACTGAAAACTAACTTTAGTAAATGGTCCTTTCAAATCCTAATGTTTCTACAGTAACTGACCCAGTTTAACATCAATGCAAGTAGATTCCTATGGGACATGATATGTATTTTGACATTCATTTTCTTTCAACACTGGTACATTACTATTTTTTTCAGTTTTTGCACATCATAGGATATATATTTCATCCACAAGTTAGGAAATTTATACGTTTTTTTATACTTACAATCACTTCCTGCTTCAGAACACATGTATTCCTCTAGGTTTCTTGATTCGTCTTTTCATGAGACTTCTTTCCAAACACATAATTTTCCATTTCCATAATCACTTTTGAAGCTAAACTCACACACCTTTCATGATAAAACGTAACCCTAATATTACCATTAGATGCATAACTCGTTGGAATGAATGATTGTATATCAATATAAGATTTCTTATATATTTTCAGATATCAATTCAATACATGATTTAAAGTGGAAACAGTTATATTATTTATTCACAGTATTGTCAATTCATGCATTACTTCTATATTCATAGACACAGGGTACAACTCTGTGTACCCCCAACACTAATTTATACGTCTTCAAAATATTGCTCCCAGAAATGTTAGAAAAAATACTCATGTCACCTGATCTACATATACATTTTATCACTGTAATATTCTGATCACAAAATGCAAAGGTCAAACTTATGATTGTAGCAAATCCTAAATGGAAAGTGATCCTGGATTACTAAAAACATCCATGTCCAGGTTGCCTAATGCTCTCAAATTTCAATCATATTGCTGACTACATATTTGTTTCTTCCTAAGATTATACATTGAAACTCAACCTTGTTGTTAATGTCTAATCCTACCATTCACTTTATACTTTGCCTGATTTCATAATGTGTGTATTGATATCTGATTTCCTACATATTTTCTCCAGTTCATCATTGTGACTGACTCTTCACATGTGCTGACATTTACATTCACTCTCTAACCGAAACCCTATTGCTAAGGAACTTTTGTTCCAAATCCTATACACAGTCTTCTTCCTAAACCTACCAACTATATTCCTAATCCTACCGACTATCCCTTTTTGAATGGATGTTCTCTTCTACATTTAATTATCAAAGTAAAGGTCGGATGAGGTCGAAAGAAGAGACCACCAAGAGACTATCTCATGCAACAGCGCAGTGTTTATTGGGGGTCCAGCATGCTGATGCTCAGAGCTCACTTGAATAGAGTAGAGAGCCCTTAGAACAGCTTAAGCAGAGCTTATACACTTTCCTTGGTGACGGCAGGGAGGGAAGTTTATTGATAGGTCAGGGCGAGTGGTCAGTTTGCATGCAACCCAGTGAGGGAGCACATTCTGCAGTTAGTCAGTTGGGGACAGCACATTCTGGGAACAAGATTAGCAAACATTTCTCAAGATTTCAACAGTGTTTTGTTAAGCATACAGGAAAAAAGGAAGTGAAAATTACCTATTCAATTAACCTTTCATTCCCCACTTCTTCTTCTGGCTACTTTTAATCATAAAAGTGATCATTGCGGGGTGTCACATTCTATGTTTGCTAGTGGGGTATTACCATAAGTTTAACTCATCCAATTTGAGCTTGGAAAAAAGAAATTACACGGTTGAGCAAACAGGGTTTTATAGTTAGCAATAATATGAGGATTATTATTGAACTGTCCAGGGTTGATAAATGCGTAGTTAACCAGGGGGACTGTGTGAACCAAGACTCAAACCACACTTTTTGGGCCTCTCTCTCTCATTGACACTCTTCAAGGCATCTATTTAATTTACTCCTAGATTTTTTTACAACTCCAGTATAGTCGGCAAAAACACAACATTCTCCATCAATGCAGAACAAAGGCCCCCTTCTTTCATGAAGAGGAGGTTCAACCCTCGCCTTTTCTGTAAAATAACTTCAGAGAGAGAGGTTAAAGATTCCTGCAAAGCCAAGATGGAGGATTCTAATATCTTTAAGTTTTGGTCTATTGCTGCTTCTAATTGTGTCATTTGTTGTATCCCATGGACCAAGGCAGTGGTTCTTGTGCTCACACCTGCAGCAACTCCTATTCCTAATAGGATGGCTAAAGTGATGGATATATGTTCTCAGTGGAACCGAGTTTTATGCCCCCCTATTTGAACTTCAAATGAACCTGCATTATGATAAAGCACTCTGGGAAACATCTGCATCTTTACACATTTAATCACATCGTCTTGACAATTTCTTGAAAACATAAACAATGTTTAAGTCTATAGAATTATACTGTTGTAGAGACGGACAAGGCACGGCACCTAAGATACTACCAAAAACAGGGAAACTTTCCATTTTATTAGCAACCGGATTCAGAGGGCATTACTTCTGTTATAATCAATTAATTCCCTGAAACTCACGTTTAGGTAGTTTCAGAATTTTGTACCCAACATATAAGGGAAGGGGCGCAGAAGTTCACAGCCTGCAGAAGTTCACAAAAAGCAGATTTTTTTCTGTTTTATTCCTCTGTTCTGGGCAAGTTAACTTTTCAAGGACACCTGGGTGAAGGAGAGCTTTTTTTTCCCTTTATTTTTCCCCCTTCCAGCTGTTACCATGGAGCCCAGTTGGTAACTTCTTTATCTTTGAAATGTAGCCATCTCTGTGAAGCCCCAGATCAATGCCAAAGGCCTTGTTCACATATTTTGTGAAAAACTAGTAAGGGGGTGTCTAACTTAGGAGTGCTGATATTTTTAGCCAGTGACCAAGTACAACAGGGCAACATGGAAAGAGGAAGTTTATCTACTTTGAAGTCTTTCATGGGGACTCTTTTCCTGAAAGTCCTAAAGTCAGCCATGCTGAAGACTTCCGTAGAAGGTCAATTAATGTTTTTCTGTGGGCCTGGAACAGAGGGGGGAGATGGGGAAGGCATGGCTGTGAGCAGCTCCGTGGATCTGAGAATGAGGTAGCAGAGATGTGAAAGAATACTGGCAAAGGTGTTTGTGATTTTCCTAGCAACAAAAAGGTGAGCAGTAGAACAGGTAGAACAGAGGAGAAGATAGGAGTTAGTATCCCTAAAAGCCTGTGAGGGACTTTAAATTCTTAGTAACCTGTTTTCACTAATGACAAAGAAACTTTAAAGGCCATTTTCACTACATCTTGGATAGGGGTCTGAGGGTTCTCCTCAGCTGGTTTGAGCTTTGGGTTAGCTGTTAAGAGGAACTGGTGGGACCCGGTGTGGGCACTGACTGGAGAAGAGAGGAGTGATTCGGTGGAGGGTTACCTCAGTACCTGCTACCTCAGAAAGGGGGAAATGGTCTGAGATCCAGCGGAGGTTTGGGTTTTTGATCTAGTAATTGGAGGGGAGAAATCATGTTGCTGAGGTGAGAGTGACAGCAGAGAGTCTGGAGCGGAAGGCTGAGTGTGAGGACCTATTGGAGAAGCATAGTTCAGGATGTGAGCGAAGGAGGGAAAAGGCCTCCACATAGGGAAATCTCCTTTCACCCTTTTGAGGACATTCAGAAGTTAAAAAGGTCATGCAGAATTTGAGGATCTAGAGACCCCTCTAGGGGCCAACAGTTTGGGTGATCTAATTGGTAATAGGGCCAATGCTGTGTACAGAATTTGATGAGGAGTTTGGGTTCCATCATGCACTGCCTGTATGATCACATCCCTAGACATACAGAAGAAGTCGGCATTCCCCCCACACAACCGTGACTGTTTGTGGCTTTGGTAGTCCACCGGGCAAACATAGTAATCTAGGCTAGCCAACCTGCATCTCGCTCGCGTGTCCCTACATCCATAATGATTGTTTCCATTATCAATGGTGCAGAATGGATTTAATGGAAATTTAGTGGGATCCTCTTCATCAGGTATATCCCAATAGGAAAGACCTATAGCCAGCTGACAAATGTCTGGGTGGATAGATGTCCACCAAGTCCCTAAGTGGGCTGCATGCGAGATAGATCATACTTCTTTACCAGTAGGATTTGTGATCAGCCATCGCTGCTGAACGGGTTTAATAGGTTTAGGACTACTGGTGGTCAAGGGAAGAGTCTATAGCCTTAGACACAGGGTAAATACACAATTTGAAAGTTTTACCAATCTTTTCCATTTTCCAGCCAGAGTCTGGCAGGGCGCAGGCTTGAGATGAGAGGTATGGATCCAGGAAGTGATTCTGTCTTCCTTTACCGCTGTAGGTGTTATAAGTAGCACCTTGTATCATCATTTCCAGTGGGGTTTCAGGGATGACACCTGATGTCGACTTATGTAGATGAAGTCTCTTACTTGATATTGATGTAGAGTCCATTCGTCCCCAGGTTGATAGGCATTGGCCATCTGTTTTCACAGGTATCCCTGAGTTCTTTCAAGAGCTTTAATTCAGTCAAGCAATGGGGTGTAGAAGGAATCGTTAGGTCTTAGAGTTGGGGTTAGGTCCCTTACTGAAGGAGGGGAACCATGGACAATTTCATAGGGGGTAAGGTTACACAAAGAAACAGAGGGAGTGTTTCTTCCATGAAATAGTGCATAAGGAAGGAGCATAGTACAATCTATTATGCAGGTTTCTAAGCCTAATTTCGTTATGGTCTCTTTAATGGTTCTATTCATTCTTTCTACCTGTCCTGAACTCGGTGGTTTATAAGCACAATGTAACTTTTAATTAATCCCCAGGGTCTTCCTAACCCCTGACTTACTTGGGCTACAAACGCCAGTCCATTATCAGACCTTATTACTTTAGGATGGCCGTATCTTGTAAAAATATCTTTCAGGATCTTCTTGACAACCATTTGCGCTGTTTCGTTTTTTTTCTTTTTTCCTGGAAAAGGCTTCAATCCATCCTCAAAATATATCTACAAAGACTAGGCGATATTTAATTTCAAACCTTGCTGGCTTAATTTTAGTAAAGTCCACTTCCCAGAATTGTCCTGGTCTGGTTCCTCGTAGGTGCTTTTTTGCAGGAAGCTTGGAAGGGTAAGCATTAACCATGACAGACCTGACAGGCTTTTGTTACCCATTCAGTTATTTCCTTTTGCTTTGAGTCGGTTAGTAAAAAACTCTGTTCTTCATCCTTCAGGAATGAATGCAATTTCTTTGAACCAAGGTGAGTGAGTTGATATACATTTTCTACTGACATATTTAGAGCCGTGACTATAGGAGTTTTTATTGAAGGATTTAGAAATTCCACTTGTGGGCCTTCAGGGTTAAAAGTTATTTTGGCCCGGAGCTTGGTGAGCAGATCTCTGCCCATCAATGGGGCCGGGCATTCTGGGATTACTAAGAACGAGTGATGGATTTTTCCTTTCCCCTGGTCCATGGTCCTCTTAGTTGTCCAAACCCGATATTTTCTGCCATTAGCCCCTTGAATTAGAGACCTTTTTATTTGATAGAGAGACCAATGGGGCCATAAGGGCAGAGTATATTGCCCCTGTATCCACTTCAAAGTTTGCTAGGGTCCCCTCCACTTCAAAATTTACCCTGAGCTCTCGGAGGGGATCTGAGACCCAACATTCTTAGTCATCCTCCAGAGTCAGAATGGCTGGCTAGAGTGGCTGTCTCTTTCAATGGCACTCTTTGAAGCAGTGTCCTTTTTCTTTACAGTAGGCACATTAAATTGAGGCCAGGGGTGGCCTCTAGTCTGGGCCCCGGTATCCCTTCCTGTCTCCATGTTTCTTATTTCTGGCCTATTTGTTGTTGTGACCAGGACCTTAGTCAATGCCTTAGTCTGTCTTTTGTTTCTTTTATCCTTCCTTTGCTCCCTACTCTTCCTCACTTTCTTTCTTATAGTATACCTTCTCGGCTACTCTGACTAAATCTCTCAAAGTCATATCTTGTAATCCATCTAAGCATTGTAACTTTCTTTTAATATCCAGGGCAGCTTGCCCATAAAGGCCATCTTGACAGATGACTTTTGATCCTCTGCCTGAGGATCAAAAGAGTATATCTCCTATATGCCTCCATAATTCTCTCTAAAAACATAGAGGGAGATTCATCAGGCCCTTGAATAATCTCTCTTAACTTGGCAAAATTTGTAAGTCGCCTAGCGGCCACTAAGATACCCACAATTAGAGCCCAGTGATAAGTGGACAGATGCTCCCTACCTTCAAAGGTGTTGGGGTCCCAGTTTCGTCGATTCAAGGGAAAGCCGGGTTAAATATGTTGGGAAGTTTTGTCGGTTACACATCTGGTCAGAGGATATTTTTCTCTAGCATCCAGGAGGATTCTCTTTTGTTTCTCTGTCATGAAGAGACAACCCTAGGTGTTGTTGGCAGTCATCCCAAGTAGGCTGGTGTGAAAACATCAATGACTCAACCACACCTAGGAGCCGGTTGGGGTCCTCGGTAAAACGGGGATTTTTATTTTTCCAGTTATATTGGTCTGAAGAGGAGAAAGGTAAATACTGGTAGGCTTGCATTTTTCCCCCAAGGCCGTTGTCAATCATTGGCCCCTAGGGATGGAGGGGGAGCATCATTCGAGTTCCAGGTTTTTCAATCATTCACCGCTGGTGAGTACCTTTAGCCGGGCTAGCTTCCTCCAGAAGAGGAGGGGCTGTGTGTGCCGCGGGGAAATTATCTGGAGGGCGCTGGGCTGGCTTAGCTTTCTCCAATGGTGGAGAGGTTGAGTCAGCAGCAGGGGAATCACTTAGAGGGTGTTGGTCTTTGGGGGACGTGGGCAGGAGATAAGGAGGGGGACGAGAGTCCAGTAGAGTCAAATCTTGTGTCTCAGGGAGAACAGAGGTTGGAAGAGGAGGAGGAGCAGAGGGTTTGAGAGATCATGGGGGAAGCAGTAGGAGTGGGGGTAGGGGCAAGGAAATGCTTCACCCATGAAGGAGATTTGCAGAGGTCCTGCCAAGTTAAGATATATGGCTGTTGATCCAGATGGCTATGTGGCCCTGGCTGAAAGACAATATCGTCTGACTTTTTAAATTAGTGGGAAGTAGAAAGATCCTTCTAGGGGCCATCCGAATACAAAGGTGGGCCATTCTGAGGCACAGAGAGTCTGCCAGGTCCAGAATTTTACTGAAAAAGAAAGATTCTGAGCCCTTAAGGGTACTTTGGTCCAGTGATCGAGGGTTAGGGACACAGGCATTGAAGTGCTCTGTCCCATAATGAAACATACACAAACAGTAAAAGCAACGACACACGACACAGACAAGACAAGAAAATAAAGACAGACAATGGAACTTCGAACACTGAGACCAGGACTAAGTATCTGGCCCAACCCGATGGGCTGGCGATACTGAATCTGAAACAAAATATCACTGAATTGAGGAGACTATTGCTCCTCGATTTCCCGAATACTCTGGAGCATCCCCCAGGGATGTGGCCTGTGGCTCTGTGACACGTATGTCAGCCACCGTCGGAGAGAGCTCACACTCTTCATTGCCAGCCATTTTGCGAAGCCCTAACCTGAAACCTGAAACCAGAAAGAGGCACCATACATACCCCAAGAGGAGCCTGTTGGGGTCTCTCGTTCGCCGCTGCCGGATCTCAGTGGAACCTCCATATGTAAAGGTCAGGCGAGCATCGGGTGAAGAGCCCACCAAGAGACTGTCTCATGCAAAAGCAAAGGGTTTATTGGGGATTCAGCATGTTGGGGCTCAGAGCTCACTTGAATAGAGCAGAGAGCCCTGAGAACAGCTTAAGCAGAGCTTATATACTTTCCTTGGAGAGGGCAGAGAGGGAACTTTATTGTTTGGTCTGGGCGAGTGAGCAGTTTGCGTGCAACCGGGTGAATGAGTACATTCTGTAGGTTGGCAGTTGGGGACAGCACATTCTGGGAACAAGATTAGCAAACGGTTCTAAAGATTTCAATAGTGTTTTGTTAAGCATACAGAAAAACAGCAAGCGACATTTACCTATTTTACTAAATTTTCATTACCGAATATACTTTGCCAGATTTCCTAATGTCTCTATTGAAATCTGCTTTCCTACATATTTTCCCCAGTACATCATTGTGACTGACTCTTCACAAGTGCTGACATTTACATTCACTCTATACCCGAAACCCCATAGCTAAAGAACTTTTGGTGCAAATCCTATACTTACTCTCCGTTCTAAACTTACCAACTATCGTCCTAATCCTACCGACTATGCTTTTTTTAATTTTTTTTCTTAAAGAAAGAGTTAGAGAGAGAGGGAGAGAGAGAGAGAATTTTTTAACATTTAGTTTTTTTAGTACTTGGCAGACACAACATCTTTGTTTGTACGTGGTGCTGAGGATCAAACTCGGGCCGCACGCATGCCAGGCGAGCGCGCTACCACTTGAGCCACATCCCCAGCCCCCCGACTATCCATTTTTGACTGGAAGTTCTTTTTGACAATCAATCATTCAAAGTACAAGGTCCTATGCCTTTGTATATTGATTTATCTGAGACATCTGTGCAGAAAATAAATCAAAGCTAAATATTGCAATCAAAGACCCAATGAACTTCTGGGCTTCAAATATTACCTTTATTTCTGTTTTCGTACTTATATTTTACCTATATATTCTTGAAAATATCGAAGGTTCGCCATACCATTATTCATTCAGCAGAATGATTCCTAACCCCAATCGAAACTGTTATTAACCCTAACCATACACTCTTCCCTCAATCTAACTTTACAGAAGAGCAGGGACAGAGTTTATCTTAAAATACAGGAATGTACGGTTTCTTCCAACTGCTGAGAAACTCAAAGGTCCACGCAAAATGATCTCTGGAGAAGTTGTAGGCACATATGTAGGAACTGAGAGAGCAAAAGTCATCTTCCATTGAAAACAACCTGGTCAGGATGAAGGGATGTGTCTGAATCAGCCTCTCTCTTCTTAATATGGAGAAGAAGGACCAAACCAGGCCAGTGTGGAGAGCACTTCCCGGGTGCCTATGGTTGATATACCATTCGAACTTTTGAAAGTGTCACAGGATGTAGGGGCAGCCTCCATTTCATGGGACACTTTGAAGCAACTGTTAGAACAAAGTGGTTGCCAAGGCAGTGACCTCATTCAGATCATGAAGGAAGTGACCTCACCTAACATCCTTTGTGATGGAACACTCTGAACTTGAGATCCAGGAAGCTAGGCACCCAAATCCTGTTTCAGTCCCAGTCCCAGTCCAAGTGGTCTCAATTGTTCGGATTTACCAAGGACAGAGTCAGTCTTTCTTGGTACCTACGGAGGTGAGGATGCCCAAATGCCAGGAAAGCTCTGAAGAGTGGTCTTTCCTGAGAAAGCAGTTAGTGGATCACCGCTGGCTCCTGAGAACTTCACAGTGTTGACCAAGGAGACCAGATCTGAGACAGGACAGGACATTTCGGGGTAACATAGTATGGCCCACCAATCAGAGGACACTATGGATACTCTCAGACTGACTTGGGGGAAGAAATTGTCTTTGTGGATGTGGCTGTTGGTTTGTGGTTTGGTCTCATGTTCTGAGAATAGGTAATAAAGGCGGTTTTTTGGTTTGAAGTGAATTGTTTCTAATAAGTCTTATGAAAAGGCGAGTGTTTCTAAGTCTGTGTATCCCACTGTGTCCGTGGTTCTAGACATCAGAAAAGAGAATGCATCAATGGATGACTCCTGTCTAGTAGAAATCTTCCCAACATTCATCCTGCCAATTTATGAATGGACTGCGGCTTGCCTTATGAATGGGCAACACCTACTATCTTCTTAAGTTTCTATTTTGTTCCTGAATTCACTCCACTCTCCAAAATAGGCTCATGGTTATGTGTCCAATATATATACCACCTCCAAGCTCTGTGGCATGGCCATGTACTGGATAGCTAAAGGGAATGGCGAGCATCTCAGAAAACTCAGATATCAGTGTGACCAGGAAAGTCTCAGTGGAGAAATCCTGCTTTGGGCCATTTGCTTACCTATTGTTCTGTTGCCCTGAATTTCAGAAAGCTTTTTGCCTCAGACTACTCCTTTGTGAAGCCTGAAGAAAAGAGTCTTCAAATGCAAATGAATGGGCATCACCTGTGGCTCTTTGCTTGATTTCTTTGGAAAGGGATGTGTCTGAATCAGCCTCATGACCCTGTGTGATGCTGTGGCTTAGATTCTTAGCACCTGATGGATCTAAAGAAAGATACCATGTGTGCATCCAAAACCAAAATGGCCAAATGAGGAGTCAGTGTGGATTAAGTCTTTTGCTTTCCTCTGTTAGGTTCCTGAAATCCATCAAGTGAGAATAGGGATCTTTTGGGTCAAATGAGTTCTTCAAACCCTGCAGAGACTAGCCCAGAGGTGCTTGGCTTTTCTCATGACTCCAAATCACATAAAGAATCTATACCTGAAAGTAAGTAGGCCCCAAATTGGAGATGCAGAGCAGTATTAAGTGCAGGCCTATTTAATCACTCTTGGTTCTCAGGAAGGGTGTCCAGGCCACCCTGACTTTAGGCAAATGAGGGGCAAGGGAACTTATTTGGATACTGTCTTTGTCTGTGCCCCTCATGGAAATTTCCAGCCAGAGGTTATGATAAGTGTCTATATGGAGAATGTTGAGGGCCATGTGGGAGTGTTTTGGTTTTAATTCTGGTCGTTTGTGTGGCGGTTGGAAGAGATGACTTAGTTCACCTGGGCTTGAACTCTGGTGTTATTAGAGACTGAATTCTGGAACTGTCCTCAGAGAAGTATTGCCATGAATTGTGTTGGAATTTTAGGAGGCAACACATGAGAGTCATCCTGAAAACTGAGATCCTGGCCAAGGTGGCTTCCACAGAGCACTGGGAATCTCAGCCAGGATTTCACGTGATTTTATTCTGAAAGTCTTGGCAGCCATAATTGAGAGTCAAAACACACATAGACCTCACATTTTAGACCTCAATGGGCCTGGATTCATGTGAAATATTGGCCACTCTTTGGGAAGCCTTGCCTGTGAGAGTTCTCCAGAGATTTCTTTGAAATGAGCTTCCTCACCATTTAATGTTTCCTAAATAATTTGAAACCCACAGTGCCTCCAACTTCATCTTTGAAAAATAGCTAAATACATACCATGAATTTTTTGAAATTTCAATGACCAGGTGGCAATGGAGAAACTTTGGATGACTTGTTGCTGGTCATGAGTGTACCAGACTGTGCTTGGATTTACTTGGTTTCATGAAAATAGTGTAGAAAAGAGATCCCTGTAAGTTGGAGACTGCTGAGTAGTGGGCCTAGAGCAGTGGTGTGCAGGTATGTGATAAAACATCTGTGGTGGTACCATGTGGATCTGCCCTTGGATTCCAAATGGCTTGAGACTGACATGGTGAAGTCAGCAGACCCTATTATATAAAAGCATCTTGTTATATGGAGAGGTTTCTGGGCAATGTTCAGAATCAGATTGCTATGGACAAGCGGGCAAGCTATGTGGGGTAGAAGCCTGGTTGGTGCTATTTCCTGCAGACCTTGACCCACCACATGTGACAGAACTCCCTCCATCACTGGTACCTGTTGAACTCCTTGTATTTCCTGAAGCAAATACCAAATTCACAGTGCAGCGGCAAGAAACACCTCGAAAAGTGGAAAATGATCAAATGACTTCACAGTCCACATGGGAAGACACTAAGACCCCAGTGGCCACAGTTTACCTACAAAGAGAGAATTCAGCACTGCTTCCTCATGTTCATTGGAAAATAAATAACCATATCTTCCAGGTCACAGAGATCAGACCCAGCTTTGTTGGTCTCACTAGAAAGGATGCTAAAATTCCTGACAACAACATATATTTCAAGTGCCCAACCTCAGAGGCAGTTTCTCAAGAGTCTTTAGGCCGAATGAGCTCCATGTTTGTGGAGTGTTTACCCTGTCCCTCACTTTTTGAAACTCCTCTACCACATCCAAGATTGTGAACTCCTGAATATTTTCCATTTCCGATATGTATTCACAGATTTCCTAACTCTTCTTCTCTAATTGTGTTTATTTGGGGCAAAGGTAATGTAAAGGCAATGTTCTGGATGAGAGTGGGAATATTTTTGTGTAGCACATATTTGCATACACATTGGATTCATTTTCCTATTTTCCATTCGAATTACTGAATTCCTGACATTAACCCATACCCTAATAGACTCTGACTACTAATCCTAAAATGATGGAAAAAAATAACCAAACAGAATGGAAATGAAAGCAGTTCAGAGAAGGCATGGTGTATAGTTGGACTTTCCTTTTGAATGATAAAGGGTAGGTGTTATAAATCTAGTCAATTTTTAATTGAAATTGATCTCCATGTGTTTTTAAAGTTAACAAATATGTGAATTCCTGTCTCCCTTTCTCTGCAGCCTGTTCAGCACATGTATTTTTATATGCAAATATAGAAACATAACTGGTATCACACGTATATCCTTGTGAGTTTGGCTGTCTTGGGAGATACAAATTGTGGGAAGAGATCACTCCTCCTAAACGCTGTTGGAACTGAAACTTCAACCTATGGGTGAACTTCCTAGTTGAACAATATTATACATAAATCCATGTTCAGTAAAATGATTATTTTTGGATCTGTGGATGATATATGATTCATAGTGAATTTCGATTGGCATGCATATTGATACATTTTAGTGTCTGTGTGTGTGTGTGTGTGTGTGTGTGTGTGTATATATATATATATATATAAATACATAAATGCACACACACATATCTATATCTATCTATCTATCTATCTATCTATATATATATATATATAAACTCTCAAGATTTTTCAAAATATGAAATATATGTTTCTTATTATACACTCCCTAAATTCATTCGTGTTCATATATGTAAATTTATAGTCAACATTTCACAAGATTATTCTCATAAAAATTCATCCACTTGAAATACGTATTCGTTTCCTAGTACTGAAAACTAACTTCAGTGAATAGTGCATACAAATCATTATATTTCTACAGTAACTGAGCCAGTTTAGCATCAATGCAAGTAGATTCCTATGGGATATGATGTGTATTTTGACGTTCATTTTCATTCAAAACTGGTGCATTACTATTTTTTCAGTTTTTGCACATCATTGGATATATATTTCATCCACAAGTTAGGAAATTTATAGGCTTTTTTTATACTTACAATCAAATCCTGCTTCAGAACATATGAATTCCTCTATATTTCTTGACTCATCTTTTCATGAGATTTCTTTCCAAACACATTATTTTCCATTTCCATAATAACTTTTGAAGCTAAACTCACACACCCTTCATGATAAAACATAACCCTAATATTACCATTAGATGTATAACTCGTTGGAATGAATGATTGTATATCAATATAAGATTTTTATATATTTTCAGATATCAATTCAATCCATGATTTAAAGTGGAAACAGTATATTATTTATTCACAGTATTGTAAATTCATTCATTTCTTCAACATTCATAGACACAGGGTACAACTCTGTGTACCCCCAATACTAATTTATACCTCTTCAAAATATTGCTCCCAAAATGTTAGAAGAAATACTCATGTCACCTGATCTACATATATATTTTATCACAGTAATATTCTGATCACAAAATGCAAAGGTCACACTTCTGATTGTAGCAAATCCTAGATGGAAAGTGATCCTGGATTACTAAAAACATCCATGTCCAGGTTTCCTAATGCTCTCAAATGTCAATCATATTGGTGACTAAATATTTGTTTCTTCCTAAGATTATATATTGAAACTCAACCTTGTTGATAATGTCTAATCCTATCATTCACTTTATACTTTGCCTGATTTCATAATGTGTGTATTGATATCTGATTTCCTACATAATTTTCCCAGTTCATCATTGTGACTGACTCTCCACATGTGCTGAAATTTACATTCACTCTCTAACCGAAAACCTAGGGCTATTGAACTTTTGGTCCAAATCCTATACTCACTCTTCTTCCGAAACAGACCGACTATCTTCCTAATCCTAACAACTATCCCTTTTTGACTGGATGAACTCTTCTACATTCAATCATCCAGGGTACAAGATGATATGCCATTGTATATTGATTTATCAGAGACATCTGTGCGAACGAAATTCAATGCTAAGTATTCCAATCAAGGGCCCAATGCGCTTCTGGGCTTAAAATCTTACCTAGATTTCTGTTTTCATACTTATATTTCAAAACTATATTCTTATAAATATCCCAGGTTCCCAATACCATTATTCATCCAGCAGAATGATTCCTAACTTAAATAGAACATGTTATTAACCCTAACCATACATTGTTCCCTCAATCTAACTTTATAGAAGAACAGGGACAGAGTTGGTCTTAATATAGAGGAATATAGGGGATCTTCCACCCGCTGAGAACCTCAAAGGTCCATGCAGAAATTATCCCTGGGGAAGATGAAGGCAGCTATAAAGGACCTGAGAGGGCAAAAGTCATCATGTAAGGCAAACAACCTGGTTAGGATGAAGGGATGTTTATGAATCAGCCTCTCTCTTCTTAATGTAGAGAAGATGGACCAAACCAGGTCTGTGTGAGAGCTGTTCCCGGGTGCCTATGGTTGATATATCGTTCTAAGTTGTGAAAGTGTCACAGAAAGTAGGGGCAGCCTCCATCTCATGGGACCCTTTGAAGGAACTGTTAGGACAAAGTGGTTGCCAAACCAGTGACCTCATTCAGTTCCGAACGGAAGTGACCTATCTCACTTCCTTGGTCTTGGAACACTCTGAACTTGGAATCCCAGAAGCCAGGCACACAGAACCAGTCCCAGACCCAGTCCCACTGGGCTCACTTGTTTGGTTTTACCAAGGACAGAATCAGTCTTTCTTGGTACCTACTGATTTGAGAATGGCCAAATGCCAGGAGAGCTTTGGAGAGTGGCCTTTCCTGAGAAAGAAGGTAGTGGCTCAAAGCTGGCTCCTGACAACTTCAAAGAGTTTGCCAAGGAGTCCAGATCTGAGACAGTACAGGGCATTTTGGGGGAACATAGTATGGTACAACAATCAGAGGTAATTCCGGAGAGTCAAAGACCTACTTGGGGGAAGAAAGTCCTATGTTGTTGTGGGTGTGAGTTTGTTGTTTTTTCTCATGTTCTGAGAATTGGTAGGAAAGGCAGTTTGTTTGATTTGAAGTGGACTGTTTCTAGTAAGTCGTTTGACAAGGCAAGTGTTTCTATGTCTATGTATCCACTGTGTTTGTAGTTGTAGACATTAGAAAACATAATGCATCAATGAATGTGTCCTGTCTAGTATAATGCTTCCCAGAATTCATACTGCCCAATTTATGATTGGACTGCAGCTTTCCTTATGGATGGGTAGCAATTACTATCTTCCTAATTTCCTGTTTTATTCCTGAATTCTGGGCACTCTCCGGAATAGGCTCATGGTTTTCTGTTCAAGATACTGTGACATGGCCATGTACTGGAGAGCTGAAGGAAATGGGAGCATCTCAGGAAACTCAGATATCAGTGTGACCAGTAAAGTCTATGTGGAGAAACCCTGCTTTGGGAATTTTGCTTACCTATGGTTCTGGTGCTGTGAATATCTAGAAGGTCTTTGCCTTAGGCCACCCCTTTGTGAATCCTGAAGAAAAGAGTTTTCAAATGGAAATGAATAGGCATCACCTGTGGCTCTTTGTTTTATTGCTTTGTAAAGAGATGTGTCTGAATCAGCCACTTGGCCCAGTGAGATTATTTGGAGAAGTACATCAGTATTAATGGCAGGCGTATTTGATCATTCCTGGTTAACAGGAAGGGTTTCCAGGCCACCCTGACTTTAGGCAAATTAGAGGCAAGGGAGATTATTTTGGACACTGTCTTGGTATGCACCCCTCATGGAAACCTCAACCCAGAGGTTATGATGAGTGTCTATATAAAAGAAGATGAGGGCCATGTGGGAGTGTTTTGGTATTAATTGTGGTCAGTTGTGTGGCAGTAGGAAGAGATTCCTGGATCAACCTGGGCTTGAACTATGGTGTGATTCCCCTTAGAGACTGAGTTTTGGAACTGAACTCAGAGAAGTATTACCATGAATTCTGTTGGGATTTTAGAAGGCCATGCAGGAGAGTTGCCCTTGGAGACTGAGATTTAGGCCCAGGATGGCTTTCCACAGAGCACTGGGAATCTCAGCTAGGATATCACATGATTTCATTCTGAAAGACTTGGCAGCCATACTTGAGAGTCAAATAACACATGGAACTCACATTGTAGACCTCAATGGGCCAGGCTTCATTTGACCTTTTGGCCACTCTTTGGGAAGACTTGCCTGTGAGAGTTCTCCTGAGCTTTCATTGAAATGAGCTTCCTCACCATTTAATGGTTCCTGAATGAATTGAAATCCACAGTGACACCAACTTCATCCTTAAAAAATGGCTAGATAAATACCATGGAATAATTCCCAAGAGCAGGTGGCACTGGAGAATCATTGGATGTTCTGTTGCTGATCATGAGTGTACCAGACAGTGCCTTGATTTACTGGGTTTCATGAAAATGGTGTAGAACAAAGATGCCAGTACGTTGGAACCTGCTTAGTAGTGGGCCTAGAGCAGTGGTTTGCAGGTGTATGATAAAACATCTGTGATGGGGCCACATGGATCTGCCATTGGCTTCCAAATGCCTTTTGACTGACATGGTGCAGCCAGCAGACCCTTATATGTAAAGGCATCTTGTTACATTGAGAGGTTTTAGGGCAATGTTCAGAATTGGGTTGCTACAGACAAGGGGGCAAGCTTTGTTGAATAGAAGCCTGGTTGGGGCGTTCTCCTGCACACCCTGACCCACCACACGTGAGAGTACTCCCTCCAGCACTGTGTCCCCGTTGAACTCATGGTATTTACTGAAGCCAATACCAAACTCCCAGTGCAGCAGTAAGAATCACCAGGAAAAGTGGAGAATGACCAAATGGCTTCTCAGTCCACAAGAGGAGACACTTAGCTCCCAGTGGCCACAGTTTACCTACAATGAGGGAATTTAGAACTGCTGCCTCATGTTCACTAGAAAAGAAGAAACCATGTCCTTCAGGTCACATATATGCAGATCCAGCTTTGATTGTCTCACTACAAAGGAAGCTGAAGCTCTTGACAACAACATATATTACAAGGGCCCAACCTCAAAGGCAGTTTCTCAAAGAGTCATTAGGCCAGCAGAACTCCATATTTGTGGAGTATTTACCCTATCCCATACTTTTGGAAATTCCTCTACTGCCTCCAAGGCTGTGAACTCCTGAGCATTTTCATTTCCACATATGTATTCACAGATTTTCTAACTCTTCTCCACTAATTGTGTCTTAATTGGGGCGAAGGTTATGTCAAGGCATTGTTCTGGATGAGAGTGGGATGATTTTTGTGTAGCACATATTTGCATACACATTAGATTCATTTTCATATTTTCCATTTGAAATAATGAATCCCTGACATTAACCCATAACCTACTAGACTCTGACTACTAATCCTAATATGATGGAGAACAAGAAACCTAACAGAATAGAAATACAGGCCGTTCATAGGAGGCATGGTGCATACTTGGACTTCCCTTCTGCTTTATCAAGGGTATGTGTTATAAATCTAGTCAACTTTTCATTGTAATAGTTCTCAATGAGTTTTTAAAGTTAACACATATGTAAATTTCTGTCTCCCATTCTCTGTAGCCTATTCATCACATGTATTTTTTATGCATATTTAGAATCCTACCTGGTATCACAAGTACATTTTTGTAAGCTCACTGATTTTGAAAGATACATATTTTGATAAGATATCAATCCCCCTAAATCATGATGGAACTGAAAATTAAACCTATTGGTGAATTTCCTAGATGAACAACATTATATATAAATCGATGTTCAGTAAAATGAATATTTTTGGATATGTGGATGATATGTATTACACGGTGAATTTCGATTAGCATATAGATTGCTACATTATAATGTCTGTGTGTGTCTGTCTATCTATCTATATATATATATATATATATATATATATATATATATATATATACTGTCCAGAATTTTCAAAATGTGAAATATATGTTTCTTATTATACACTCCTTAAATTCACTCATGTTTCTATATGTGGTTTATAATCAACTTTTCACAAGATAATTCTCAGAAATATTCATCTGCCTGAAATACATAATTATTTCCTAGTACTGAAAACTAACTTCAGTGAATGGAGCTTACAAATCCTAATATTTTTACAGTAACTGAATCAGTTAAACATCAATGCAAGTAGAATCCTACGGGACATGATGTGTATTTTGAAGTTCACTTTTATTCAATATTGGTACATTATTATTTTTTCAGTTTATGGACATCATAGGATATATGATTTCATCCACAAGTTCAAAAATTTATAGGCATTTGTTTCACTTTTAATCACGTCCTGCTTCAGAACACATGTATTCCTCTAAGTTTCTTGACTGGTCTTTTCATGAGATTTCATACCAAACACATTAATTTTTATTTCCATAATCACTTTGGAAGCAAAACTCACATACCATTCATATTAATTATCACTCTGATATTACCATTAGATGTATAACTGGTTTGAATGAATGATTGTATGTCAATATAAGATTTCTTATATCTTTTCAGATATCAATTCTATCCATTATTTAAAGTGGAACCAGTTATATTATTTATTCACACTATGGTCTATTCATGCATTATCTCTATATTCATAGACACAGTGTACACCTCTTTGTACCCCCAATACTAATTTATACGTCTTCAAAATATTGCTCCCTGAAATGGTGGAAGTGGACTCATGTCACCTGATCTTCATATACATTTAATCACAGAAATATTCTGGACACAAAATGCAAAGGTCACACTTATGATTGTATAAAAGCCCAAATGGAAAGAAAACATGGATTACTAAAAACATCCATGTCCAGGTTCCCTAATGCTCTCAAATGTCAATTCTATTGGTGACTACACATGTGTTTCTTCTTAAAATTATATATTCAAACTCAACCCAATGGAAAATGTCTAATCCTATCCCTCACTTTATAATTTGCCTGATTTCATAATGTCTCTATTGCTATCTGCTTTCCTACATATATTCCCCAGTTCATCATTGTGACTGACTCTTCACATGTGCTGACATTTACTTTCACACTCTAATAAATAACCTATTGCTAAAGAACTTTTGTTCCAAATCCTATACTCACTCTTCTTCCTAAACATACTAACTATCTTCTTAATCCTACCGAGTATCCCTTTTTGACTGGATGTTCTCTTCTACATTCAATCATTCAAGTAACAAGGTCTTATGCTATTGTGTATTGATTTATCTGAGACATCGGTGCAGAATGTAATTCAACGCTAAGTATCACAATCAAGGGCCCAATGCCCTTCTGGGCTTCAAATCTTACTTAGATTTCTTTTTTCATACATATATTTCATCTCTATATTCTTAAAATAATCACAAGTTTCCAATACCATTATTCATGCAGCAGAATAATTCCTAACCCAAATGGAACATGTTATTAACACTAACCATACACTGTTTGTGTTAATAACATGTTTACAGAAGAGCAGGGACAGTGTTGATCTTACAATACAGGAATGTAGTGGATCTTCCATCTGCTGAGAACCTCAAAGCGCCATGCAGAAATGATCCCTGGAGAAGATGTAGGCAGGTATGAAAGACCTGAGAGAGCAAAAGTCATCTTCCATCGCAAACAACCTGGTCAGGATGAAGGGATGATTCTGAATCAGCCTCTCTCATCTTAATGTAGAGAATATGGACAAAACCAAGACTGTGTGGAAAGCTGTTCCTGGTTCCCTATGGTTGATATACCATTCTAATTTGTGAAAGTGTCACAGGAAGTAGGGGCAGCCTCCATCTCATGGGACCGTTGAAAGAAACTCTTAGGACAAAGTGGTTGCCAAGGCAGTGATCTCATTCAGTTCCTGAAAAAAGTGACCTCAACTCACTTCCTTATTGATGGAACTCTCTGAACATGGGATCCAGGACGCCAGGCACCCAGATCCAGTCCCAGTCCCAGTCCCAGTGGTCTCACTTGTTTGGATTTACCAAGGACAGAATCAGTCTTTCTTGGTTCCTCCTAAGGTGAGGAGGCCAAATGCCTGGAAAGCTCGGAAGATGGGCTTTTCCTGGAAAAGCAGGTAGCGGCTCACTCCTGGTTCCTGACAACTTCACAGAGTTGGCCAAGGAGACCAGATCTGAGACAGAACAGGACATTTTGGGGGAACATAGTATGGCCCACCAGTCGGAGGATACTCCGGATAGTCTCATACCTATTTGGGGGAAGAAGGTGTCATTGTCAGTGTGGGTGTGGGTTTGTGGTTTTGTCTCATGTTCTGAGAATAGGAAGTAAAGTCAGGTTGTTTGGTTTGGAGTGAACTGTTTTTAGTAAGTCGTTTGACAAGGCAAGTGTTTCTGGGTCTGTGTATCACACTGTGTCCGTGGTTGTAGACATTAGAAAAGAGAATGCATCAATGGATATGTCCTGTCTAGTAGAAAGCTTCCCAGCATTCATCCTGCCCATTTTATGAATGGACTGTGGATTGCCTTATTAATGGGCAATACCTGCTACCTTCCTAATTTGCTGTTTTTTTTCCAGAATTCTGGACACTCTCCAGAATAGGCTCATGGTTTTGTGTCTAAGTTATGTACAACCTCCAAGCTCTGTGACAAGGCAATGTTCTGGATAGCTGAAGGAAATGACGAGCATCTGAGAAAACTCAGATATCAGTTGACCAGGAAAGTCTCAGTGGAGAAACCCTGCTTTGGGCCATTTGCTTACCTATTGTTCTGTTGCCCTGAGAGTCAGGAAGTCTTTGTCTCAAGCCACCCCTTTGTGAATCCTGAACAAAATAGTTTTCAAATGGAAATAAATAGGCTTCACCTTTGGCTCTTTCGTTAATTGATTTGGAAAGAGTTGTGTCTGAATCAGCCTCTTGGCCCAGTGTGATTCTTTGACTTAGATTCTCAGCACCTGATGGATCTAAAGAAAGATCCCATGTGTGCATCCAAATCAAAAATGGCAAAAAGAGCTGTCATTGTGGATGAAGTCTCTTGCCTTCCTCTGTAAGGTTCCTGAATTCCATCAAGTGAGAATAGGGATCATTTGGGTCAGATGAGTTCATCAAAGCCCTTCAGAGGCTATCCCGTAGGTGCTTAGGTTTTCTCATCACTCCAATTCACATAAAGTATCTTTAACCGACACTCAATAGGCCTCAAATGGGAAAAGTGGTGCAGTATTACGGGCAGGCCTTTTTGATCACTCCTGGTACAAAGGAAGGGTGTCCAGGCCACCCCGAATTTAGGCAAATGAGGAGCAATGGAGCTTATTTTGGACACTGTCTTGGGCTGCGTCCCTCATGGACACCTCCAGCCAGAGGTTATGATGAGTGTCAATATGGAAGAAGATGAGGGCCATGTGGGAGAATATCGGTTTTATTGTGGTCATTTGTGTGGCAGTTGGAAGAGATGACTGGGTCCACCTGGGCTTGAACTCTGGTGTGATTCTCCTTAGAGACTGAGTTCTGGAACTCACCTCAGAGAAGTATTGCCATGAATTGTGTTGGGATTTGAGGAAGCCACGCATGAGAGTCATCTTTGGAGACTGAGATCAAGGCCCAGGGTAGCTTTCCACAGGGCAATCTGATCTCAACCATGATATCAAATGATTTTATTCTGAAAGACTTGGAAGCCATTGTTGAGAGTCAAAACAGACAATGACATCACATTTTAGACCTCAATGGCCCTGGCTTCATGTGACCTTTTGGCCACTCTTTGGGAAGCCTTGCCTGTGAGAATTCTCCAGAACTTTCATTGAAATGAGCTTCCTCAACATTTAATGGTTCCTGAATGAATTGAAACCCACAGTGCATCCAACTTCATCCTTGAAAAATGGCTAGATAAATACCATGAAAATTTTCAATTTCCCATGACCAGGTGGCACTGGAGAACCATTGGACATTCTGTTGCTGATCATGAGTGTACCAGACCGTGCCTTGATTGATTGGGTTTCATGAAAATAAGTTGGAGCCTGCTGAGTAGTTGTCCTAGAGTAGTGGTTGGCAGGTGTGTGAAAAACATCTGTGGTGGGGCCATGTGGATCTGCCATTGGCTTCCAAATGGCTTGTGACTGACATGGTGCAGTCAGCAGACCCTCCTATGCAAAGGCATCTTGTTATATGGTGAGGTTTCAGGGCAATGTTTACAATCAGGTTGCTATGTTTAAGGGGGCAAGCAATGTGGGATAGAAGCCTGGTTGGTGCATTCTCCTGCATAACCTGACCCACCACGCCTGACAGAACTCGCTCCAGCACTGTGTCCCAGTTGAACTCCTTGGATTCCATGAAGCAATTACTAAACTCCCAATGCAACAGCAATAAACACATATAGAATCCTACCTGGTACCACACCTACATTCTTGTGAGGTGAACGACTTGGCAGATACAAATTGTGAGAGAAGATCACTCCTCCTAAACACCGTTGGAACTGAAAATATAACCAATGGATGAGCTTCCTAGTTTTACAACATTATACATAAATCCATGTTCAGTAAAATGAATATTTTAGATCTGTGAATGATAAATATTTCATGATGAATTTCGAATAGCATATATATTGCGAGTTTTTAATGTGTTTGTGTGTATGTATATATATGTGTATATATATACATACACACATTCTCCAGATTTTTCAAAATATGAAATATTTGTATCTTAATATACACTCCCTTAATTCATTCATATTCATGTATGTGGATTTATGATGATCTTTTCTAAATATTATTCTCAGAAATATTCATCCACCTGAAATGCTTCTTTGTTTTTTGTACTGAAAACTAACTTCAGTGAATGTTGCATACAAATCCTAATATATCTAGAGTAACTGACCCAGTTTAACCTCAATGCAAGAAGATTCAAATGGAACATGATGTGTATTTTGATGTTCATTTTAATTCAACACTGGTACATTACTATTTCTTCAGTTTATGCACATCATAGGATATATATTTCATCAAAAAGATGACAAAATTATAGGCGTTTTTTCACTTTCAATCACTTCCTACTTTAGAACACATGTATTCTTCCATATTTCTTAACTGGTCTTCTCAAGATTCTTTTTTCCAAACACATTATTTTCGATTTTCATAATCACATTGAAGCAAAACTCACACACCCTTCATGATAAACCATAACCCTAATATTAACATTGATGTATAACTTGTTGGAATGAATGATTGTATATCAATATAAGATTTTTCATATTTTCACATATCAATTCAATCCACCATTTAAAGTGGAACCAGTTATATTACTTATTCACAGTTGGTCTATTCATGCATTATCTCTATATTCATAGACACAGGGTACACCTGTTTGTACCCCAAATACTAATTTATAAGTCTTCAAAATATTGCTCCCAAAAATGGTGGAAGAAATTCTTATGTCACCCGATCTATATATACATTTTATCACAGTAATATTCTGGACACAAAATTCAAAGGTCAAACTTTTATTTGTACCAAAGCCTAAATGGAAAGTGAACATGGATTACTAAAATCATCAATTTCCAATTTGCCTAATGCTTTCAAATATCAATCCTATTGATGACTACATATTCGTTTCTTCCTAAGATTATATATTCAAACTCAACCCTGTTGAAAATGTCTAATCCTATCACTGACTTTATACTTTGCCTGATTTTGTAATGTCTGTATTGATATCTGCTTTCCAACATATTTTCTCCAATTCATCATTGTGACTGACTCTTCACTTGTGTTGACATTTACATTCACTCTGTAACCGAAACCCTATTGCTAAATAACTTTTGTTCCAAATTTTATACTAACTCTTCTTCCTAAACCTACTGACTATCTTCCTAATTTTACCGACTATCACTTTTGAATGGATGTTCTCATCTACATTCAATCATCCAAGTAAATGTAGGGCGAGTGTCAGAGGATGAGATCACCAAGAGACTATCTCATGCAACAGAAAGGGTTTATTTGGGGTCCAGCATGCTGGGGCTCAGAGCTCACTTGAATAGAGCAGAGAGCCCTGAGAACATCTTAAGCAGAGCTTATATAATTTTCTTGGAGAGGGCAGGGAGG
Organism: Callospermophilus lateralis; assembly: GCF_048772815.1. NCBI lineage: Eukaryota > Metazoa > Chordata > Mammalia > Rodentia > Sciuridae > Callospermophilus > Callospermophilus lateralis. Next base: position 294,479 of record NW_027512775.1, read on the forward strand.
GAAGTTTATTGATGGGTCAGGGCGAGTAAGCGGTTTGTGTGTAAACGCGTGAGGGAGTACATTCTGCAGTTTGGCAGTTGGGGACAGCACATTCTGGGAACAAGATTAGGAAACATTTCTCAACATTTCAACAGTGTTTTGTTAAGCGTACAGAAAAACAGGAAGTGACAAGTACATATTTTATTAACATTTCATTCCCCACTTCTTCTTCTAGCTACTTTTAATCATAAAAGTGATTGTTTGGGGGGTGTCACATTTTATGTATGCTAGTGGGGTATTAACATAAGTTTAACTTGTCCAATTTGAGCTTAGAGAAAAGAAATTACATGGTTGAGAAACAGGGTTTTATAGTAAGCAATAAAATGAGGATTATTATTGGACAGGCCAGGGTTGATTAAAATGTAGTTAACCAGGGGGACTGTGTAAACCAAGACTCAAACCACCAATTTTGGGTCTCTATCTCTCTTTGATGCTCTTCAAGGCATCTTTTTAATTTACTCATAGAGTTTGTTACAACTCCAGTATGGTCGACATAAAAAAAAAAAAAAAAAAAAAAAAAAAAACATTCTTTCCTCAATGCAGCACAAAGGCTCCCTTCTCTCATGAAATGGAGGTCCAACCCTCGACTTTTCTGTAAAACAACTTCTGCCGCAGTCTTTGGCTGGGCACAAATCACGAGTCTCCACACAGCTTGTAGATTCAAACAGCAATTCTTTATTCCCGAACTCACACCGGCCGTCTACAAACACGCTCTGGGGGAATCCACGTTCTCTGCCCAAATCCACTCTCTCCCAAATCCACTCTGCATGGGCTTCTGTCTCCCAAAATATACTGTCTGACCCTAAGCACTCAAGAGGAACTCAGCAGCAGGATACGCCCTATTCTAAAGGGGGAACACCCTAATCTCCTATTATGCTAAACTGCCCTATTCTAAAGGGGGAACACCCTAATCTCCTATTATGCTAAACCGCCCTATTCTAAAGGGGGAACACCCTAAACACGGATTGTGCCCTGGTCCTTGAGCAAGGTCACCTTTCAGAAGTCCTTCCACTAGACAGCATGGGAGTAAGCTGGCAAGGAATTTGTCATACCTACTTGGCTGATGGCTCCCAGCAAACTTCAAAGAGAGAGGTAAAAGATTCCTGCAAAGCTGTGATGGAATTTTCTAATATCTTTAAGTTTTGATCTATAGCTGCTTCTAATTGGGTCATTTGTTGTGTCTCATGGACCAGGGCAGTGGTTCCTGTGCGAACCCGGGCAGCAACTCCTATTCATAATAGAATGGCTAAGGTGAGAGATATATGTTCCCACCTGAACCGGGTTGTATGCCCCTCTATTTGATCTTCAAATGAACCTGCGTCATAATAGAGCACTCTGGGAAACATCTGCACCATTACACAATTAATCACTTCTGTTGACCATTTCATAAAAACATAAACAACGTTTAAGTATATAGAATTATATTGTTGTAGGGACGGAAAAGGCAAGGCACCTAAGATAGCACCAAAGACAAGGAAACAGTCATATTTGGTTGCAACCAGATTCAGAGGGCATTGCTTCTGTTGTAATCAATTAATCCCCTGAAACCCAAGTTTAGGTAGTTTCAGAATTTTGTACCCAACATGTAAGGGAAGGGGCTCTGAAGTTCACAGTCTGCAGAAGTTCACAAAGAGCAGTTTTTGTTTCTGATTTTTCCTCAGTTCTGGGCAAGTTAAATTTTCAAGGACACCTGGGTGCGGGAGAGCTTTTTTTTCCCCTTTTTTCCCTCTGCCAGCTGTTTCCATGGAGCCCAGTTTGCAACTTATCCATCTTACAAATATAGCCATCTCTATGAAGCCCCAGCTCAAGGCCAGAGGCCTTGATCACATATGTTGTGAAAAACTAGTAAGGGTGTGTCTAGCTCAGGAGTGCTGATTTTTTTCAGCCAGTTGCCAGGTAGACCAGGGCAACACAAAAAGAGGAAGTTTATCTACACTGAACTCTTTTATAGGGACTCTTTTGCTGAAAGTCCTAAAGTTAGCCATGGTGAAAACTTCTGGATAAGGTCAGTTAAGACTTTCCTGTGGGCCTGGTACAGAGGGGGAAGACGGGAAATGCAGGGCTGAGCGCAGCTCTTTGGATCTGAGAATGAGGAAGGAGAGATGTAAAAGAATAATGGAAAAGGGTTTTGAGATCTTCCTAGCACCAAAAACATGAGTAGTAGAACGGGTAGAACAGAGAGGGAGATGGGAGTGAGTATCCCAAAAAGCCTGTAAGGGACTTTAAATTCTTAGTAACCTGTTTTCAGTGATGACAAAGCAACTTTAAAGGCCATTTTCATTACATCTTGGATAGGGGTCTGAGGGCTCTTCTCAGCTGGTTTGAGCTTTGGGTTAGCTGGTAAGAGGACCTGGTGGGACCTAGTGTGGGCACTGACAGGAGAAGAGAGGAGTGAGTGAGTGGAGGGTTACCTCAGTACCTGCTACCTCAGCAAGGGGGCAATGGTCTGAGAAACGGTGGAGGTTTGGGTTTTTAATATAGTAATTGGAGGGGAGAAATCAAGTTGATGATGTGGGAGTGACAACAGAGAGTCTAGAGCAGAAGGCTGAGGGTGAGCATGTATTGGAGAAGCATAGTTCACGATGTGAGCAAAGGAGAGAAAAGGCCTCCACATAGAGGAATCTCCTTTCACCCTTTTGAGCACTTGCAGAAGTTAAAAAGGTCACACAGAATTTGAAGATCTAGAGACCCCTCAGGGGGCCATCAGTTTTGGTTGTCTAATTGGTAATATGGCCAATGCTGTGTACAGAATTTGATGAGGAGTTTGGGTTCCATGTGGCAGTCCCTGTATGCTCACATCCCCATGACTTACAGAAGATGTTGGCGTTTCCAGCACACAGCCTTGACTGTTTGTGGCTTTGATAGTACACTGGGCAAACATAGTAATCTAGGCTAGCCAACCAGCATCTGGCTCGCGTGTCCCTACATCAATAATGTTTGTTTCCATTATCTATGGTATGGAAGGAATTTAATGGAATTTTAGTGGGATCCTCTTCATTAGGGATATCCCAATAGGGAAGACCTATACGCAGCTGACAAATGTCTGGCTGGAGAGATGGCCACCAGGTCCCTAAGCCGGCTGTATGCAAGATAGACCATACTTCCTTTCCAGTAGGATTTGTGATCAGACATCGCTGCTGAACAGGCTTATGAGGTTTAGGACTACTGGTGGTCAAGGGGAGAGTCTATAGCCTTATCCACACAGCGAATCCACAATTTGAAAGGGTTTCCAGTCTTTTCCAGTTTCCAGCCAGAGTCTGGACAGGGCACAGGCTTGAGATGAGAGGTAGGGATCCAGGAAGTGATTTTGACTACCTTTAACCTGTAGGTGTTATAAGTAGCACCTGGTATGGTCCTTTTCAGGGGAGTTCCAGGGATGACACCAGATGTCGTCTTACATAGATGAAGTCTCTATTTGATATCGCTGTAGAGTCCCCTCATCCCCAGGTTGGTAGGCAGTGGCCATCTGTTTTCACAGGTGTCTCTGAGTTCTTTCAAGAGCTTTAAGTCTGTTAAGCAAGGGGGTGTGGAAGGAATCGTTAGGTCTTAGAGTTGGGGTAGGACCCTTACTGGAGGAGGGACACCAAAGAGAATTTCACAGGGTGTGAGGTTACACAAAGAAATAGATTGAGTATTTCTTGCATGAAACAGTACATAAAGCAGGAGCATAGTGCAATCTTTTATGCCGGTCTCTAAGCTTAATTTCGTTATGGTCTCTTTAATGGTTCTATTCATTCTTTCTACCTGTCCTGAACTCAGGGGTCTGTAAACACAATGTAATTTCCAATTAATCCCCAGGGTCCTTGCTAACCTCTGAGTTACCTGGGCCACGAACGCCGGTCCATTATCAGACCCTATTACTTTAGGCAGGCCATACCTTGGAAAAATATCTTCCAGAATCTTCTTGACCACCATTTGCGCTGTTTCATTTTTTTTCTTTTCTTTTTTTTTTGGGGGGAAAGCTTCAATCCATCCTGAAAATGTATCTACAAAGACTAGGAGATATTTAAGTCCATTCCTTGCTGGCTTAATTTCAGTAAAGTCCACTTCCCAGAATTGTCCTGGTCTGGTTCCTCGTAGGTGCTTTCCTGCAGGAAGCTTGGAAGGGTAAGAATTAACCAATTGATGGAACCAACAGGCTTTTGTTATCCATTCAGTTGTTTCCTTTCACTGTGAGTCGGTTAGTGGAAAACTGTTTTTGATCCTTCAAAAATGAATGCAGTTTCTTTGAACCAAGGTGAGTGATTTGATGTACATTTTCTACTGACATAGTTAGAGCCGTGATTATAGGAGTTTTTACTGAAGGATTTAGAAATTCCACTTGGGGGCCTTCAGGGTTAAAAGTTATTTTGGCCCAGAGCTTTGTGAGCAGATCTCTGCCAATCAATGGGGCCATGCATTCTGGGATTACTAGGAAGGAGTGATGGATTTTTCCTTTCCCCTGGTCCATGGTCCTCTTAGTTGTCCAAGCCTGATATTTACTGCCATTAGCCCCTTGAATTAGAGACCTTTTATTTGATAGAGGTTCCAATGGGGCCTTAAAGGCAGAATATATTGCCCCTGTATCCACTTCAATGTATACTGGGGTCCCCTCCACTTCAAAAGTTAACCTGAGCTCAAGGAGAGGATCTGAGCCCGACTTTCTTAGTAATCCTACAGAGTCAGAATGTCCAGCTGGCCTGGCTGTCTCTTTCTAGGGCACTCTTTAGCCCAGTGTCCTTTTTTTTAGAGTAGGCACATTGAATTGAGGCCAGGGGTGGCCTCTAGTGTGGTCCCCGGTGTCCCTTCCTGTCTCCATGTTTCTTAATTTCTGGTCTATTTGTTGTTGTGACCAGGACCTTAGTCAATGCCTTAGTCTGTCTTTTGTTTCTTTTATCCTCCCTTTGCTCCATACTCTTCCTCAGTTTCTCTCTTAGTATACCTTCTTGGCTTCTCTGACTAAACCTCTCAAAGTCATATCTTGTAATCCATCTAAGCATTGTAACTGTCTTTTAATATCCAGAACAGCTTGCCCAATAAAGGCCACCATGACAGATGCCTTTTGATTCTCTGCCTGAGGATCGAAAGGAGTAAATCTCTTATATGCCTCCATAATTCCCTGTAGGAACATGGAGGGACATTCATCAGTCCCTTGAATAATCTCTCTTACCTTGGCCAAAATAGTTGATCGCCTAGCGGCCACTAAGATACCCACTATTAGAGCCCGGCAATAAGAGGAAGGATGCTCATTACCTTCACAGGTTTTGGGGTCCCAGTTGGGTCTGTGCAAGGGAAAGGCGGCTTTGCATATGTTGGGAAGTTTTGTCGGTCACCCATCTGGTCTGAGAATATTTTTTTCTAGAATCCAGGAAGATTCTCTTTTGTTCCTCTGTCATGAAGAGAGTCCCTAGGAGTTGTTGGCAGTCATCCCAAGTAGGCTGGTGTGAAAACATCAATGATTCAACCACACCTGAGACCCAGGTGGGGTCCTCAGTAAAAGGGGGATTGTTATTTTTCCAGTTATTTAGGTCTGAAGAGGAGAAAGGTAAAAAGTGGTAGGCTTGCACTTTTCCCCCATGGTTGTCATCAATCATTGTTCCTTAGAAATGGAGAGGGAGCATCACGGGAGTTCCAGGGATTTCAATCATTCAACGCCGGCAAATTCCTTTAGCCGGGCCAGCATCCTCCAGGGGAGGAGGGGGTGTGTTTGCTGCAGGGGAGTTATTTGGAGTGCGCTGGGCTCGCTTAGCTTCCTCCAATGGCGGACAGGCTGAGTCAGCAGCAGGGGAATTACTTAGAGGGTGTTGGGGGTTGGGGGACGAGGGCAGGGAATAAGTAGTAGGACGAGAGTCCAGTAGAGTCAAATCTTGTGACTCAGGGAGAACAGAGGTTGAAGGAGGAGGAGGAGCAGAAGGTTTGAGAGAGCATGAGGGAAGGAGTAGGAGTGGGGGCAGGGGCAAGGAAAAGCTTCACACATGGAGGAGGAGAATTGCAGATGTCCTGAAAAGTTAAGATATATGTCTCTTGATCCTGATGTCTATGTGGCGCTGGCTGAAAGTCAATATCTCTGACTTTTTAAATTAGTGGGAAGTAGAAAGATCCTTCTAGGGGCTATCTGAATCCAAAGGTGGGCCATTCTGAGGCACAGAGAGTCTGCCAGGTCCAGCGTTTTACTGAAAAAGAAAGATTCTGAGCCCTTAAGCGGACTTTGGTGCAATGATCAAGGGTCAGGGAAAGAGGCATTGAAGTGCTCTATCCCATTATGAAAGATAAACAATCAGTAAAAGCAACGACACACGACACAGACAAGACAAAACAATAAAGACAGGCAATGGACGTCCAACACTGAGACCAGGACTGAGTAGCCGGCAAAACCTGATGGGCTGGATATGCCGAATCTGAAACAAAATATCACTGAGTTGAGGAGACTATTGTTCCTCGATTTCCCGAGTTCTCTGGGGAGTCCCCCAGTGACGTGGCCTGTGGCTCTATGACATGTCTGTCAGCCATTGTCGGAGAGAGCTCACACTCTTAATCAACAGCCATTTTGCCAAGCCCTAACCTGAAACCTGAAACCAGAAAGAGGCGCCTTACATACCCCGAGAGGAGCCCGTTGGGGTCTCTCATCTGCCGCTGCTGGATCTCAGTGGAACCTCCATATGTAAAGGTCGGGCGAGCGTCTGGGGAAGAAACCACCAAGAGACTGTCTCATGCAAAAGCAAAGGGTTTATTATGGGTCCAGCATGCTGGGGCTCAGAGTTCACTTGAATAGAGCAGAGAGCCCTGAGAACAGCTTAAGCAGAGCTTGTATACTTTCCTTTGAGAGGGCAGGGCAGGATGTTTATTGATGGGTCCGGGCGAGTGAGCTGTTTGTGGGCAACTGGGTGAGGAAGTACTTTCTGCAGTTTGGCAGTTGAGGACAGAACATTCTGGGAACAAGATTAGCAAACAGTTCTCAAGATTTCAACAGTGTTTTATTAAGCATACAGAAAACAGGAAGTGATAAGTACCTATTATATTAACCTTTCACTACCGAGTACACTTTGCCAGATTTCCTAATGTCTCTATTGATATCTGCTTTCCTACATATTTTCCCCAGTTCATCATTGTGACTGACTCTTCACATGTGGTGACATTTACATTCACTCTATACCCGAAACCCTATAGCAGCTAAAGAACTTTTGGTCCAAATCCTATGCTCACTCTCCTTTCTAAACCTACCGACTATCTTCCTAATCCTACTGATTATCCCTTTTTGACTGGAAGTTCTCTTTGACAATCAATCATCCAAAATACATGGAACTTTGCCATTGTATATTGATGTATCTGAGACATCTGTGCAGAAAATAAATCAAAGCTCAGTATCACAATCAAGGTCCCAATGCTCTTCTGGGCTTCAAATCTTAAATAGATTTCTGTTTTCATACTTATGTTTCACCTATATATTGTTGTAAATATCGCAGGTTTCCAATACCATTATTCATCCAGCAGAATGATTCCTAATGCAAATTGAACCTGTTATTAACCCTAACCATACACTGTTCCCTCAATATAACTTTACAGAAGAGCAGGGACAGAGTAGGTCTTACAATATAGGAATGTAGGGGAACTTCCTATTGCTAAGAAACTCAAAGGTACATGTAAAAATGATCCCTGGAGAAGTTGTAGGCAGCTATGAAGGAACTGAGTGAGCAAAAGTCATCTTCTCTTGCAAACAACCTGGTCAGGATGAAGGGATATGTCTGAATCAGCCTCTTTCTTCTTAATGTAGAGAAGAAGAACCAAACCAGGCTGTGTGGAGAGCTGTTCCCGGTTGCCTATGGTTAATATACCATTCAAACTCGTGAAACTGTAACAGGAAGCAGGGGCAGCCTTCATTTCAGGGGACCCTTGGAAGCAACTGTTAGGACAAAGTGGTTGCAAATGGTGTGAGCTCATTCAGTTCCTAAAGGAAGTGACCTCAGACCTCACCTCACATCCTTGGTGATAGAACTCTCTGAATTTGGGATCAAAGAATCCAGGCACCCAAATCCCATTCCAGTCCCAGTAGCAGTGGTCTCACTTCTTTGGATTTACCAAGGACAGAATCAGTCTTTGTTGGTACCTACTGATATGAGGATTGCCAAAAGCCAGGAAAGCTCTGAAGAGTGGCCTTTCCTGAGAAAGCAGGTAGTGGATCACCACTGCCTCCTGACAACTTTACAGAGTTGGCCAAGGAAACCAGATCTGAAACAGGACAGGCAATTTCGGGGGAACATAGTTTGGCCCAATAGTCAGAGGACACTCCGGATAGTCAGAGACCTACTTGGGGGAAGAAGGTGCTTTGTGGGTGTGGGTGTGTGTTTGTGCTTTTGTCTCATGTTCTCAGAATAGGTAGGAATGGCGGTTTGTTTGGTTTGGAGTGAACTGTTTCTAATAAGTGATTTGATAAAGCAAGTGTTTCTATGTCTGTGTATCCCATTGTGTCCTTGGTTGTAGACATTAGAAAAGAGAATGCATGAATGGATGTGTCCTGTCTGGTAGAAAGCTTCCCAGCATTCATCCAGCCGAATATATGAATGCACTGCGGCTTCCCTTATCGATGGGCAACACCTGCTATTTTCCTAAGTTCTGGTTTTATTTTTAAATTCTGGCCACTCTCCAGAATAGGCTCATGGTTTTGTGTCCAAGAGAAGTACCACCTTCAAGCTCTGTGACATGGCCATGTACTGGATAGCTGAAGGAAATGGCGAGCAACTAAGAAAACTCAGATATCAGTGTGACCAGTAAAGTCTCAGTGGAAAAACCGTGCTTTGGGCCTTTTGCTTACCTTTTGTTCTATTCCCCTGTATGTCAGGAATTTCTTTGCCTCAGGCCACACCTTCGTGAAGCCGGAACAAAACACTTTTCAAATGGAAATGAATGAGCCTCACCTGTGGCTCTTTGCCTAATTGCTTTAGAAAGGGGTGTGTCTGAATCAGCCTCTTGGCCCTGTGTGAGGCTGTGGCTTAGATTCTTAGCACCTGATTGATATAAAGAAAGATCCCATGTGTGAATCCAAAACCAAAATGCCCAAAAGAGGAGTCATTGAGGATAAAGTCTCTTGCCTTCCACTGTAAGGTTCCTGAACTCCATCAAGTGAGAATAGGGATCATTTGGGTCAAATGATTTCTTCAAAGCCCTGCACATGCTAGCCCAGTGGTGTTTGTGTTTTCTTATGACTCCAATTCACATAAAGATTCTAAACCCCACTGTCAGTAGGCCTCAAATTGGAGAAGCAGAGCAGTATTACAGCAGGCCTATTTGATCACTCCTGGGTTACAGGAAGGGTGTTCAGGCCACCCTGACATTAGGAAAATAAGGGGCAAGGAAGCCTATTTTGGACACTGTCTTGGGCTGTGTCCTTCATGGAAACTTTCAGCCAGAGGTTAAGATGAGTGTCTATATGCAATAAGATGAGGGTCATGTGGGAATGTTTTGGTTTAATTTTGGTCATTTGTGTTGGGGTTGGAAGAGATGAGTAGGTCAACCAGGACTTGAAATCTGGTGTGATTCCCCTTAGAGACTGAGTTATGGAACTGAACTCAGAGAAGTATTGGCATGAATTGTTTTGAGTTTTTAGGAGGCCACACATGAGACTCGCTCTTGGAAACTGAGACCTAGGCCCAGGCTGGCTTTCCACAGAACACTGGGAATCTCACCCAGGATATCACAAGATTTTATTCTGAAAGACTTGGCAGCCATAGTGAAAACACACATAGACCTCACACTGTAGACCTCAATGGGCCTGGCTTCATGTGACCTTTTGGCGACTCTTTGGGAAGACTTGCCTTTGAGTGTCCTCCAGAGATTTCATTGAAATGAGCTTCCTCACAATTTAATGGTTCCTAAATGAATTGAAACCCACAGTGCCTCCAACTTCCACCTTAAAAAATGGCTAGATAAATACCATAAAATTTTTGAAATTCCTATGACCAGGTGGCACTGGAGAACCTTTGTATGCCCTATTGCTGATCATGAGTGCCTTTATTGACTGAGTTTCATTAAAATGGTGTAGAACAGAGATGCCAGTAAGTTGGATACTCCTCAATTGTAGGCGCAAGCTTTGGTGTGCAGGTTTGTGATAAAACATCCGTGATGGGGCCATGTGGATCTGCCATTGCTTCCAAATGGCATGTGACTGACGTGGTGCAGCCAGGAAACCCTTATATGTAAAGGCATATTGGTATATGGAGAATTTTTAGGGCAATGTTCATAATCAAGTTGCTATGGACAAGGGGACAATCTATGTGGGCTAGAAGCCTGGTTGGTGCATTCTCCTGCAGTCCATGACCCACTACACATGACAGAACTCCCTTCAGCACTGTGTCCCAGTTCAACTCCTTGTATTTCGTGTAGAAAATACCAATCTCCCAGTGTAGCAGCAAGAAACACCACGAAAAGTGGAGAATGACCAAATGCCTTCACAGTCCACACGGGGAGACTCTTAGACCCCAGTGGTCACAGTTTACTTACAAAGAGAGAATTCAGTACTGTAGCCTAGTGTTCATTGGAAAATAAGAAACCACGTCCTCCAGGTCACATAGATGTAGACCCAGCTCTGATGGTCTCACTAGAAAGAAAGCTAAAGCTCCTGACAACAACATATATTTTGAGTTCCCAACATCAGAGGCAGTTTCTCAAGAAGACTTTAGGCCAGAAGAGCTACAAGTATGTGGAGTGTTTACCTTGTCCCTTACATTTGGAAACTCCTCTACCACATCCAAGGTTGTGAACTCCTTTGAATTTTCCATTCCAGATATATATTCACAGATTTTCCAACTCTTCTCCTCTAATTGCGTCTTATTTGGGGCGAAGGTAATGTGAAGCCATTGTTCTGGATGAGAGTGGGAAATTTATTGTGTAGCCCATATTTGCATGCACATTGGATTCATTTTCCTTTTTTCCATTCAAAATACTGAATCCCTGACACTAACCCATACCCTACTAGACTCTGACTACTAATCCTACTATGATGGAGAATAATAACACAAACAGAATAGAAATACAAGCCGTTCAGAGGAAGCATGGTGTATAGTTGGACTTGCCTTTTGCATGATAAAGGGTAGGTGTTATATATCTAGTCCATTTTTCATTGAAATAGTTCTCTATGTGTTTTTTTCCTTTAATTTTTATTGTTGGTTGTTCAAAACTTTACCTATTGCTTGACATATCATATTTCACACTTTGATTCAAGTGGGTTATGAACTCCCATTTTTACCCCGTATACAGGTTTCAGCATCACATCTGTTATGCATCCACTGTTTTACGTATTGCAATAGTAGTGTCTGTTGTAGTCGGCTGTCTTTCCTATCCTCTACTATCCCCCATCCCCTCCCCTCCCATCTTCTCTCTCTACTCCATCTACTGTAATTCATTTCTCCCCCTTGGTTTTTTTCCCCCTTTCCCCTAACTTCCTCTTGTATGTAATTTTGTATAACCATGAGGGTCTCCTTCCATTTCCATGCAATTTTCCTTCTCTTTCCTTTTCTCTTCCACCTCTCACCCCCGTTTAATGTTAATTTTCTTCTCATGCTCTTCCTCCCAACTCTGTTCTTAGTTACTCTCTTTATATCAAATAAAACTATTGGCATTTGTTTTTTTTTTTTTTAGGGATTGGCTAGCTTCACTTAGCATAATCTGTTCTAATGCCATCTATTTCCCGGCAAATTCTATGATTTTGACATTTTTTAATGCAGAGTATTATTCCATTGTGTATAAATGCCACATTTTTTTTCCTTCGTCTATTGAAGGGCATCTAAGTTGGTTCCACACTCTTGCTATTTTGAATTGTGCTGCTATGAACATCAATGTAGCAGTGTCAATGCAGCATGCACTTTTTAGGTCTTACGGAATACACTGAGAAGGGGAATAGCTGGGTCAAATGGTGGTTCCATTCCTAGCTTCCAAGAAATCTCCATACTTCTTTCAAATTGGCTGCACCAATTTGCAGTCCCACCAGCAATGTACAGGTGTACCCTTTTCCCCACATCGTCGGCAGCACTTGTTGTTTGACTTCATAATGGCTGCCAATCATACTGGAGTGAGATGGTATCTTAGGGTGGGTTTGTTTTCCATTTTTCTGACTGCAAGAGATGGTGAGCATTTTTTCATGTACTTATTGATTGATTGTATGTCCTCATCTGAGAAGTGTCTGTTCAGGTCCTTGGACCATTTGTTGATTGGGTTATTCGTTTTCTTATTGTTTAATTTTTTGAGTTCTTTGTATACTCTGGATATTAGGGCTCTATCTGAAGTGTGAGGAGTAAAGATTTGTTCCCAGGATGTAGACTACTTATTTACCTCTCTTATTTTTTCTTTTGATGAGAAAAAACTTTTTAGTTTGAGTAAGTCCCATTTGTTAGTTCTAGTTATTAACTCGTGTGCTATGGGTGTCCTATTGAGGAATTAGGAGCCCAACCCCACAGTATGTAGATCATAGCCAACTTTTTCTTGTATCAGATGCAGTGTCTCTGATTTGCTATCAAGCTCCTTAATCCATTTTGAGTTAACTTTTGTGCATGACGAGAGAAATGGATTCAGTTTCATTTTGTTGCATATGAATTTCCAGTTTTCCCAGAACCATTTGTTGAAGATGCTATCCTTCCTCCATTGCATGCTTTTAGACCCGATTGGCATTGCATTTAACATATAGAGAATTTTGGTTATATTGCCATTTTGATGATGTTAGTTCTGCCTATCCATGAACATAGTATATTTTTCCATCTTCTAAGATCTTCTTCTATTTCTCTCTTTAGGGTTCTGTAGTTTTCATTTTATAAGTCTTTCACCTCTTTTGTTAGGTTGATTCCCAAGTATTTTTTTTTTGTGTGTGTGTGTGTGTGGATATTTTGAATGGAGTGGTTGTCCTCATTTCTATTTCAGAGGATTTGTTGCTGATATACAGGAATGCCTTTGATTTATGCGTATTGATTTTATATCCTGCCACTTTGGTGAATTCATTTATTAGCTCTAATAGTTTCTTTGTATACCTTTTTGGGTCTGCTAAGTATAGGATCATGTCATCTTCAAATAGTGATAATTTACGTTCTTCTTTTCCTATTTTTATGCCTTTGATTTCTTTAATCTCTCTAATTGCTCTGGCCAGTGTTTCGAGAACTATGTTGAACAGAAGTAGTGAGAGAGGGCATCCCTATCTTCTTCCAGATTTTAGAGGGAATGCCTTCAATTTTTCTCCATTCAGAATGATGCTAGCCTGAGGCTTAGCATAGATTGCTTTTACATCATTGAGGTATGTTCCTGTTATCCCTAGTTTTTCCAGAGTTTTGAACATAAAGGGATGCTGTACATTGTCGAATGCTTTTTCTGCATCTATCGAGATGATCAAATGGTTCTTATTTTTAAGTCTATTGATGTGATGAATAACATTTATTGATTTCTGTACATTGAACCAGCCTTGCATCCCAGGGATGAATTCTACTTGATCATGGTGCACAATTTTTTTAATATGTTTTTGTATCCGATTCGCCACAATTTCATTGAGGATTTTTGCATTTTTCCTGAAATAGCTTGAAAAGTAATGGTATTAGTTCCTCTTTAAAGGTTTTGTAAAACTCTGCTGTATACCCATCCGGTCCTGGGCTTTTCTTAGTTGGTAGTCTTTTGATGGTTTATTCTATTTCCTCAATTGTTATCGGTCTGTTTAGGTTGCCTATATCCTCCTGACTCAATCTGGGCAGATTATATGACTTGAGAAATTTATCGATGCCTTCACTATCTTCTATTTTATTGAAGAATAAGAATTCAAAATAATTTCGGATTATCTTCTGTATTTCTGAACTATCTGTTGTGATACTGAATTCTCCCTATTCTTTTCTTTGTTAGCTTGGCTAAGGGTCGGTCGATTTTATTTATTTTTTCAAAGAACCATCTTTTAGTTTTGTCAATTTTTTCAATTGTTTCTTTGTTTCGATTTCATTAATTTCAGCTCTGATTTTAATTATTTCTTGGCTTCTACTTCTTTTGCTGTTGTTTTGCTCTTCTTTTTCTTGGATTCTGAGATGAAGTATGAGATCATTTATTTGTCTTTTTTTTTTTTTTCCTTTTTTTAAGGAATGAAATCCAAGCAATGAATTTTGTTCTTAGAACTGCTTTCAATGTGTCCCATAGATTCTGATATGTAATGTCTGTGTTTTCATTTATCTCTAACAATTTTTTAATTTCCTCCTTGATGTCTTCTATAACCCATTGATCATTCAGTAACCTATTTTTCATTCTCCATGTGATACATGATTTTTCCTTCTTTCTTTCATTGTTGATTTTCAGTTTCATTTCCTTATGATCAGATAAGATGCCTGGTATTATATCTACTCCTTTATATTGTCTAAGAGTAGCTCTGTGACATAATATATGATTTATTTTTTGAGAAGTATCCATGTGCTGCTGAGAAAAAAGTGTAACTGCTTGATGTTGGGTGGTATATTCTATATATATATATATCATAAGTCTGGGTTATTAATTGTGTTATTGAGTTCTATAGTTTCATTATTCAACTTTTGTTTGGAAGATCAGTCCAGGAGTGAGAGAGGTGTGTTTGAGTCTCCCATGAGTATTGTATATTGGTTTATTAGAATCTTGAACTTGAGAAGAATTTGTTTGATGGACATAGCTGCACCAATGTTTGGGGCATATATATTTATGATTGTTTTGTCTTGTTGGTGTATGGTTTCCTTGAGCAGTATGTAGTGTCCCTCTTTATCCCTTTTGATTAACTTTGGCTTGAAATCTATTTTATTTGATATGAGTATGGACACTTCTGCTTGTTTCCGAAGTCCATATGAGTGATATGATTTTTCCCAACTTTTCACCTTCAGTCTATGTATATCTTTTCCTAACAAATGTGTCTCCAGTAGGCAGCATATTGTTGGGTCTTGTTTTATGATCCATTCTACTAGCCTGTGTCTCTCAATTGGTGAGTTTAAGCCATTAACATTTAGGGTTATTATTGAGATATGGGTTGTTCTTCCAGCCATATTTGTATATTTATGTTACTAAACATGGTTTGTTTTCCTCCTTGATTATTTTCCCCCCTTTACTCCTCTACCTCCCACTGTTGGTTTTCATTGTTATTTTCCATTTCCCCTTCCTGTGATGTTTTGTCAAGGATGTTTTTAAGAAATCGTTTTGTAGCTGCAAATTCTTTTAACTTTTGTTTATCGTGGAAAGTTTTAATTTCATCTTCTATCCTGAAGCTTAATTTCGCTGGATACACAATTCTTGGATGGAACCCATTTTCTTTCAGTGTTTGAAAAATATTATTGCAGGATCTTCTAGCTTTCAGAATCTGTGTTGAAAGATCAGCTGTTATCCTGATTGGTTTACCACTAAATCTGCTTCCTTTATCTTGTAGCTTTTAAAATTCTCTCCTTTTTCTGTATGTTGGGCATCTTCATTATAATATGTCTAGGTGTGGATCTCTTATGATTTTGCACATTTGGCATCCTGTAAGCTTCTAGGATTTGCGATTCTGTCTCATTCTACAAGTCTGGGAAGTTTTCTCCTTTATTTCATTGAATATATTGCTCATTCATTTTGTTTGGACCTCTATACCTTCCTGTATCCCAATGACTCTTAAGTTTGGTCTTTTTATGTTATCCCAAATTTCTTGGATGTTCTGCTCATGGTTTCTTAAAAGTCTTGCTGAGCTGTCTGTGTTCTTTTCAAGTTGAAATAATTTGTCTTCATTGTCTGATGTTCTATCTTCTAAGTGTTCTACTCTGCTGGTAGTATTCTCAATTGAGTTTTTAAGTTGGTTTATTGATTCCTGCATTCCTAGGATTTCTGTTTGTTTGATTTTATAATCTTTATCTCCCTGTATAGTTGATCTTATGCTTCTTGGATTTTTTTTATGTAATTCATTATCAAGGTGATCTTTCATTGTCTGATTTTGCTCTCTAATGTCTTCCTTGAGACTCCAGATCATCTGAAGCATGTATATCCTGAGTTCTTTATCTGACATTCCATCTTCTGCAGATATTACCTCTTCTAATGTTGACTTTACCTGCATTGCTTATGGTCCTTTCTTTCCTTGTCTTTTCATACTGTTCATATTCCTTTCTGCTTGGTGAAACTGTTGTGTTATTGAATTTTTCCCCTATATATTTATATTGCTCTTGTATAGTTTCAAAGTCTCCCTCGCAGGCACGGGTGGTGGCTCTGCCCCTCCTACAATTGGGACAATGTGCCTACCACACCAGCAGGCTGCTGGGCCTGTTCTGTAAGTCGGTAGCTGGTCCGCCTACCTTGAAGGTGCGAGCAGCAACTCTGCCCCTCTGCAGGCACTGGGCCTGTTCTGCCAGTGGGTCGCAAGTCGGGCTACTTTGCAGGCGTGGGCGGCAGCTTTGACCATCCGCGGGCCACTGGGTCTGTTTTGTCTGTCCCTTGCAGGTCTGTCTACCTTGCAGGCGCCTGTGGCTGCTCCGCCCCTCCCCCAACCGGGACGATGTGTCTACCATGCTGGCGGGCCATAGGCCTGGTCTGTCAGTGGTTGCAGGTCCACCTACCTTGCAGGCGCAGAGGGCGTCTCTGCCCCTCCGCAGATTGCTGGGCCTGTCCTGCTGTGGGTCACAGGTCTGCCTACCTTGCAGGCCCGGCGGCATTGCCCCTCCCCCAACCAGGGCGATGTGTTTTCCACGGTGGCGGGCCACTGGTCCTGTTCAGCCGGTGGGTCGCAGGTCCGCCTACCTTGAAGGAGCGATTGGCAGATCTGCCCCTCCCTCTCTCGATGTGTTTTTAAAGTTGACAAATATGTGAATTCCTGTCTCCCTTTCTCTGTAGCATATTCAGCACATGTATTTTTATATGCACATATAGAATCCTACCTGGTATCACACGTACATTTTTGTGAGGTTGCTGACTTGGCAGATACAAATTATGAGAAGAGATCACTCCTTCTAAACGATGTTGTAACTGAAAATTTAAGCTATGGGTGAGCATCCTAGTTAAACAATATTACACATAAATCCACGCTCAGTAAAATGAAGATTTTTGGATCTGTGGATGATATATATTTCATGAAGAATTTCAATTGGCATATATATTGCTACTTTTTAATGTCTGTTTTGTGTGTGTGTGTGTGTATACACACTCTTGTATATATATATATATATATATATATATATATATATATATATATATATATATATATGCACACTCTCCATATATTTCACAATATGAAATAGATGTGTCTTATGTACAGTCCCAAAATTCATTCATGTTCATGTATGTGGAATTATAATCAAATTTTCAAATTCATTCATGTTTATGTATGTGGAATTATAATCAAATTTTCACAAGATTATTCTCAGAAATATTCATCCACCTGAAATACATATTTGTTTCTTAGGACTGAAAACTAAATTCAGTGAATGGTGCATTCAAATCCTAATATTTCTACATTAACTGACTCAGTTTAACATCAATGCAAGAAGATTCCTATGGGACATGATGTTTATTTTGACGTTCATTTTTACTCAACACTGGTACATTACTATTCCTTCAGTGAATGCACATCAGAGGATATGTATTTCATCTACAATTTCACAAATTTATAAGCATTTGTTTCACTTTCAGTCACTTCCTGCTTCAGAACACATGTATTTCTCCAGGTTTCTTGACTGGTCTTTTTATGAGACTTTTTTCCAAAAAAAATATTTTCAATTTCCATAATCAATTTTAAGCAAAACTCACACACTCTTCATGATAAACCATAATCCTCATATTACCATTAGATGTAAAACGGGTTGGAATGAATGGTTGTATATCAATATAAGATTTCCTGTATATTTTCACATTTCAATTCAATCCATTATTTGAAGTTGGAACCAGTTATATCATTTATTCACAGTATGGTCTATACATGCATATTCTCCATATTCAAAGACAAAGAGTGCACCTGTTTGTTCCCCGAATACTAATTTATACATTTTCAAAATATTGCTCCCAGAAATGGTGGAAGAAATACTCAGGTCACCTTATCTACATATACATTGTATCACAGTAATATTCTGGACACAAAAAGCAAAAGTCACACTTATGATTGTACCAAAGCCTAAATGGAAACTGAACATGGATTCCTAAAAACATCCAGGTCCAGTTTGCCTAATAGTCACAAATATCAATCCTATTGGTGACTACGTATTTGTTTCTTCCTAAAATTATATATTCAACCTAAATGCAGTTAATAATGTCTAATCCTATCACTCACTCTATACTTTGCCTGATTTCCTAATGTCTCTATTGATGTCTGTTTTCCTAAATATTTTCCCCAGTTCACCATGTGAGTGACTCTTCACATGTGATGATATTTACTTTCACTCTCTAAGCGAAACCCTATTGATAAAGAATTTTTGGTCCAA
Source organism: Callospermophilus lateralis (assembly GCF_048772815.1). NCBI lineage: Eukaryota > Metazoa > Chordata > Mammalia > Rodentia > Sciuridae > Callospermophilus > Callospermophilus lateralis. Next base: position 312,892 of record NW_027512775.1, read on the forward strand.
ATCCTGTACTCACTCTTCTTCTGAAAGCTACTCACTATCTTCCTAATCTTACTGAGTTTCCCTGTTTGAGTGGAAGTTCTCTTTTCCATTCAATCATCCAAGGTACAAGGTCCTATGCCATTGATTATCGATTTATCTGAGACATATATGCGGAACATAATTCAAAGCTAAGTATCACAATCAACAGCTCAATGCCCTTCTGAGCTTCAAATCTTACCTAGATTTCTGTTTTCATACTTATATTTTATGTCTATGTTTTAATAAATATCACAGGTTCCCAATACCATTATTCATCCAGCAGAATGATTCCTAACCCAAATCAAACATGTTATTAAACCCTAAACATACACTGTTCCCACAATCTCACTTAACAAAAGACCAGGGACAGTGTTGGTCTTACAATACAGGAATGTAGGGGATATTCCATATGCTGAAAAACTCAAAGGTCCATGCAGATGTGATCCCTGGAGAAGATATAGGCAGCTATGAAGGACCTTAAAGAGCAAAACTCATCTTCCATTGCAAACAACCTGGTCAGGATGAAGGGTTGTATCTTAATGAGCCTCTCTGTTCTCAATGTAGAGAAAATGGACCAAACCAGGCCTGTGTGGAGAGCTGTTCCTGGGTGCCTATGGTTGATTCACCATTCTAACTTGTGAAAGTGTCACAGGAAGTAGGGGCAGCCTCTATCTCATGGGACCCTTGGAAGCAACTGTTAGGACAAAGTGATTGCCAAGGCAGTGTCCTCATTCACTACCTGAATTAAGTGATCTCACCTCTCTTCCTTGGTGATGGAACTCTCTGAACTTGTGTGCAGAAGCCAGGCAACCAGAGCCAGTCCCAGTCCCAGTCCCATTGAGGTCACTTGTTTGGATTTACCAAGGACAGAATCAGTGTTTCCTGGAACCTACTGATGTGAGGATGGCCAAATGCCAGGAGAGCTTTGTAGAGGGGCCTTTCCTGAGAAAAAGGTACTTTCCCATTTCTGGCTCCTGACAACGTCACAGATTTGGCCAAGGAGACCATATCTGAGACAGGACAGGCCATTTGGGGGTACATAGTATGGCCTACCAGTCAGACGACACTCAGGATAGTCACAGAATTACTTGGGGGAAGGAGGTGTCTTTGTGGGTGTGGGAGTGAGTTTGTGGTTTTTTCTCATGTTCTGAGAATAAGTAGGAAAGGCAGTTTGTTGGGTTTGGAGTGGACTGTGTCTAGTAATTCCTTTGACAATGTGAGTGTTTCTATATCTGTGTAACTCTCTGTGTCCGTGGTTGTATTCATTAGAAAAGAGAATTCATCTATGGATGTGTCCTGTCTAGTAGAAAGAATTCCAGCATTTATCCTGCCTAATTTATGAATGGACTGTGACTTGCCTTATCAATGGGCAACACGTACTATCTTCCTAAGTTCCTGTTTTCTTTCTGAATCTGGCCACTCTCCAGAGTAGGCTCATGGTTTTTTGTCCAAGTTATGTACCACCTCCAACCTCTGTGACATGGCCAATGTATTCTATAGCTGAAAGAAAAGGGAGCATCTCAGAAAACTCAGATATCAGTGTGACAAGGAAAGTCTCAGTGGAGAAAACCGGCTTTGGGCCTTTTGCTTCCCTATTCCTCTGTTGCCCTGAATGTCAGGAAGGTCTTTGCCTCAGGCCACCCCTTTGTGAATCCTGAAGAAAACAGTTTTCAAATGGAAATGAATGGGCATCACCTGTGGCTGTTTGCTAAAATGCTTTGAGAGATATGTGTGTGAATCAGCCTCTTGGCCGTGTGTGAGGCTGTGTCTTAGATATTCAGCGCCTAATGGATCTTAAGAAAGATCCCATGTGTTCATCCAAAACCAAAATGTCTAAAAAATCAGTCATTGTAGATGAAGTTTATTGCCTTTCTCTGTTAGGTTCCTGACCTCCAACAAGTGAATTTGGGGATCCTTTGAATTAATCGAGTTTTTCAAAGCCCTGCAGAGGCTAGCCCATATGTGCTTGGGTTTTCTAATGAATCCAAATCACATAAAGAATCTATACATGTCAGTCAGTAGGCCTCAAATTGGAGAAGCAGAGCAGTATTAGTGGCAGGCCTATTAAATCACTCCTTGTTTACAGGAAGGGTGTCCAAGTCACAGTGACTTTAGGCAAATGAGGGCAAGTTAGATTATTTCAGACTCTGTCTTGTGCTTTACCCCTCATGGAAACCTCCAGCCAGAGGTAATGATGAGTGTCTATATGGAAGAAGATGAGGGCAATGTGGGAGTGTTTTGGATTTAATTGTGGTCATTTATTTGGCTGTTGGAAGATAAGACTGGGTCCACCTGGGCTTTAACTCGGGTTTGATTCACCTTAGAGACTGAGTTCTGGAACTGACCTCAGAGAAGTATTCACATGAATTGTGTTGGGATTTTAGGAGGCCACGCATTAGACTTGCCCTTTGAAACTGAGATCTAAGCCCAGGGTGGCTTTCCACAAAGCACTGAGAATGTCAGCCAGGATATACCCGGATTTTATTCTGAAAGACTTGGCAGGCATATTTGAGAGTCAAAACACCCATGGACCTCACATTGTAGACCTCAATGGGCCTGGCCTCATGTGACCTTTAGGCCACTCTTTGGGAAGCATTGCCTCTGAGAGTTCTCCAGATCTTTCATTGAAATGAGCTTCCACAACATTTAATGGTTCATGAATGAATTGAAACCCACTGTGGCTCCAAATTCCTCTTTGAAAAATGGCTAGATAAATACCATGAAATTTTTTAAATTCCCATGACCAGGTGGCACTGGAGAACAGTTAGATCTCCTGATGCTCATCATGAGTGTACCAGACTGGGCCTTGATTTACTGGGTTTCATGAAAATGGCATAGAACAGAGATGCCAGTAAGTTGGAACCTTCTGAGTAGTGCGCCTTGAGCAGTTGTGGGCAGGTGTGTGACAAAACATCTGTGGTGGGGCCATGTGGATCTGCCATTGGCTTCCAAATAGCATGTGATTGACTTGCAGCAGCCAGCAGACCCATTTATGTAAAGGCACCTTGTTATATAGAGAGGTTTCAGGGCAATGTTCAGAATTGGGTTGCAATGGAAAAGGGGGCAATGTAGCAAGCAATGAGTGATAGAAGCCTGGATGGTGCATTCTCCTGCAAACTCTAACCCACCACAAGTGACAGAACTCCCTGCAGCACTGTGTCCCTGTTGAACTCCTTGTATTTTGTAAAGCAAATATCAAACTCACTGTGCAGCAGCAAGAAACACCACGAAAAGTGGAGGATGACCAAATGTCTTCACAGCGACACGGGGAGACACTAAGCCCCCAGTGGCCACAGTTTACCTACAAAGAGAGAATTCAGCACTGCTGCCCCATGTTCATTGGAAAATAAGAAAACATGTCGTCCAGGTCACATAGATGCAGACCCATCTTTGATGGTCTCACTAGAAAGAAAGCTAAAACTTCTGACAACAACTTATATTTCAAGTGCCCAATCTCACATGCAGTTTCTCAAACAGTCTTTAGGCCAGAAGAGCTCCATGTTGGTGTTGTGTTTACCATGTCCCTTGCTTTTGGAAACTCCTCTACCATCTCGAAGTTTGTGAACTCCTGAGCATTTTCCATTCCAGACATGTATTCACAAATTTTCTAACTCTTCTCCTCTAATTGTGTCTTCCTTGGAGCGAAGGTAATGTCAAGGCATTGTTCTGGATCAGAGTGGGAAGTTTTGGGTTGCACATATTTGCACACACATTTGATACAATTTCCAATTTTCCATTCAAAATAAAGAATCCCTGACACTATCCCATACCCTACTTGACTCTGGCTACTAATCCTAATATGATGGAGAAAAATAACACAAACAGAATATAAATACAAGCAGTTCAAAGGAGGCATGATGTATATTTGGACTTGCCTTTTACATGATAAAGTTTATGTGTTATAAATCTAGTCAATTTTTAATTAAATAGTTCTCCATGTGTTTTTAAAGTTCAAAATATGTGTATTACTGACTCCCTTTCTCTGTAGCCTATTCAACATATGTATTTTTATATGCACATACTGAAAGCTACCTGGTATCACACCTACATTTTTGTGAGGTGGCTTCCTCAGCAAATACAAATTGTGAGAAGAGATCACTCCTCCTAAACGCTTTGGAACTGAATATTCAACCTATGGGTGAGCTTCCTAGTTGAACAAAATTATACATAAATCCATATTCGGTAAAATATATATTTTTGCATTTGTGGATGATATATATTTCATGATGGATTTCGATTGGCATATATTACTACATTTTAAAGTCTGTGTGTGTGTTTTGTGTGTGTGTGTGTGTGTGTGTATACATACATATATATATATATATATATATATATATATATATATATATATATATATATATAGTCTCCATATTTTTCAAAATATGAAATATTTGTGTCTTATTTAGAGTCCCAAAATTCATTCATGTTCATGTATGTGGATTTATAATAAAATTTTCACAAGATTATTCTCAGAAATATTCATCCACCTGAAGTACATATTTGTTTCCTAGTACTGAAAACTAACTACAGTGATTGGTGCCTTCAAATCCTAATATTTCTACAGTAACTGAACCAGGTTAACATCAATGCATGTAGAATTCTATTGGACGTGTTGTGTATTTTGACGTTCGTTTTTATTCCACAGTGGTACATTACTCTTTCTTAAGTTTATGGACATCATAGGACATATATTTCATCAAAAATTTCGCAAATTTATAGGCATTTGTTTCACATTCAATCGCTTCCTGCTTCAGAACACATGTATTTCTCCAGGTTTCTTGACTGGTCTTTTCATGAGACTTCTTTCCAAACAAATTATTTTCGATTTTCATAATCAATTTGAAGCAAAGTCACACACTTTTCATGATAAACCAAAATCCTCATATTTCCATTAGATGTATAATGGGTTGGAATGAATGATTGTATATTAATATAAGATTTCTTATTTGTTTTCAAATTTATTTCAATCTATTATTTCAAGTTGAAACCAGTTTTATTATTTATTCACAGTATGGTCTATTCATGCATTTCCTCTGTATTCATAGACACAGGGTGCACCTTTTTGTAGCCCCAATACAAATTTATACATCTTCAAAATATTGCTTCCAGAAATGGTGGAAGAAATACTCATGTCACCTGATCTACATATACATTTCATCACAGTAATATTCTAGACACAAAATTCAAAGGTCACACTTATGATTCTACAAAATCCTAAATAGAAAGTGAACATGGATTACTAAAAACATCCATGTCCAGGGTGCCTTATGCTCTCAAATGTCAATCCGATTGGTGACTACATATTTGTTTCTTCATAAGATTATATGTTTAACCTCAACCCTGTTGAAAATATCTAATCCTATCACTCACTTTATACTTTCCTGATTTCCTAATGTCTCTATTGATATCTGCATTCCTACATATTTTCCCCACTTCATCATTGTTATAGACCCTTCACATGTGCTGTTATTGAAATTCACTCTCTAACCGAAACCCTATTGCTAAATAACTTTTGGTCCAAATCCTATACTCATTGTTCTTCCGATACTTACCGATTATCTTCCTGATCCTACTGACTATCTCTGTTTGAGGGGATGTTCTCTTCTACATTCAATCATCCAAGGTACAAGTTCCTATGCCATTGTATATCAATTTATCTGAGATACCTGTGCAGAACGTAATTCAAGCTAAGTAATCCAATCAAGGACCCAATGACTTTCTGGACTTCAAATCTTACCTGGATTTCTGTTTTCATACTTATATTTCACCTATATATTCTTGTAAGTATTGCAGTTACCCAATACCATTATACATCCCGTAGAATGATTCCTAACCCAAATCGAACTGGTTATTAAGCATAACCATACACTGTTCCCTCAATATAACATTACAGAAGAGCTGGAACAGAGTTGGTCTTACAATGCAGGGATGGAGGGGATCTTCCACCTACTTAGAACCTCAATGGTCCTTGCAGAAATTATCCCTGGAAAACATGTAGGCAGGTATGAAGGACCTGAGAGAGCAAAGGTCATCTTCCATGGCAAACAGCCTGGTCAGGATGAAGGGTTGTGTCTGAATCAGCCTCTCTCTTCTTAATGTAGAGAAGATGGACCAAACCAAGCCTGTGTGGAGAGCTGTTCCTGGGTGACTATGGTTGATATACCATTCTAACTTGTAAAAATGTCACAGGAATTGGGGCAGCATCCATCTCATGGGACCCTTGGAAGCAACTGTTAGGGCAAAGTAGTTGCCAAGGCAGTGACCTCATTCAGTTCCTGAAAAAAGTGACCTCACCTCACTTCCTTTGTAGTGGAACTCTCTTAACTTGGGAACCAGGAAGCTAGGCCCCCAGAGCCAGTGCCAGTCCCAGTTGGCACACTTGATTGGATTTACCAAGGACAGAGTCAGTCTTTATTGGTACCAACTGATGTGAGGATGGCCAAATGCCAGGAAAGCTATGAAGACAGGTGTTTCCTGAGAAAGCAGGTAGTTGTTCTGGCAAAGACACCAAATCTGAGAAAGTACAGGCCATTTCGGGGGAACATGGTATGGCCCACCAGTCAGAGGAAACTCCGGATAATCAAAGACCTACTTCTGGGAAGGAGGTGCTTTGTGGGTGTGGGTGTGAGTTTGTGGTTTTGTCTCATGTTCTGAGAATAGGTAGGGATGGTGGATTGTTTGTTTTTGAGTGGATTGTTTCTAGAAAGTCGTTTGACATGGCGAGGGTTTCTAAAAGTGTATCCCACTGTGTCCGTGGTTGTTGACATTTGAAAAGAGAATGCATCAATGGAAGTGCCCTGTCTAGTAGAAAGCTACCCAGCATTCATCCTGTGCAATTGATGAATGGACTGCAGCTTGCCTTATGAATGGACAACACCTACTATCTTCCTAAGCTCCAGTTTTCTTCCTGAATTCTGGCCACTCTCCGGAATAGTCTCATGGTTTGGTGTCCAAGATATGTACCGCCTCCAAGCTTTGTTACATGGCCATGTACTGGGTAGCTGAAGGCAATGGGAGCATCTCAGAAAACTCAGATATCAGTGTGACCAGTAAAGTCTCAGTGGAGAAACCCTGCTTTCTGCCTTTTGCTAACCTTTTGTTCTGTTGCCCTGAATGTCAGGAATTTCTTTGCCTAAGGCAACCCCTTTGTAAAGCCTGAAGAAAACAGTTTTCAAATGAAAATGAATGGGCATCACCTGTGGCTGTTTGCTTAATTGCTTCAAAAGGGATGTGTCTGAATCAGCCCCTTGGCCCTATGTGAGGCTGGGGCTTAGATTCTCGGCACCTGACAGATCTACAGAAAGATCCCATCTCTGAATCCAAAACCAAAATGGCCATAAGAGCAGTCAATGTGGATGAAGTCTCTTGCCTTCCTCTGTAAGTCCTGACCTCTATCAAGTGAGAATAGATATCATTTGGGTCAAATGAGTTTTTCAAAGCCCTGAAGAGGCTAATGCATAGGTGCTTGGATTTTCTCATGACTCCAATTCACACAAAGAATTTATACTCAACAATCAGTACAGTCAAAATGGAGAAGCAGAGCAGTATTAAGGGCAGGCCTATTTGATCACTCCTGGTTCACAGGAAGGGTGTCCAGGCCACCCTGACTTTAGGCAATTGAGGGGTAAGTGAGCTTATTTTGGACACTGTTTGGGCTGCATCCCTCATGAAAACCTGCAGCAAGAGGTTATGATGAGTGTCTCTATGGCAGAAGATGAGGGTCATGTGGGAGTGTTTTGGTTTCAATTGCGGTCATTTGTGTGGCAGTGGAATAGGCCACTAATGAGATTCGCCCTTCTAAACTGAGATCTAGCTCACTCCTTGGGAAAAATTGCCTGTGAGAGTTCTCCAGATCTTTTATTGAAATGAGCTTCCTCACCATTTAATGGTTCCTGAATGAATTGAAACTCACAGTGCTTCCAACTTCATCCTTGAAAAGTGGCTACATAAATACCATGAATTTTTTGCCATTCCAATGACCAGGTGGCACTGGAGAACATTTGATGTCCTTTTGCTCATCATGAGTGTACCAGATAGTGCCTTGATTGTCTGGGTTTCATGAAAATGGTGTAGAACAGAAATGCCAGTAACTTGTAGCCTACTGAATAGTGGTGTGTGTGCAGGTGGTGTGCAGGTGTGTGATAAAACATCTCTTGTGGGGCCATGTGGATCTGCCATTACTTCCAAAGGGCTTGAGACTGACATGATGCATCCAGCAGAACCTTATATGTCTGAAACCTCTCCATGTAAAGGCATCTTTTTATATGAAGATTTTCAGGGCAATGTTCAGAATCAGGTTGCTATGATCAAGGGGGCAATCTATGTGGGATAGAATCCTGGTTGGTGAATTCTCCTGCAGACCCTGACCCACCATACATGACAGAACTCCCTCCAGCACTGGGTCTCAGTTGAACTCATTTTATTTAGTGAAACAAATACCAAACTCCCAGTGCAGCGGCAAGAAACACCATGAAAAGTGGAGGATGAACAAATGGCTTCACAGTCCACACGGGGAGACACTTCGCCTTCAATGGCCACAGTTTACCTACAAAGAGTGAATTCAGCACTGCCGCCTCATGTCTTTTGGAAAATAAGAAACCATGTTCTCCAGGTTACATAGATGCAGACACAGCTTTGATGCTTTCACTAGAAATGAAGCTAAAGCTCCTGACAAAAACATATATTTCAAGGATCTTCTAGCTTTCAGAGTCTGTGTTGAAATATCAGCTGTTATCCTGATTGCTTTACCCCTAAATGTAATCTGCTTCCTTTCAATTGTAGCTTTTAAAATTCTCTCTTTATTCTGTACGTTGGGTATCTTCATTATAATGCGTCTAGGTGTGGATCTCTTATGATTTTGCACATTCGGCGTCCTGTTGGCTTCTAGGACTTGGGAGTCTGTCTCATTCTTCAAGTCTGGGAAGTTTTCTCGTATTATTTCATTAAATACATTGCTCATTCTTTTGGTTTGGATCTCTATACCTTCCTGTATCCCAATGACTCTTAAGTTTGGTCTCTTTATGTTATCCCATATTTCACGGATGTTCTGTTCATGGTTTCTTAACAGTCTTGCTGAGCTGTCTATGTTCTTTTCAAGTTGAAATACTTTGTCTTCATTGTCTGATGTTCTATCTTCTAAGTGTTCTACTCTGATGGTAGTGTTCTCAATTGAGTTTTTAAGTTGTTTTATTGCTTCCTGCATTTCTAGGATTTCTGTTTGTCATTTTTTACAACTTCTATCTATCTGTATAATTGATCTTTTGCTTCTTGGATTTGTTTGTGTAATTCATTGTCGAAGTGATCTTTCATTGTCTGATTTTGCTGTCTAATGTCTTCCTTGAGACTCCAGATTATCTGAAGCATGTATATCCTGAGTTTTTTATCTGACATTCCATCTGCTGCAGCTATTACCTCTTCTAAAGTTGTGTTGACCTGCATTGCTTGTGGTCCTTTTTTCTTTGTCTTTTCATACGGCTCGCGTTTCTTTCTGCTTGGTGAAACTGTTGTGATTTTGAAATTTTCCCCCTATATATTTATATTGCTCTTGTATATTTGAAAAGTCTTCCTTGCAGGTGCGGGGTGTGGCTGTTGTGCTCTTCCAATTGGGGTGATCTATCTACCATGCTGATGGGCCGCTGGGCCTGTTCTCCTGATCGGTCGCAGGTCTGCCTACCCTGCAGGTGCGGGAAGCGGCTCTGCTAAGCCCCTCCTCTAATTGGTGTGACGTGTGTACCACACCCATGGACCCCTGGGGTGTTCTGCCAGTCGGTCTCAGGTCTGCCTACCTTAGAGGCGCGGGCAGCGGCTCTGCTCTGCCCCTACTCCAATTGGGGTGACGTGACTACCATGCCGGCGGGTGGGTGGGCCTGTTCTGCCGTCGGTCGCAGGTCTGCCTACCTTACGGGCATGGGCGATGGATCTGCTCTGCCCCTACTCCAAATGGGGTGAAGTGTCTGCCGCGCTGGCAGGCCGCTGGGCCTCTTCTGCTGGTCGGGTGCAGATTTGTCTACCTTGAGGGCGCGGGTGGTGGCTCTGCTCTGCCGCTACTCCAATTGGGGTGTCGTGACTACGAAGCCGGCAGGTTGCTGGGCCTGTTCCGGGTACCATGGGCAAAGACTCTGCTCTGCGCCTACTCCTATTGGGGTTATGTGACTACCATGCCGGTGGGCCACTTGGATTGTACTAGGTGCTGGAGAAGGCTCTGCTCTGCAATTACTCCAATTGAGGTGACGTGACTACCATGCCTGCTGGTCGCTAGGCCTGTTCTGGGCACCTGTGGTGGCTCTCCTCTGCCTCTATTCCAATTGGAGTGAAGTGAGTATCATGCAGGTGTGTCGCTGGGCCTGTTCCAGGCATGGGCAGCGGCTCTGCTCTGCCCCTCTGGCTTGATGACAAAGTGAGAGAGACTCGAGTGTTTCTGACTCACTTTCTTTACCAGGAGACCAACTGTTTCTGTCACCGCTGGTATTAATGAAGTTATCTCCTCCGCTGCTTTCTGATGACATCAGATCTCTGCCATGTTGGTATCCCATGCAAAAGGCAGCATTTCGTTCCCTTTGCTGGGTGACCAAAGCAATGGGTGAGTCCTGACTTGCCCTCACAAGCCTCGTCTCAATCCTGTTGCCACTGCCTATGAAGGCTCGGTTGATATTTACCTCCACATTATTCAGCAAGACCCGGACCGGGAAGCAGTTTCCACGGGTTCTTGAGCCCTGGGCCAGATCAGTTCAGGGAGGCCAAATTTGGCCGCTCTGGGCTCAGTGTATGTTCTAATAGGAGCTGACTCCAAGACGCAGTTTCTGCGGGTTCTTTAGCACTGAGCCTGAGTAATTTGTCTGCGAAGCAAAGGTGAATGGAATCCTGAAATTACCTGTTCTATAGCTGAATGAGCTGCGATCAGTCGAAAACAGGGATGGTGACGTCAGCTCTTCAAGATGGTGGACGCTGGCTTCCTCTGTGGTCTGACCGGTATGGAGAACGGAATTGGACCACATCCATCCCCGTCTCAATCCCAGAATTCAGCACTGAGCACAGTAATTGCATAGCGGGCAGGAGCCCATAGAATCCGCACCACTGTATATTTGCGATGCTATTTCGTCTTTTCCCAGTGCGCGCCACACACTCTAGCTGCAGGGCAATTTGCTGAATAAGCAGCATGACCCTCCGTGCGGAAAAATCACTCGCGTTTGAGCCCCCGTAGCTGATCCTCGTGAGATGGATATATGTCCACTAGGTTTTGGAGCACCCCAAATTTGCTGGAAATTCCTAACAAGATAGGTTTTAGCCGTTCTAACTCGTCATTTTCCCGCACAGTGACGTGGTACATGGGGGTAATGCACTCCATTCGCCGCCATCATGTGATCCCCCAAAGTTAGTTTTCAGTAGAAGGAAAAAAATATGTATTTCAAGTGGAGGAATATTTCTGAGAATAATCTTGTGAAAAGTTGATTATAAATCCACATACATGAATATGAATGAATTTAGGGAGGGTATAAAAAGAAAAATATACTAAATATTTTGAAAAATCTGGAGAGTGAATATATATATATATATATATATATATATATATATATATATATATATATACACAGAGACACACACACACACAGACATTAAAAAGTAGCATTATGTATGTGAATTGAAATTTACCATGAAATATATATCATCCACAGATCCAAAAATATTCATTTAAATGTACATAGATTCATGTTGTTTAAATAAAAAGCTCACCCATATGTTGAATTTTCAGTTCCAACAGCGTTAAGTAGGAGTGATCTCTTCTCACAATTTGTATCTGCCAAGCCAGCCACCTCACCAAATGTACGACTGATACCAGGTAGAATTCTGTATGTGCTTATAAAAATACATGTGATGAATAGGCTACAGAGAAAGGGAGACAGTTATTCACATATTTGTTAACTTTGAAAACACATGGAGAACTATTTCAATTAAAATTTGCTAGATTTATAACACCTACAATTTATCATACGAAAGGCAAGTCCAATTATACACCATGCCTCCTGTGAACCTCTTGTATTTGTATTCTGTTTGGGTTATTATTCTCCATCAAATTAGGATAAGAAGTCAAAGTCTAGTAGGGCATGTGTTAGTGTCAGGGATTCAGTATTTCGAATGGAAAATTGGAAAATGTATCCAATGTGTATGCAAATATGTGCTACACAAAAATCTTCCCACTCTCATTCAGAATAATGCCTTGACATTACCTTCGCCGTACATAAGACACAATTATAGGAGAACATTTAGAAAATCTGTGAATACATATGTGGAATGGAAAATGCTCAGAAGTTCACAAATTTGGAGTTGGTAGAGGAGTTTCCAAAAGTAAGGGACAGGGTAATCACTCCAAAAACATGAATTTCTGCCAGCCTAACATCTGAAGAAACTGCCTGTGAGGTTGGGCAATGAAATATATGCTGTTGTCAGAAGCATTAGCTTCATATGTAGTGAGACCATCAAATCTGGTTCTGCATCTATGTGACCTGGATGACATGGTTTCTTATTTTCCAATAAACATGAGGCAGCAGTGCTGAATTTTCTATTTGTAGGTATACTGTGGCCACTGGATTCTAGGTGTCTCCCCGTGTGGACTGTAAATTCATTTGGTCATCCTCCACTTTCGTGGTGTTTCTTGCTGCTGCACTGGGAGTTTGGTATTTGCTTCATTAAATACAAGGGTTCACCTGGGACACAGTGCTGAAGTGAGTTCTGTCAAGTGTGGTGTGTCGAGTTCTGCAGGAGAATGCACCAACCAGGCTTCTATCCCACATAACTTGCCCTATTGACCATAGCATCCTGATTCTGAATATTTATATATATATATACAAACACGCACATGCACAGATATTAAAAAGTAGCAATACAGGAGATCCATTATGAAGGCAGGCATGGAGAAATCAAGTCTCTGATCTCTTCAGCTGCACGGGCATAGGAAGTCATAAACTGTCTAAATGCTGTTTGCTCAGAATCACTAGGCAATGTTGACCTGTTGTGAATCTGGGGCGAACAGTCTGGGCCCCTCAGAACACACACAGAGCCCGGATTGGCTGCATTCAAGCTTAGATTCGTCTGGTTTTTGTGACTCAGCACTAACATTCCCGCTGAAATAACTGGTTGGGCTTTCTGAATTGACAGAGTTAAAAGACAACTGAGCCTTCATAGGCAGTGGCCACAGGATTGAAATGGGGCTTGGGAGAGATAGTCAGGACCCACCCATTGCATTGGTCACCCAGCAAAGGGAACAAACGGTCACCATTTTAATGGGATACCACCATGGCATAGAACTGACATTACAGGCGGAGGAGATAACTTCATTGAAACCAGCGCGACAAGTGTGTAATCCCATTGCCATCTCTCTCAACACCATGGGGAAACCTCAAGGGCCCCTCCCAGCTCTCCCAGGAGCACGATAGCCAGACCTAGGGAAACAGGATTGGCTCGGGACTTGCGGCGTGGAATTCCCGGCTACCACTCCCACCAGTGCTGACAATTGAGGTCTCTTACCAGGGGCATGGCTCCCTGAAGACAGGAAAATTCGCTGGCGGTTCTAAGGACAAAGCTCTACAAACTTAGGGTCTGAGGGAGGCAAACAGGGAGAGTGTGCCCAGGCGTTCATTAAAACAGGGCTACCAGGAGCAGAGGCCTGGTGTGTAACCAGTATTGTGGTGAGCGTCAAAGGTGAGCGGGGCCTGGCTTGAGGAAGCACAAGAGAAGGCCCTAGGCACTCAGGATTGGAGACCCGCCGAGTCTGGGAGGAAGAGCTGCTGCACAGTGATTTGTTCCCACTTATTTAGAGGAGAAGCTTGGCCCAGTGCACACAGCTCCACCTACTGGATGAGAAGTTAATTGAACTCTAGTACTGCATGTATTATTATTATTATATTATTTGTATGTTTTTCTTTTTCTTTCATTTTCATTTTTGTTGTTGTTCTTTAACTTTTTTAATGTTTTTTATTTTTTTAATTTTTTATTTCATTATTATTATTATTATTTTAAATTTTAATTTTCATTTTTTAATTATCATTATTACTTAAAATTTTCTTTCTTTATTTTCTATTTTTTTCTTTTGTCTTTTCATTTCTTTTCAATTTTATTATACCCCTTCCTTGAATTCTACCTGGATACTCTCATTCTCTTTAGTGACTTCTTCCCTTCCCTTCTAATATCTTTCCTTCCAAGCATCAAATAAATTTATAAGAGTAAGCAGTAACTCAGTAGTCAAACAGAACAAGAAGTAACATGAGCAGCATAAAAAAGCAAGGAAGAAAAAAAGTACAAACAATGAAGGACAGCCTAAATATTCAAGAGCATCTGGAGTCATCAGAAAAATGGTCATATAAAGAACTCAAGGAATACCTTAGACAGATGTAATGGAACATTAAAGAGGATACGAGACAACAAAAACAAACAGTGAAAGAACGCATTGAAAATGAATTACATAAACAGATAAAATAAGAAATTAAGCATCTTTATCAGGAGATAGAGATTATTAGAAAAATCAAACAATAATTCTAGAAATGAAGGAAATGATAAACCAAATTAAAAACTCAATTGAGAGTATCACTAACAGAGTGGAGCAAGTAGAAGACAGAATGTCAGATAATGAAGACAAAATATATCATCTTGAAAAAACTCTATCCAAGAAAGAAATGCTGTAAAAAATTATGAGAAAACATCCAAGAGATATGGGATAACATTAAAAAAACAAACTTATGAGTCATCCCGAAAGAGGAAGGTACAGAGATTCAAACCAAGGGAATGAGTAACCTGCTGAATGAAATAATTAGAGAAAACTTTCCAAAAATAAAAATGGAAACAGATAAACAAATTGTAGATGCTTACAGGACACTGAGCACACAAAATCACAGTAGACCAATGCCAAGACACATTGTTATGAAGATATCCAATATACAAAACAAAGAGAAAATATTAAAACCTACCAGAGAAAGGAGGCAGATTACAATCAGGGGTAAAACAAAAAGGTTAACAATGTTTTTTTTTTTTTTTTATCACAGATGCTGGAAGTGAGAAGATCCTGGAACAACGTACTTCAAACACTGAAAGACAATCGATGCCAACCAAGAATTATGTATCCAGCAAAATTAAGCTTAAAGTAAGACAACAAAATAAAAATATTTCATGATAAACAAAAGCTAAAAGAATTTGCAGCCAGAAAACCAGCATTGGAAAGCATCTTGAGCAAAACACTACACGAGGAAGAAATGAAAATCAACAATGTAAACCATCAGTGGGAAGTGCCTCAGTAATGACAGAGGGCGGGAAAAGCTAATCATGGAGAAACAAACCAATTTAAAAAAAAGATATAAGCAAATATGGGTGGCAGTACAAACCATATATTAATAGTAACTCTAAACGTTAATGGCTTAAACTCTCCAATAAAGTGACATAGGCTTGTAACTTGAATTAAAAAAAAACAAATCCAACAATAAGTTGCCTCCAGGGGACTCATCTGAATGGAAAAGACATACACAAGCTGAAGGTGAAAGATTGGGAAAATTTATACCATGCACACAGTCCTCGTAACCAAGCAGGGGTGGCCATCCTCCTATAGAATAAAATCGACCTCAAGACTAATTTAATCAAAAGGGATAAGGAAGGACATTATATACTGTTAAAAGAAACCATTCACTGACAAGACATAACAATTATCAATATTCACGCAGCAAATAATGGTGCTGCGACGTTCATTAAACAAATTCTCCTCAAGTTCAAGAATCAAATAGACCACAGTACAATAATTATGGGTGACTTCAACTCACGTCTCTCACCATTGGACAGATCCTCCAAACAAAAGTTGAATAAAGAAACTATAGAACTCAATATCACAATCAATACCCTAGACTTAAGTGACATATATAGAATATATCAACCATCATCAAGTGGATATACTTTTTTCTCAGCAGCACAGGGATCCTTCTCAAAAATAGACCATATGTTTTGCCATAGGGCAACCCTCAGTAAATATAAAGGGGAGGAGATAATACCATGAATTTTTTGTGATCATAATGGAATGAAACTGGAAACCAATGATAAAAGAAAAAAGAAAAAATCATACATTACATGCAAAATGAAGAATATGTTACTGAATGATCAATGGGTTACAGAAGACATAAAGGAGGAAATCAAAAAATTCTTAGAGATAAATGAAAATACAGACACAACATATCAGATTCTATGGGACAAAATGAAAGAAGTTTTAAGAGGTAAATTCATCTCCTGGAGGTCATTCCTCAAAAAAAGAAAGAAAAAAAAAAACAACAAATAAATGAGCTCACACTTTATCTCAAAGCCCTAGAAAAGGAAGAGCAAAACAACAGCAAATGTAGCAGAAGGCAAGAAATAATTAAAATCAGAGCGAAATTGAAACAAAAGAAACTATTGAAAAAATTAACAAAACTAAAAGTTGGTTCTTCAAAAAGATAAATAAGATCGACAGACCCTTAGCCATGCTAATGAAGAGAAGAAGAGAGAGAACTCAAATTACTAACATACGGGATGAAAAAGGCAATATCACAACAGATGCAACATAAATACAGAAGAAAATTAGAAATTATTTGGAAACCTGTATTCCAATAAAATAAAAAATAGTGAAGACATTGATAAACTTCTTAAGTCATATGATTTGCCCACACTGAGTCATAAGGGAACACACAATTTAAACAGAGCAATATCAATGGATGAAGTAGAAGAAGCAATCAAAAGACTACCAACCAAGAAAAGCCCAGGACCGGATGGGTATACAGCAGAGTTTTACAAAACCTTTAAAGAAGAATTAATACCATTACTTTTCAAGTTATTCAGGAAATAGAAAAACTGGGAGCTCTGCCAAATTCGTTCTATGAGGACAACATCACCCTGATTCTGAAACCAGACAAAGACACCTCAAAGAATGAAAACTACAGACAAATATCTCTGATGAACCTAGATGCAAAAATCCTCATTAAAATTCTGGCGAATTGGATACAAAGGCACATCAAAAAAATTGTGCACCATGATCAACTAGGATTCATCCCTGGGATGCAAGGCTGGTTCAATATATGGAAATTAATAAATATTATTCACAACATCATTGGACTTAAAGATAAGAACCATATGATCATCTCGATAGACGCAGAAAAAACATTCAACAAAGTAGAGCATTCCTTTATGTTCAAAACATTTTAAAAACTAGGGATAACAGGAACTTACCTCGACATTGTAAAAGCTATCTATGTTAAGCCTCAGGTTAGCATCATTCTGAATGGAGAAAAATTGAAGGCATTCCCTTTAAAATCTGGAACAAGACAGGGATGTCCTCTATCACCACTTCTATTCAATATAGTTCTCGAAAAACTGGCCAGAGCAATTAGAGAGATGAAAGACATTAAAGGCATAAAAATAGGAAAAGAAGAACTTAACTTATCACTATTTGCAGATGACATGATTCTATACATAGAAGACCCAAAAGGGTCTACAGAAAAAACTACTAGAACTAATAAATGAATGCAGCAATGTGGCAGGATAGAAAATCAACATGCATAAATTGAAGGCATTTCTGTATATTAGCGACAAAACTTCTGAAACAAAAATGAGTCAAAACACTGCATTCCCAATTTCCTCAAAATAATTAAATACTTGGGAATCAACCTAACAAAAGAGGTGAAAGATTTATATAATGCAAACTACAGAACCCTAAAAAGAGAAATAGAATAAGATCTTAGAAGATGGAAAAATATACCCCGTTCATGGATAGGAAGAACTAACATCATCAATATGGCTATATTACCAAAAGTTCTCTACAGGTTTAATGCAATGCCAATCAAAATCCCAAAGGAATTTTTTGTAGAAATAGATAAAGCAATTATGAAATTCAAATGGAAAAATAAAAGACCCAGAATAGCAAAAGCAATTCTAAGCAGGAAGTGTGAATCAGGCAGTATAGCAATACCAGATTTCAAACTATATTACAGAGCAATTATAATAAAAACAGCATGGTACTGGTACCAAAACAGGCGGGTGGACCAATGGTACAGAATGGAGGACACAGAGACTAATCCAAAAAGCTACAACTATCTTATATTTGATAAAAGAGCTAATGGCCTGCAATGGAGGAAGGATGGCATCTTCATCAAATGGTGTTGGGTAAACTGTAAATCCATATGCAACAAAATGAAACTGAATCCCCTCCTCTCGCCCTGCACAAAAGTTAACTCAAAGTGGATCAAGGAGCTAGATTCAAATCAGAGTCTCTGCGTCTGATAGAAGAAAAAGTTGGCTCAGATCTACATATTGTGTGGTCAGGCTCCAAATTCCTTAATAGGACACCCATAGAACAAGAGTTAATAACAAGAGTCAAGAAATGGGACTTACTTAAACTGAATTTTTTTTTCTCAGAAAGAGAAACAATAAGAGAGGTAAATATGGAGCCTACATCATGGGAACAAATTTTTAGTCCTCACCCTTCACATGGAGCCCTAATATCTAGAGTATACAAAGTATACAAAGAACTCAGAAAATTAGACAATAATATAACCAATAACCCAATGGGCCAAGGACCTGAACAGAAACTTCTCAGAGGAGGACATAGAATCAATTAACAAGTACATGAAAAAATGCTCTCCATTTCTAGCAGTAAGAGAAACGCAAATAAAAACCACCCTAAAATACCATCTCAATCCAGTGAGATTGGCAGCCATAATGAAGTCAAACAACAACAAGTGCTGGCGAGGATGTGAGGAAAAGGGTACTCTTGTACATTGCTCGTGGGACTGAAACTGGTGCAGCCAATTTGGAAAGGAGTATGGAGTCTCCTGTGAAAGCTTGGAATGGAAGCACCATTTGACCCAGCTATTGCCCTTCTTGGACTATTCCCTGAAGACCTTAAAAGAGCGTACTACAGTGATACTGCCACATCGATTTTCATAGCAGCACAATTCACAATTGCTACACTGTCGAACCAACCCAGATGCCCTTCAATAGATGAATGGATAAAAAAAAATGTGACCTTTGTATACTATGGAGGATTACGCAGCACTAAAATATGACAAAATCATGGAATTTGCAGGGAAATGCATGGCAATAGAGAAGATTATGCTTAGTGAAGCTAGCCAATCCCTAAAAAACAAATACCAAATATCTTCTTTGATATAATGAGAGCAACTAAGAACAGAGCAGGGAGGAAGAGCATGAAGAAAAGATTAACATTAAGCAGAAACATGAGGTGGGAGGGAAAGGGAGAGAAGAGGGAAATTGCATGGTAATGGAGAGAGACCCTTATTGTTACACAAAATTACATATAAGAGGTTGTGGGAAAATAAACAACGAGAGAAATGAATTAGAGTAGGTATGGTAGAGAGAAAAGATGGGAAGAGAAGGGAGGGGGGATAGTAGAGTATAGGAAAGGTAGCAGAATACAACATTAACTAATAGGGCATTATGTAAAAATATGGATGTTTAACTGATGTGATTCTGCAATCTGTATTTGGAGTAAAAATGGGAGTTCATAACCCACTTGAATCTAATGTATGAAATATGATATGTCAAGAGCTTTGTAATGTTTTGAGCAACCAATAAAAAAAAGTAGTGATATATATGCCAATAGAAATTTATCATGAAATATATATAATCAACAGACTGAAAAATATTAATTTTACTGAACATGAAATTATGAATAATGTTATTCAACTAGGAAGCTCACCCATAGGTTGAATTTTCAGTTCCAACAGCGTTTAGGAGGAGTGATCTCTTCTCTCAATTTGCATCTGCAAATTCAGCCACCTCACAAGTGTATACGAGTGATATCAGGTAGGATACTATATGTGCATATAAAAATACATGTGCTGAATAGGCTACAGAGAAAGGGAGACAGGGATTCATATATTTGTTAATTTTAAAAACACATGTAGAACTATTTCAACAAAAAATTGACTAGATTTATAACTCCTACAAAATATAATGCAAAAGTCAATTCCAACTATACACCATGCCTCCTCTGAACTGCTTGTATTCTATTCTTTTGGGGTTATTTTTCACCATCATATTAGGATCATAATTCAGAGTCTAGTAGGGTATGGGTTAGTGTCAGGGATTCAGTATTTCAAAATAAAAATTGAAAAATGAATCCAGTGTGTGTGTAAATATGTGCTACACAAAAATCTTCCCACTCACATCCAGAACAATGCCTTGACATTACCTTCACCCAAGTAAGACACAATTATTGTAGAAAAGTGTGAAAATCTATGAATACATATATTTAATGGAATATGCTCGGGAGTTCACAACCTTGGAGGTGGTAGAGGCGTTTCCAAAAGTAAAGGACAGGGTAAACACTCCACAAACAAAGAGCTCTGCTGGCCTAAGACTTCTTGGAATACGGCTTCTGAGGTTGGGCACTTGAAATATATGTTGTTGTCATGAGCTTTGGCTTCCTTTGTCGTGAGACCATAAAAGCTGGGTCTGCATCTATGTGACCTGGAAGACATGATTTCTTATATTTCAATGAACATGAGGAAGCAGTGCTCAATTTTCTCTTTGTAGGTAAACTGTGTCCACTGGAGGCTAAGTGTCTCCCGGTGGGGACAGTGAAGACATTTGATCATCCTCCAATTTTCGTGGTGTTTCTTGCTGCTACACTGGGAATTTGGTACTTGCTTCACACAATATAAGAAGTTCATCTGGGATACAGTGCTGGAGGGTGTTCTGTCACGTGGGGTGGGTTAGCGTCTGCAGGAGAATGTACCAACCAGGCTTCTATCCCACATAGCTTGTCCCAATAACCATAGCAACCTGATTATGAACATTGCCCTGAAACCTCTCCATATAACAAGATGCCTTTACATACAAGGGAATGGGGGCTGCGCCATATCAGTCACAAGCCATTTGTAAGCCGATAGCCGATCCACATGGCCCCACCATGATGTTTCATCACACACCTCCCCACCACTGCTCTAGGCCCACTACTCAGCAGGCTCCAAATTCCTGGCATCTCGTATTCTACACCATTTTCATGAAACCCAGTCAAACAAGGCACTTTCTGGTATACACATGATCAGCAACAGGACATCCAACGTTTCTGCAGTGCCACCTGGTCATGGGAATTTCCAAAATTTTATGGTATTTATCTAGCAAGTTTTCAAGGATGAAGTTAGAGGCACTGTGGGTTTCAATTCATTCAGGAACCGTTAAGTGTTGAGAAAGCTCATTTCAATGAATGCTCTGGAGAACTCTAAAGTCAAGGCTTCTCAAAGAGTTGCCAACAGGTCACATGAAGCCAGGCCAATTGACGTCTACAATGTGAGGTCCATGTGTGTTTTGACTCTCAACTATGGCTACCAAGTCTTTCAGAATAAAATCATGTGATATTCTGGCTGAGATTCTCAGGCCTCTGTGGAAACCACCCTGGGCCTAGATCTCAGTTTCCAAGAGTGAGTCTCATGCGTGGCCTCCTAAAATCCCAACACAATTCATGGCAATACTTCTCTGAGGTCAGTTCCAGAACTCAGTCTCTAAGGGTAAATCATACCAGAGTTCAAGCCCAGGTGGACCCAGTCATCCCTTTCAACTGCCACAAAAATGACCAAAATTAAAATGAAATCACTCCCACAGGGCCATAATCTTCTTCCTTGTAGACACTCATCATAACCTCTAGCTGGAGGTTTCAATGAGCACAAGGTAGTGTCCAAAATAAGCTCACTTGCCCCTCATTTGCCTAAAAACATGGTGGCCTGAACACTATTCCTGTGAACCAGGAGTGATCAAATATTGCTGCTGTTAAAGTGTTCCGCTTCTCCAATTTGAGGCGTACTGGCTGAAGCCTATAAATTCTTGATGTGATTTGGAGTCATGAGAAAACCCAAGCACATATGGGCTAGCCTCTGCAGGGATTTCAAAGACTCATTTGACCCAAAGGATCCCTATTCTCACTTGATGGAGGTCAGGAACATAAAACAAGAAGGCAAAAATATTCATCCACAATGACTTCTCTTTTTGTCATTTTGGTTTTGAAATCACATGGGATCTTTCTTTAGATCCATCAGGTGCTGAGAATCTAAGCCACAACCTCATTCAAGTACAAGAGGCTGAATCAGACACATTCCATTCCAAAGCAATTAAGCAAAGAGCCACAGGTGATGTCCATTCATTTCCATATGAAAACAGTCGTCTTAAGGCTACACAACAGGGTGGCCTGAGGCAAAGACTTTCCTGACATTCAGGGTAATAGAAACAGAAGTAAGCAAATGGCCCAAAGAAGGGTTTCTCCACTGAGACTTTACTGGTCACACTGATATCTGATTTTTCTGAGATGCTCCCATTCCCTTAAGCTATCCAGTACATGGCCATGTCACAGAGCCTTGTGGTGTTACATATCTGGGACTCAAAACCATGAGCCTATTCTGGAGAGTGGCTGGAAAACACGAAGAAAACAGGAACTTAAGAAGATAGTAGATGTTGCCCATCCATAAGGCAAGCTGCAGTCCATTCATCAATTGGGCAGTAAGAATGCGGGGAAGCTTTCAACTAGAGACAACACATCCATTGATGCATTGTCTTTTCTAATGTCTACAACAACGGATACAGTGGAATACACAGACATAGAAACACTCACCATGTCAAACGACTTACTAGAAATAGTCCACTCCAAACCAAACAAACCACCTTTCCTAGCTATTCTCAGAACATCAGAAAAAAACACAAACTCACACCTACAATGGCAAAGGCAATTCTTTCCCCCAAGTAGGTCTGTGATTATCCAGAGTGTCTTCTGACTGGTGGGCCATATTATGCTCCCCAAAAATGTCCTGTCCTGTTTCAGTTCTGGTCTCCTTGGCCAATTCTGTGAAGTTGTCAGGAGCCAGTGGTTCGCCACTACCTACTTTCTCAGGAAAGGCCCCTCTTCAGAGCTCTGCTGGAATTTGGCCATCCTCACATCAGTAGGTACCAAGAAAGACTGACTATGTCTTTGGGAAAAGCAAACAAGTTAGCCCACTGGGACTCAGAGTGAGACTGACTCTGGGTGCCTGGCTTCCTGGATCCCAAGTTCAGAGAATTACATCACCAAGGAAGTGAAATGAGGTCACTTCTTTCAGGAACTGAATATGGTCACTGCCTCGGTAACCACTTTGTCCTAACAGTTGCTTCCAAGGTTCCCATGAGATGGAGGCTGCCCCAACATCCTGTGACACATTCAGAAGTTAGAATGGTATATCAACCATAGGCACCCAGGAACAGCTCTCCACACAGGCCTGGATTGGTCCATCTTCTCTACTTTAAGAAGACAGAGGCTGATTCAGACACATCAATTCACCCTGACCAGGTTGTTTGCCATGGAAGATAACTATTGCTCTCTCAGGTCCTACATAGCTGCCTATATATTCTCCAAGGATCATTTCTCCATGGATCTTTGATGTTCTCAGCAGGTGGAAGATCATCTACATTCCTATATTGTAAGACCCACTCTGTCCCTGCTCTTCTGTACATTATATTGAAGGAACAGTGTATAGTTAAGGTTAATAATAGGTTTGATTTGGGTTACGAATCATTCTGCGGGATGAATAATGGCATTGGCAACCTGTGATATTTATAAGAGTATATATGTGAAATATAACTATGAAAGCAGAAATCTAGGTAAGATTTGAAGTCCAGAAGGGCACTGGGGACTTGAGTGGGATACTTAGCTTTGAGTTATGTGCTGCACAGATGTCTCAAATAAATCAATATACACTGGCATCGGACCTTGTACTTTGGATGATTGAATGTTGAAAAGAACATCCAGTCAAAAAGCGATAGTCGGTAGGATTAGGAAGGTAGTCTGTAGGTTTAGAAAGAAGAGTGAGTATAGGATTTGGACCAAAAGTTCTTTAGCAATAGGGTTTCGGGTAGAGAGTGTATGTAAATGTCAGTACATGTGAAGAGTCAGTCACAATGATGAACTGGGGAAATCATGTAGGAAAGCAGATATCAATAGAGACATTAGGAAATCAAGCAAAGTATAAATTGTGTGATAGGGTTAGACATTTTCAACAGGTTTGAGGTTGAATAGATAATCTTAGGAAGAAACAAATATGTAGTCACCAATAGGATTGATATTTGAGAGCATTAGGCAACCTGGACATGGATGTTTTTAGTAATCCATGCTCACTTTCTATTTAGGCTTTGGTACAATTGTAAGTGTGACCTTTGCTTTTGGTGTCCAGAATATTTCTGTGATAAAATGTGTATGTAGATCAGGTGACATGAGTATTTCTTCCACCATTTCTTGGAGCAATATTTTGAAGACTTATAAATTAGTATAGTCGTACAAAGATGTGTACCCTGTTTCTATGAATATACACATAATGCATGAATAGACCATACTGTGAATAAATAATATAACTGGATCCACTTTAAATAATGGATTGAATAGATATCTGAAAATATATAAGAAATGTTATATTGATATACAATCATTCATTCCAACCAGTTATATATCTAATGATCATCTTAGGGTTATGGTTTATCATGAAGGGTTTGTGAGTTTTGTTTCAAAATTGATTATGGAAATCGAAAAAAATGTATTTGGAAAAAAAGTCTCATGAATAGACCACTGAAGAAACGTAGAGAAATTCATGTGTTCTGGAGCAGGAAGTGATTGAAAGTGAAACAAATGCCTATAAATTTGTTAACTAGTGAATAAAATATATATTCTATGATGTACATAAACTGAAGGAATAGTAATGTACCAGTGTGGAATAAAAATTAACGTCAAAATACACATCATGTCCCATAGGAACCTACATGCATTGATGTTAAACTGGGTCAGTTAATGTAGACATATTAGGATTTGTATGCACCTTTCACTGAAGTTAGTTTTCAGTACTAGGAAACAAATATGTATTTCGGGTGGATGAATATTTCTAAGAATAATCTTGTGAAAAGTTGATTATTAATCCACATACATGAACATGAATGAATTTAGGGATTGTATATAAGACACATATATTTCATATTTTTAAAAATCTGAAGAATATACACACACACACACACACACACACACACACACACACGAACAGAGACATTAATAAGTAGCAATATATATGCCAATCGAAATTCATCATGAAATATATATCATAAAGATGCAAAAACATTCATTTTACTGAACATGGGTTTATGTATAATGTTGTTCTACTGGGAAGCTCACCCATAGGTTGAATTTTCAGTTCCAACAGGGTTTAGGAGGAGTGGTCACTTCTCACACTTTGTATCTGCTAAGTCATGTAACTCACAAGAATGTACGTGTGATATCACGCAGGATTCTATTTGTGCATATAAAAATACATGTGCTGAATAGGCTCCAGAGAATGGGAGACAGTAATTCACATATTTGTTAACTTTGAAAACACATGGAGAACTATTTCAATTAAAAATTGACTAAATTTATAACACCTACCCTTTATCATGCAAATGGCAAGTCGAACTCTGAACTGCATGTACTTATGTACTGTTTGGGTTATTTTTCTCCATCATATTAGGATTAGTAGTCAGAGTCTAGTAGAATATGGGTTAGTGTCAGGGATTCAGAATTTCGAATGGAAAATAGGAAAATTAATCCAATGTGTATGCAAATATGTGCTACAACAAATCTTCCCAGTCTCATCCAGAACCATGCCTTGACATTACCTTCGCCCCAAGTAAGACACAATTAGAGGAGAAGAGTTACAAAATCTGTGATTACATTTTTGGAATGGAAAATGCTCAAGAGTGCACAAACTTGGAGGTGGAATAGGAGTTTCCAAAAATAAGGACAGGGTACACACTCCACAAACATGGAGCTCTGCTTGCCTAAAACTTTTTGAGAAACTGCCACTGAGGTTGGGCACTGAAATATAGGTTGTTGTCACGAGTTAAGCTTCCTTTGTAGTGAGACCCTCAAAGCTGGGTCTGCATCTATGTGACCAGGAGGACAAAGTTTCTTATTTTACAATGAACACGAGGCAGCAGTGCTGAATTCTCTCTTTGTAGGTAAACTGTGGCCACTGGGGCTTAGTGTCTCCAAGTGTGGACTGTGAAGCCATATGGTCATCCTCCATTTCGTGGTGTTTCTTCCTGCTGCACTGGGAGTTTGGTATTTGCTTCACGAAATACAAGGAGTTCAACTGCAACAAAGTGCAAGAGGGAGTTCTGTCACGTGTGGTGGATCAGGGTCTGCAGGATGATACAAGAACCAGGCTTCTATCCCACATAGCTTGACCCCTTGACCATAGCAACCTGATTCTGAACAATATCCTGAAATCGCTCCATATAACAAGTTGCCTTTACACAGAAGGTTCTGCTGGCTGTGCCATGTCAGTCACAAGCCATTTGGAAGGCAATGGCAGATCCACATGGCCCCATCACAGATGTTTTATCACATACCTGCCCAACGCTGCTCTAGGCCCACTACTCAACAGAGTCCAACTTACTGACATCTCTGTTCTACACCATTTACATGAAACCCAGTAAAACAAGACACTGAAATATTCATGACCAGCAACAGGTCATCCAAAGGTTCTCCAGTGCCACCTGGTGATGGGAATTTCAAAAATTTCATGGCATTTATCTAGCAATTTTTCAAGGATGAAGTTGGAGGCACTGTGAGTTTCAATTCATTCAGGAACCATTAAATGGTTAGGAAGCTCATTTCAATGAAAGCTCTTGAGAACACTCACAGGTAAGGCTTCCCAAAGAATGGTGAAAAGATCACATGATGTTTAGCTCATTTAGCTCTACAATGTGAGGTCCATATGAGTTTTGACTCTCAACGATGGGTGCCAAGTCTTTCAGAATAAAATCATGTGGTATCCTGGCTGAGAGGCCCAGTGCTCTGTGGAAAGCCACCCTGGGCCTAGAACTCAGTTTCCAAGGGCGACACTCATGCCTGGCTTCCTAAAATCTCAACACTATTCATGGCAATACTTCTCTGAGTTCAGTTGCAGAACTCAGTCTCTAAGGAAATCACACCAGAGTTCAAGCACATGTGAACCAAGTCATCTCTTCTAACCGCCACCCAAATGACCACAATTTAAACAAAAACACTCCAACGTGGCGCTCATCTTCTTCCATATAGACACACATAATAACCTGTGGCTAGAGTTTTCCATGAGGGGCACAGCTCAGGTCCGTGTCCAAAATAAGCTCTCTTGCACCTAAATTGCCTAATTCAGGGTGGCATGGACACCCTTCTTGTGAACCAGGAGAGATCAAATAGGCCTCCCATTAATACTGCTCCACTTCTTCAATTTGAGGTCAACTGACTGTGGGGTTTGGATTCTTTATGTAAATTGGAGTCTTGAGAAAACCCAAGCAACCATGGGCTAGCCTCTGCAGGGCTTTGAAGATCTCATTTGACCCAAAGGATCCCTATTCTGACTTGATGGAGTTCAGGAAAGTTACAGAGGAAGGCGAGAGACTTCATCTACAAGGACTGCTCTGTGGCCATTTTGGTCTTGGATGTACACATGGGATCTTTCTTTATATCCATCAGAAGGTGAGAATCTAAGCCACAGCCTCACACAGGGCAAATAGGCTGATTCAGACACATCCTCTCCAAAGCAATTAAGCAAAGAACCACAGGTAATACCCATTCATTTCCATTTGAAAACTGTTTTCTTCAGGCTTCACAAAGTGGTGGCCTGAGGAAAAGACCTTCCTGACATTCAGGGCAACAGAAGATTAGGTAATCAAAAGGCCCCAAGCAGGGTTTCTCCACTGAGACTTTACTGGTAACATTGATATCTGAGTTTTCTGAGATGCTCGCCATTCCCTTTAGCTATCTAGTACATGGTCATTTCAAAGAGCTTCGTGGTTGTACATATCTTAAACACAAAACCATGAGCCTATTCTGGAGAGTGGCCAGAATTCAGGAAGAAAACAGGATCTTAGAAAGATAGTAAGTGTTGCCATCAATAAGGCAAGCTGCAGTCCATTAATAAATTGGGAAGAATGAATGCTGGGAAGCTTTCTAGCTGACAGGACATATTCATTGATGCATTCTCTCTTCTAATGTCTACAACCACGGGCACAGTGGGATACACTTATATAGAAACACTCGCGTTGTCAAACGACTTACTAGAAACCGTTCACTCCAAAAAAAAACAAACCTTCTTTCATACCTATTCTCAGAACATGAGACAAAACCACAAACTCACACCCACATCACAAAGGCACCTCCTTCCCCCATGTAGGTCTGTGACTATCTGGAGAGTCCTCTGACTGGTGGGCCATACTATGTTCCAGGAAATGGCCTGTTCTTTCTCAAATCTGGTCTTTTTGGCCAACTCTGTGAAGTTTTTAGGATCCAGTGGTGAGCCAATGCCTGCTTTCTCAGGAAAGCCCCCTCTTCATAGCTTTTCTTGCATTTGGCCATCCTCACAATAGTAGGTCCCAAGAAAGACTGAGTCTGTCCTTGGTAAATCAAAATAAGTTTGACAACTGGGACTGGGACTGGGACTGGCTCTGGGTGCCAGGCTTCCTGGATTCCAAGTTCAGAGAGTTACATCACCATAGAAGTTAGGTGAGGTCACTTTCTTTAGGAACTGAATGAGGTCACTGCCTTGACAACAACTTTGTCCTAACAGTTGCTTCCAAGGTTCCCATGAGAAGGAGGCTGCCCCTACTTTCTGTGACACTTTCACAAGTTAGAATGGTATGTCACCCATTGGCACGCAGGAGCAGCTCTCAACACATCCCTGCTTTGGTCCATCTTCTCTACATTAAGAAGAGAGTGGCTGATTTAGACACATCCCTTCATCATGAGCAGGTTGTTTGCCATGGAAGACTTTTGCTCTCTCAGGTCCTTCATAGTTGACTACATCTTCTCCAGGGATCATTTCTTCAAGGACCTTTGAGGTTCTCAGCAGGTGGAAGATCCTCTATATTCCTGTATTTTAAGACCAACTCTGTCCCCCCTCTTCTGTAAAATTAGATTGAGAGAACAGTGTATGGTTAGGGTTAATAACAGGTTCAATTTGGGTGAGAAAAGAAACTACATGGTTGAGCAAACAGGGTCCTACAGTTAACAATAATATGAGAATTATTAATGGACTAGCCTGGGTGGATAAAAGTGTAGTTAACTAGGTGGACTATGTGAACCAAGACTCAAACCTCCCTTTGGGGGCCTCTGTCTTTCTTTGACACTCTTCAAGTAATTTTCTTAATTTACTCATAGATTCTTTTACAACTCCAGTATTGTCGGCATAAAAAACATCATTCTTTCCTCAATGCAAGCAAAAAGGCACCCTTCTCTCATGAAGAGGAGGTCCAACACTCGCCTGCTCTGTAAACAACTTCAGAGAGAGAGAGGTTAAAATTCCTGTAAAGCTGTGATGTCGGTTTTTAATGTCTTTAAGCTTTGGTCTATTTCTGCTTCTAATTGTGTCTTTGTTGTGTCTCATGGACTAGGGCAGTTGTTCCTGTGCCCACCCCTTCAGCAACTATTATTCCTAATAGGATGGCTAAAGTGAGGGATACAGGTTCCCGGTGGAACCGGGTTGTATGCCCCCCCTATTTGATCTTTAAATGAACCTGCGTCCTGATAGAGCACTCTGGAAAACATCTGCATCATTACATAATTAATCGCAACTATTGACCACTTTATGAAAACATAAATAATGTTAAAGTGTATAGAATTATACTGTTGTAGAGACGGACAAGGAAAGGCACCTAAGATAGCACCAAAGACAGGAAAGGAGTTTTATTTGTTTGCATCCGTATTGAGAGGGCATTGCTTCTGTTGTAATCAATTAATCCCCTGAACCCCAAGTTTTGGTAGTTTTAGTATTTGTACCCAACATGTAAGGGAAGGGGCTCAGAAGTTCACAGTCTGCAGAAATTCACACAAATCAGTTTTTGTTTCTGTTTTTTTTCCTCTGTTCTGTGCACGTTAACTTTTCAATTACACCTTGGAATGGAAGAGCTTTTTTGTCTCTTTTTTTTCCTCCTTGCCAGCTGTCACCATGGAGCCCAGTTGGTAACTTTTTTATCTTAGAAATGTAGCAATCTCTCTGAAGCCCCAGCTCAAGGCCAGAGTCCTTGTTCACATATTTTGTGAAAAACTGGTAAGGCGCTGTCTAGCTTAGGGGTGGTGATTTTTTCAGCCAGTGGCCAAGTAGAACAGGGCAACATGAAGAGTGGAAATTTATCTCCATTGAACTTTTTCAGAGGGACTCTTTTGCTGAAAGCCCTAAAGTAAGCCTTGGTAAAGACTTCTGGAGAAGGTCATTTAAGACATTTCTGAGGACCTGGTACAGAGGGGGATGACAGGGAAGGCGATGCTGAGTGCAGCTCCGTGGATCTGAGAATGAGGACGGAGAGATGCCAAAGAATAATGGGAAAGGGGTTTGGGATTTTCCTAGAACAAAAACTTGAGCAGTAGAACAGGTAGAGCAGAGGGGAAGACGGGAGTGAGTATTCCAAAAAGCCTGTCAGGGACTTTAAATTCTTAGAAACCTGTTTTCAGTGATGACAAATCAACTTTAAAGGTCATTTTCATTACATCTTGGATAGGGGTCTGAGGGCTCTTCTCAGCTGGTTTGAGCTTTGGCTAAGCTTGCTAGAGGACTTGGTGGGACCTAGTGCAGACACTGACAGGAAAAGAGAGGAGTGGGTGGAGGGGTACCTCGGTACTTGCTTCCTCAGCAAGGGGGCAATGTTCTGAGATCCAGCGGAGGTTTGGGTTTTTGATCTAGTAATTGGAGGGGAGAAATCAGGTTGCTGAGGTGGGAGTGAAAGCAGAGAGTCTAGAGCAGAAGGCTGAGGGTGAGGAACTATTGGGGAAGCATAGTACAGGATGTGAGCAAAGGAGGAAAAAGGATTCCACATAGGGGAATTTCCCCCTTTTGAGCACTTGCCGAAGTTAAAAATGTCATGCAGAATTTGAGGATCTAGAGAACCCTCTGGGGGCCATAGTTTTTGGTTGTCTAATTGGTAATATGGCCAATGCTGTGTACTGAATTTGATGAGGAGTTTGGGTTCCACCAGGCAGTCCCTGTATGCTCACATCCCCATGACTTACACAAGAAGTCGGGTTTTCCCCCACACAGCCATGGCTGTTTGTCGCTTTGATAGTCTGCCGGGCATACATAGTAATATAGGCTAGCCAACCTGCATCTGGCTCGCGTGTCCCTGCATCCATAATGTTTGTTTCAATTATCTATGGTACGGAAGGGATTTAATGGAATTTTAGTGAGATCCTCTTCATCAGGCATGTCTCAATAGGAAAGACCTATACTGAGTTGAAAAATGTCTGGGTGGAGAGATAGTCACCAGGTCCCTAAGGGGGCCGTTAAGGTCTCTTTAATGGTTCTATTTATTTTTTCTACCTGTCCTGAGTTCTGGGGTATATAAGCATAATGTAACTTCCAATTAATCCACAGGGTCCTGGTTAACACCTGACTTACCTGGGCCATGAAAACCAGTCCATTATCAGTCCATTAGGCAGATCGTATCTTGGAAAAATATCTTTCAGGATCTTCTTGAAAACCATTTGCGCCGTTTTTTTTTTTTTTTTTTTTTTTTTTTTTTTTTTTTTTGTGTGTGTGTGTGTGTGTGTAAGGCTTCAATCCATCCTGAAAATGTATCTACAAAGACTAGGAGATATTTAAATCCATACCTTGCTGGCTTAATTTTAGTAATGTCCACTTCCCAGAATTGTCCTGGTCTGGTTCCTCATAGGTGCTTTCCTCTAGGAAACTTGGAAGGGTAAGCATTACCCAATTGACGGACCCGACAGGCTTTTGTTACCCGTTCAGTTATTTCCTTTCACTGTGAGTTGGTTAGTGGAAAACTCTGTTCTTAATCTTACAGTAATGCCTGCAGTTTCTTTGAACCAAGGTGAGTGAGTTGATGTACATTTTTAACGTAGTGTAGGGCTTGCTCTAATTGCAGGCTGAGCTCAGTGAAATTGAGGCGTTCAGTGTCAGTGTCCTTAGATGTTATCAAAAACTTCCTGGTACTCAGGGTTTCATTGGAATTGGGCATCTTCCTTTAACAGCGGGTATAATGGAGCAGCTAAGGACGCAAACCCAGGCATCCATAACCTGCAAAAGCCAGCAGTCCCAAGAAATTCTCTGAGTTGTCTGCTGTAAGATGGGGGTGGTATCTACATAATGGTTTGTTTTCTGGGCTCAGTGAGCCATCGTTTACTGCCCCTAAGGGAATAGCCCAGGAAGATTACTTCATGCTAGCAAATTTGGGCCTTTTTGGTCGAAACTCTATACCCGAGTTGAGCAAGCTCATATAATAGTGCTTGGGTCCCAGACTCACAGTTTTCCTTGGTGTTGGCTGCCAGTAGCAGGATATCCACGTATTGAAGCTGGGTAAATTCAGGGTGCGTAGTTCTGAAGTTGTTGAGATCTCTGTGGAGGGCTTCATCAAAGAGAGTGGGGGAGTTTTTGGACCCCTGTGGGAGTCTAGTCCAAGTTAGTTGACCAGACGTTTTGGTTTCTGGGTCTACCCACCCGAAAGCAAACAGCAACTGACTATCTTTATGCAGAGGCAAGCAAAAGAAAGCATCTTTTAAGTTCAGAACAGTATATAATTTCCCCTCAGGGTTCAGAGTGCTAAGCAGATTGTACGGATTAGGTACCGTGGGGTGAATGTCCTGCCCTCTTTTGTTGATCTCTCTTAGCTCTTTAATGGGGCGATAGTTCCCGGTCCCTGGCTTTTTTTTCTAGTAGCAGGGGAGTGTTCCAGGCCGATTGACAGGGCCTTAGGACCCCTAATGCCAGATATTTCTGAATATGGGGCCTTATCCCACCTTTAGTTTTTTTGCTTAGAGGATATTATTTGACATTGACTGGGGAGACTGAGGTTTTTAACTCCACTGTTATTGGAGATTGTTTCACGGCCAGGCCTAACCCAGCAGTTTTTGCCCAGGCATCTGGGTAATCTGTTATCCATTTTTGGGGTAGCTTGCCTGTTTGATCAGACTTGGGGCATGTGAATGGTGGATGTTTATCTTCTACTAATATAGTTAAAGCCGTGACTATAGGAGTTTTTGCTGAAGTATTTAGAAATTTCATTTGGGGGCCTTCATGGTTAAAAGTTATTTTGGCCCGGAGCTTGATGAGCAGATCTCTGCCCATCAATGGGTCCAGGCATTCTGGGATTCCTAGGAAGGAGTGATGGATTTTTCCTTTCCCCAGGTCCATGGTCCTCTTAGTTGTCTAAGCCTGATATTTACTGTCATCATCCCTTTGAACTAGAGACCTTTTATTTGATAGAGGGCCCAATGGGGCCTTAAGGGCTGAGTATACTGCTCCTGTATTCACTTCAAAGTTTACTGGAGTCCCCTCCACTTCAAAAGTTACCCTGAGCTAGGGGATGGGTTCTGAGCCCTGACTTTCTTAGTCATCCTCCAGAGTCAGAATGGCCAGCTGGCGTGGCTGTCTCTTTATAGGGAACTCTATGGCCCAGTATCCTTTTTCTTTAGAGTAGGCACACTGATCTGAGGCCAGGGGTGGCCTCTGGCATGGGCCCTTCCTGTCACCCTATGTCTTAATTTCTGGCCTCTTTCTTGTTGTGATCAGGACCTTAGTCAATGCCTTAGTCTGTCTTTTGGTTCTCTCATCCTCCCTTTGCTCCCTTTCTTTCTCCCTGTTTCTCTCTTATAGTATACTTTCTTGGCTTCTTTGACAAAATCTCTCTTTTAATTTTTTTTTTTAATATCCATGGCAGCTTGCTCAATTAAGGCCATCGTGACAGATGCTTTTTAATCTGCTGCCTGAGGATCGAAAGGAGTATATCTCTTATATGCCTCCATGATTCTCTCTAGAAACATAAATGGAGATTCATCAGGCCTTTGAATAATTTCTCTTACCATGGCCAAATTAGTTGGTCACCCAGCGGCCACTTGGAGACCCGCTGTTAGAGCCTGGCAATAATTGAACAGATGCTCCCTATCTTCAAAGGTGTTGGGGTCCCAGTTGGGTGGGTTTAAGGAGAAGCCAGTTTTGATTATGTTGGGAAGTTGTGTTGGTCGCCCATCAGGTCTGAGGATATTTTTTTCTACATTCCAGGAGATTTTTCTCTCATTGCTCTGTCATGAAGAGAGTCGCTAGGTGGTGTTGGCAGTCACCTCAAGTAGGCAGGTGTGAAAACGTCGGTGAGTTCTCTGAGTTCTTTTAGCCGGGCCAGCTTCCTCCAGGGAAGGAGGGGCTGTGTGTGCCGCGGGACAGTCATCTGGATGACCCTGGGCCAGCCTAGCTTCCTCGAATGGTGGAGAGGCTGAGTCAGCAGAAGGGGAATCACTTAGAGGGTGTTAGGGGTTGGGAGACGAGGGCAGATGATAAGGAGGGGGTGGTGAGTCCAGTAGAGTCTTGAGACTCAGGGAGAACAGAGGGTGGAGGAGGAGGAGCAGAGAGGTTGAGATAGAATCGTGGGGGAAGGAGTAGGAGCAGGTGCAGGGACAAGGAAAGGCTTGACCCATGGAGGAGGAGATTTGTAGAGGTACTGACAAGTTAAGATATATGGCTGTTGATCTGGATGTCTATGTGGCACCTGCTGAAAGACAATATCTCGGACTTTTCAAATAAGTGTGAAGTTGAAAGATCCTTCTAGGAGCCATCCGACTGCAATGGTGGGTCATTCTGAGACACAGAATCTGCCAGGTCTGGCGTTTTACTGAAAAAGAAAGATTCTGAGCCCTTAAGAAGATTTTGGTCCAGTGATTAAGGGTCAGGGACAGAGGCATTGAAATGATCTGTCCCATAATGAAATATACACAGACACCGAAAGGAACGACACACAACACAGACAAGACAAGACAATAAAGACAGGCAATGGACGTCCAATACTGAGACCAGGACTGACTAGTCGGCAAAACCTGAAGGGCTGGCAATATCGAATCAGAAACAAAATATCACTGAGTCGAGGAGACTATTGTTCCACGATTTTCCGAGTCTATCCCCCAGGGACATGGCCTGTGGCTCTGTGACATGTGTGTCAGCCACCATGGGAGAGAGCTCACGCTCTTTACCAATAGCCGTTTTGCCATACCCTAACCTGAAGCCTGAAACGAGAAAGATGGGTCTTATTTACCCCCAGAGGAGCCCGTTGGGGGTATTTTGTCTGCAGCTTCCGGATCTTGCTAGGGCCACCAGATGTAAAGGTTGGGCGAGCATCTGCGGCAGAGACCACTAAGAGACTGTCTCATGCAACAGCAAAGGGTTTATTGGGAGTCCGGCATGAAGGGCTCAGAGATCACTTGAACAGAGCAGAGAGCCCTGAGAACAGCTTAAGAAATGGTTATATATTTTTCTTGGAGAGGGCAGGGAGAGAAATTTATTGATGGGTAATGGCGAGTGTCAGTTTGCGAGCAACTGGTTGACGGAGTACATTCTGCAGTTTGGCAGTTTGGGACAGCACATTCTGGGAACAAGAATAGTAAACAGTTCTCAAGATTTCAATGGTGTTTTGTTAAGCATACAGAAAAACAGGAAATGACAAGTATCTATTTTATTAACCTTTCAATATAAATATGAAAACAGAAATCTAGTTAAGATTTGAAGTCCAGAAGTTCATTTGGCCCTTGATTGGTATACTTAGCATTGAATTACGTTCTGTAGAGATGTCCCAGAAATATGGATATACAATGTCATAGGACCTTGTACCTTCTCGGAGGTCAGTTCCAAAACACAGTCTCTAAGGGGAATCACACCAAAGTGCAAGCCAAGTTGGACCCAGTTATCTCTTCCAACTTCCACACAAATGACCGCAGTTAAAACCAAAACACTCTCACATGACACTCATCTTCTTCCATATAGACACTCATCATAACTTCTGGCAGGAGGATTCCATGAGAGGCGCAGCACAAGACAGTGTCCCAAGTAAGCTCCCTTTCCCCTCATTTACCAAAAGTCAGGGTGGCCTGGAAACCCTTCCTGTGAACCAGGAGTGATCAAATATGCCTGCCGTTAACACAGCTCTGTTCTCCAATTTGAGGCCTACTGACTGTCGGTTTAGATTCTTTATTTGAATTGGATTCATAAGAAAACCCAAGAACCTATGGGCTAGCATCTGCAGGGCTTTGAATAACTCATTTGACCCATTGGATCCCTATTCTCACTTGAGGGAGGTTAAGAACCTTATGGAGGAATGCGAGAGACTTCATCCACAATGACTGATTTTTGGCCATTTTGATTTGGATCCACACATGGGATCTTTCTTACGATCCATCAGGTGCTGAGAATCTAAGCTCTAGGCTAACACAGGGCCAAAGGGCTGATTCAGACACATCCCTTTCCAAAGGAATTAAGCAAACAGCCACAGGTGATGCCCATTCATTTCCGTTTGAAAACTCTTTTCTTCAGGAATCTCGAAGGCGTGGCCTGAGGCAAAGACCTTCCTGACATTCAGGGCAACAGAACAATAGGTAATAAAAAGGCCAATTGCAGGGTTTCTCCACTGAGACTATCCTGGTCACACTGGTATCTGAGTTTTCTGAGATTCTTGCCAATTCCTTCAGCTATCCAGTACATGTCCATGTCACGGTGCTTGGAGGTGCTACATATCGTGGACACAAAAGCATGAGTCTATTCTGGAGAGTGGCCAGAATTCAGGAAGAAAACAGGAACTTAGGAAGATAGCCGGTGTTGCCCATTGATAAGGCAAGCCCTAGAGTATTCATTAATTGGGCAGGATGAATGCTGGGAAGCTTTCTAATAGACAGGAAACATCCATTGATGCATTCTCTTTTCTAATGTCTACAACCACGGACACAGTGGGATACACAGACATAGAAACACTCACCTTGTCCAACAACTTACTAGAAACAGTTCACTCCAAACCAAACAAACCGACTTTCCTACCTATTCTCTGAACATGAGACAAAACCACAAACACACATCCACACCCACAAAGTCACCTCCTTCCCCCAAGTAGGTCTCTCACTCTCCAGAGTGTCCTCTGACTGCTGGGTCATACTGTGTTCCCCCGATATGGCCTGTCCTGTTTCAGATCTGGTCTCCTTGTCCAACTCTGTGAAGTGGTCAGGAGCCAGCTGTGAGCCACTACCTGCTTTTTCAAAAAAGGCCCCTCTTCAGAGTTTTCCTGGCATTTGGCCATCCTCACATCAGTAGGTACCAAGAAAGACTGACTCTGTCCTTGCTAAATTGAAGCAAGTGAGACCACTAGGACTGGGACTGGGATTGGCTCTGTGTGCCTGGCTTCCTGGATCCCAAGTTCAGAGAGTTCCATTACCAAGGAAGTGAGGTGAGGTCGCATCCTTCAGGAACTGAATGAGGTCACTGCCTTGGCAACCACTTTGTCCAAACAGTTGCTTCCAAGAGTACCATGAAAAGGAGGCTGACCCTACATTCTGTGGCACTTTTGCAAATTAGGATGGTATATCAACCATAGGCACCAAGGAACAGCTCTCCACTCAGGCCTAGTATGGTCCATCTTCTCTATATTAGAAAGAGAGCCTTTAGTCCCGGGAGCATTGCAGTGAACCTCTGCACTAAAACTATTAGCAAGCACCTGATGGAGGAGGCCTCCATAGGTAAGTGGCGCCTTTATAACATCTGATATCCGGTTAAGGGAGATCTCTTCTGATGACAGAGATGTGGCCTGGGGAGGCTCACATATACTCCTGTCCAGGACAGTAACAAGAATCGTTCTGTCCTCTGTTCTGTTCCGTAGGAAATTCCTCTGGAAGTGTAGAGAGGTGCCGACGGGCACGCACGCGCTCCTACCCTGGAGCTTTAGCAAGATGTTGCACTGTACCACTGTTTTTCTGTTTAGGCGCCGGGTTTCTGTTTTTCTTTTTGTGTGTGTGTGGTGTGTTTTGTTCTCCGTTCTATTTTTTTTGTTTGTTTGTTTGCTTTTGTTCATTTTGTTGTGTGATTTTGGTTGTAAAAACTTAAGGATATTGGACGTGAAAATGGGTAATAAAGAGAGTAAGCCTGACACCCGTTTGAACTGTGTTTTAAGGAACTGCGATGAACTTTACCCCCCTTTGTTTAGCAGGATGATAGAAGCCCCTAGCTGGCTGCCTGGAGCACAACCATTGCAGAGGGCAATGCCTGCTGGGGACCTAAGAACTGAGTATCTCCCAGGTTAACAAGTGAAACTCCTTTAAAACCCCTTGTCCCTCCAGATCAAGAGAGTCACAACATTTGGCAGAGTCCCCTGTGTTTCTCCTTTGTTAGCAAAGCAATTAGCCTCCCCTTTTCTTTTTCTCAGAACCCATTCCTCATTATTTAATTGGTATAAATTGGCTTCTAGGTCAGGAACCGAACTTTAAGTTACATATTGGTACCCCCCCCTCCGCCCCAGAACTTTGTGAGTGCTGTCTACTGAAATGTTAGGAGATGGTGCTTGCTTGGGGTGGAACTGAACCAGAGGAGCTAATCCTGTAAGTAAAAGGAGGGACTGAGGGACCCCCAGCAGCTGCCAAAGCTCTGTTGATTCAGGGAATACCCTCCTTCCTTCCGTGCACTGTAAGTATTATGCCACCTCTGTCTTGTTAAAAAAGAGAAAAAGAAAAAGGGGACACTAAATTCAGTAAAGTCACCATATAGACACTTTATTTTACATTTCAGGTTGCCCCTCTGTTAAAACATCTGGTCCCCCCCTGGGTGCCACTGGTGTAGTAGATTTTTTCTCTTATCTGCTCTGGTTTAAAGGATTCTGTCTGACAACCATAGTCTCTACCTCCTTTCTGTCTGTCTTGTGTCTTTGTTTCTGGTCCTTTAAGACATGTGCAATAATGTGTTGATATTATAAATTTTTTCTTGGGAATGATCTTAGCTGAATGTGTGTCTAAATGATGATGTTTTATCATAAAAAAACTGGTATCTGAATGGGTTTTTGAAGCATTGCACAATCTTGCAGTTAAAAGTCGGGTTTAGGTCATTGTTTAGTTTAAGATTTCAGGTAATTCATGCCAGAGAACTTAAATACTTAGGATGGAAAACTGAAGAACTCTACTTCCAAGTTGGCAAGTAACTTCCCAATCATTCACTTTTTTTTTTTTAACCAATTTTGAATTCGGTAGCCAGAGAAAATGTCACTGTGTGTACCAGTGCATTAATTTGGACAAGGATAGTAAACCATAGTATGGTATCTGTTGACAAAATAAGATGTAA
Source organism: Callospermophilus lateralis (assembly GCF_048772815.1). Classification (NCBI taxonomy): domain Eukaryota; kingdom Metazoa; phylum Chordata; class Mammalia; order Rodentia; family Sciuridae; genus Callospermophilus; species Callospermophilus lateralis. Next base: position 352,026 of record NW_027512775.1, read on the forward strand.
AGACATAAAATTTTGTGAATTGTATCTTGAACTTGTATCATAATTTTCAACACCCCAACTGGAAAATTATGGTTAATATGCCTTAGGCCTGAGGTGTCTGCTCAGAATAGCATTTTTTTTCCTGCTCCTTCCAGACCTCAGCCATGACTCATGTTGAAATGCAAATGAAAAAAGCCTGCAAGCTTAGTAGGAGACTGATTTGATGCCTAACGGAAAAAAAAAGTAAATTGTATGGTATTTACTAATTACTGGCCAGTCATTTTTTCTAGGACTCTTATTGTTTTCCTTAGATACTTTATTATTTTTGAGCTCATGATTCTGAGCATACAGACCTAGGTTAATGTTTTTCTGATCAGTTCTATCTTTGACCAACTGTGGACTTTTTGAAACATTGCAATAGATATTTAACCTGTGAAAAACTACAAGGCCTTTACTATTATTATGTGTGCACAATTTTGTTATGTGTTGTCTGTCTATATAGACATATATCCGTATATCATATATATGATACACAAATTAACATATATAAGGAGCGCTCATTAAAAAAAGTGCTCATAAAAACAAATTTTAAAAAGTGGATCCAAAGATCTTTAGTTCACGTGGTTTAAATGTTTCAATTTAAATCGGATAAACAGATAAAAATAAATGTTTTTAAATTTAAGCTTACAAATTTTTCTAGGTGTTCAAAAATCTAATAAAATATTAATATCTACAAAACGTCTAATGTGCCTTGGTTCTAGAACATTTTCTTCAACATAAAAATGGTTTACACTGTTCAATACATTTCTCTAATATTTTGATAAATAAGTAAAGTAAATTTGATATGGGATTACTCATTCGTGAGTACTTTTGTTAGAAATCTGATTCATTTACCAAGGTCTGTATAAGTTTTTACTAAACTCTACATAAGGTTTTAAAAATCAGTCATGTGTTAATGAGACAAAAATTTTTTGAAACATAAGTTTACCCATAACATTGTGTTTATTAAGTTTTATTTTTTCTAGAGCAAGGAACCATAAAAATTAAAAAACTTATTAAATCAGAACTGTTATTTTAGAGCATTGTACTGCCATTTCTTTAAAAGCTAAACTTGGTTAATGTAGAAACATCAATGTAATTGTGATGCTATTAATGTTTTCATATCTTACAGGTATGCAAGTCTGTAAGGTAGAAACTTTAAAAGAGCATTATATCAAGCTGGTGTTCTGAAGTTGTATGGTAAAAAAATATATTGGAGATTTATTTACCTGTTATCAATAAGATATGTAAAGTTTTATGTTACTTTTTACATTGTGGAACAATTTAAATGTATTTTTAAGTTAATGAGAGCCTAATCTATGTAAAAGTTGAAAACTTTCAGGCTTTCTTTAATTCATGTTTTAAATGTGATATCATATGGTGTTAGCTAATGTTCATGAGACCACAAACAATTTATGTAAACTTTGTCAATGTTGCTTTTAATTTTTACTTTTTAATAAAAACAACCCCATACCATTATTGTCATCTGGTAATAACAAAAGGGTAATCAAAGCAATATAAACAAATACTTTAGGATTATACTCCTAAACAAAAACACCTAAAAAAACAAAATTACCTTCTCAATAATTCATGACTTCATTGATAATTTCTAGTTAGAGACACTTGGTAGCAGAGTAATATTATCTCCTTTTGGTACACAGTGACCCAGTTCTGTTCTTTACTCTGTTTTAAATCAATTTCTTCTGCATCATCTGATGAGAGGTTCATATACTTCTTAAAACCAATGATTGAGCCCTCAACCTGCACATTCACTTGCTCATAGAGCCAAACCTGAAATTGGGAACTATTTTGCAAGTGTCTGAAGATGAAGTTGATGGGTTACACCTTCACTGTCTGTACATTTTGACCTTGGCCACAGTACACTAAAATGGAAGTTCACAAACACCACAATGACCTAGAGGCTCCTCACATAGAAACTTACAGATCTGGTATACTGTTTTCTAGAAACCCTTCCAAATTATAAAGTAATTCTAATAATCCATGTTTATCATAATTTTTCCTACCAAAAACCAATCCTGAGTATGAACTATTAGTTTCTTAAGGAGTAGATCTTCCCAGACCCCCAAACAAAAAAAAAATAAATAAAGATCAGCTTTAGAACTAAAATGCTTAAGATTTATAAAGAGCCCTGCCTTACCTGAGATAAGGCTGTGTGTCCCATCTTACTATATGTGAGAATGACTATGAAACAAGTACGTCAGATAATATTTCTTTAAAGTTATGTTAAAAACATAAAAAATGTCAAGATTCCTAGGATCTCAAACAGGGGATATAATGTAATACTCAGCCAAAAAATTTAGGGTAGCTATTACACGAACTAAGTATTTTTACTTTTGTTAATTTTAGTTGAAATTTTCTTATAAGTTCTCTAAAGATTCCCTGTTAGTGTTTTACAAATGTGTTGCTTTAAGAACACAACATGGGTTTATTCAAGATAATAAGTCATCACCTACAATACAGACAGAATAATACAGATCCCAATTAATAAAAAGATAATTATAAAGTTATAGACATTAAAGTCCAGTACTCTTAATATAAGGCTGTTAAAATTAATTTGCTGGATGTTTAAGATTAGGATTTAAAATTAAAGTTAAATGAAAAGGGCCAAGAAAACCAATATTTGGCTCTTACCCTCTGAGTCAATCTGAATCCAGGGAACAGGGGACTTCTCTAAAGACCTTTGCAACTCTGAGCCACATAACCTCCTGATCAGGGAGATTAATGAGACCACTGGAGAACAGAAAGCCAATCAGTGCATTTGTTATGAAGAGGAGAGTCATCAGAGAAAGGAGATATTCCTGATGCTTCTGAGGGAAGATAAATGGTCAAGCAAGACCTGGACCCACCTAGCGCAAATGGCACTAGCAGAATTGAAAATGTGCTCTCATTTTTCCAGAATTGACTCCCATAAAGCTCAGCTGACTGTTAACAATAGATAGAAACAAAAGTCCGTTTGACTGCTTCATCTTAAACACTTTGGAAAGACAGTTAAGACGAAAATTCAGCCATTCCTGGGCATTTTAAATAATAATAATAATAATAATAATAATAATAATAATAATAATAATAATATTTTAAGGTATGCACTTTATTTTAGCCTCCCAAAATAAGTAAGACTGGAGGCTACAAAGAAGGATTCTCAGACAGGAATGCCTGATACTTATAAAAAGAGACTATCAAGAAGAGCTGCCAGAGGCAGAAATTTTTAATTTAAGGCCTGCAGATATTCCTAACCAACACAGGTAGGCTTGGTGTTTGCTAGTACGATTATCCAGCCCTGAGTAACAGAATTAAAGGTTTCTCTATTAGACGCAGAGGTCATACTAGAAAAAGGATTTTACAAGATCAGATGACATTACATTGTTAAACTGTATCTTATGGGGAAGGACAACTGTAACACTAAAAGTTAAATATTAATTTGATAGTCCTGATAACTGGGGATATTAAAGACTGGTGAGGGAACTTCTATACACTAACATGTTCCGGCTGCTGCAACATTTATTCAGTACTCATGGTTTTTGTTTCTCTCATAGAAGAACCCATCCCCAGATGACTTTACAACCTGTTCTTCCCCAACCAGACTTCAATCCGAAATGACTTCTAAAAGACAACTCATGTCCCCCAACTGACTTATAAAAGGCAACTCATGTCCCTCACGCCATGCCCACTCACTTCACCCTGTCTCAGGTCAGAAGAAGAAATAATGATTGACGCCACTCTTCTTACAACAATGGAGAGAAAGATAAGTAGACTATCAATATAAGTAATTAATTAAGTCTGGTAAAATCAGGGAGATCGGTTTTGGGTAAGTTCTAAAAATTTGGAGAATCTTACCTGAGGGATTAAAATTTCCTCAGTGCTCTTCCCCTAATCTATTAAAGATTTGAAAGGGACACAGAGAAAAGGGGGAAATGATAGACCCAACCTGATCTTTTATTAAAATTGAGAGCCATCTTGCCACAAAGCCATGAAAAGGTAATTTTGGCTTTACCATAAATTACTGCAAATTCTGAACCTGCTTGAAATGCCTGCCCGTGCCTCGAACTCACGCATGCCCGGCTCTCTGACCAGATAGCAGCCCTCTCTGAAACTTTAGTGACACATCATAAATATTTGCCTTCTCTGGCCAGACAACATCCCTCTCTGAGGCTCTAATGGTCCTCTGAATTCTGATGTAGGGACAGCAAAAAAAACCTAAACTACCATTAGTGTGATGCTTGTCAGAGTTCTGTTATCTGTAACACCCCTTTTGTGTAACTTTCTGGGCTATAAAGCTGGGCTGTAGGAAAGCTGGGGTTGCTGTCTTGTTCCGGCTGTTTTGGGAGGGGAGGCAGCATGAAAGGTAGAAATAATAAGATTAATTTAATATGATTTTAATTAGAGTCAGTGGTCTTTTCTTGTGTCGTGGTCTAACAATTAACACTCCAAAAACATGGAGCTCTGACGGCCTAAAGACTTCTTGAGGAACTTCCTCTGAGGTTGGGCACTTGAAATATATGTTGTTGTAAGGAGCTTTAGCTTCCTTTCTAGTGAGACCATCAAAGATGGGTTTGAATCTATGTGACCTGGAGGACATGGTTTCTTGTATTCTAATGAACATAAGGCAGCAGTGCTGAATTTTCTCTTTGTAGGTAAACTGTGGCCACTGGGTGCTAAGTGTCTCCCCGTGTGGACTGTGAAGCCATTTTTTCATCCTCCACTTTTCGTGGTGTTTCGTGCTGCTGCACTGGGAGTTTGGTATTTGCTTCATGAAATACAAAGAGTTCAACTGGGACCCAGTTTTGGAGGGAGTTCTGTCACTTGTGGTGGGTCAGGGTCTGCAGGAGAATGCAACAACCAGGTTATATCTCACAGAGCTTGCCCCCTTGTACATAGAAATCTGACTCTGAACTTTGCCCTGGAACCTCTCCATGTAACAAGATGCCTTTACATAGAAGGTTCTGCTGGATGCACAATGTCAGTCACAAGCCATTTGGAAGGCAATGGCAAATCCTCATGGCCACACCACAGATGTATTATCACACACCTGCCCACCACTGCAATAGGCCCACTACTCAGCAGGCTCCAACTTACTGGCATCTTTGTTCTACACCATTTTCATGAAACTCGGTCAATCATGGCATTCTCTTGTACACTAATGATCAGTAACAAGACATCCAAAGGTTCTCTAGTGCCACCTGATTATTGGAATTTCAAAAATTTCATTGTATTTATCTAGCCATTTTTCATGGATGAAGTTGGAGACACTGTGGGTTTCAGTTCATTTAGGAACCATTAAATGGTGAGGAAGCTCATTTCAATGAAAGCTCTGGAGAACTCTCACAGGCAAGTCTTCCCATAGAGTCTTCAAAAGGTCGCATGAAGCCAGGCCCATTGAGGTCTTCAATGTGACGTCCAAGGGTGTTCTGATTCTCAACTATGGCTGCCAAATCTTTCAGAATAAAATCATGTGATATCCTAGCTGAGATTCCAAGGCTCTGTGGAAAGCCATCCTGTCCTTGATCTCAGTTTCCAAGGGCGAATCCCATGCGTGGTCTCCTAAAATCTGAACACAGTTCATGGCAATATTTCTCTGAGATCAGTTCCAGAACTCAGACTTTAAGGGGAATCACACCAGAGTTCAAGCCCAGGTAGACCCAGTCATCACTTCCAACCGCCACACAAATGACCACAATTAAAACCAAAGCACTCCCACAAGGCCCTCATCTTCTTCCATATAGACACTCATCATAACCTGTGGTTCGAGGTTTCCATGAGGGGATCAGTCCAAGACAGTGTACAAAATAACCTCCCTTGCCCCTCATTTGCCTAAAGTCAGGGTTGCCTGGACACCCTTCCTGAGAACCAGGAGTGATCAAATAGGCCTGCCATAAATACTGCTCTGCTTCCCGAATTTGAGGCCTCCTGACTCTCGGGTGTATATTCTTTATGTGAATTGGAATCATGAGAAAACCCAAGCACCTATGGGCTATCTTCTGCAGGGTTTGAAGAACTCATTTGACACAAAGGATCCCTATTTTCAATTGATGGAGGTCAGGAACCTTACAGAGGAAGGCGAGAGACTTCGTCCACAATGACTGCTTTTTTGGCCATTTTGGTTTTGGAAGCACACATGTAATCTTTCTTTAGATCCATCAGGTTCTGAGAATCTATGCAACAGCCTCACACATTGCCACGAGTCTGATGCAGACACATCCCTTTCGAAAGCAATTAAGCAAAGAGCTACAGGTGATGCCCATTAATTTCCATTGAAAACCATTTTTTCAGGCTTCACAAAGGGGTGGACTGAGACAAAGACGTTTCTGACATTCAGGGCAACAGAACAATAGGTAAGCAAATGGCCCAAAGCAGGGTTTCTCGAATGATATCTGAGTTTTCTGAGATGATCCCATTCCCTTCAGCTATCCAGTACGTGGCCATGTCACAGAGCCTGGAGGTGGTACATATTGTGGACACCAAACCATGAGCCTATTCTGGAGAGTGGCCCGAATTCAAGAAGAAAACAGGAACTTAGGAAGATAGTAGTTGTTGCCCATCTATAAGGCAAGCCACAGTCCATATATAAATTGGGCAGGATGAATGCTGTGAAGCTTTCTACAAGACAGGAAACATCCATTGATGCATTCTTTTTTCTAATATCTACAACCACAGACACAGTGGGATAAACAGACATAAAAACACTCGCCTTATCAAAAGACTTACTAGAAACGATCCAATCCAAACCAAACAAAGCGACTTTCCTACCTATTCCCAGATCATGAGAAAAAACCACAGACTCACACGCACACCCACAAAGTCACCGCCTTCCCCCAAGTAGGTCTGTAACTATCCAGAGTGTCCTCTGACTGATGGGCCATACTATGTTCCCCCAAAATGGGCTATCCTATCTCAGATCTGGTCTCCTTGCCAACAATGTGAAGTTGTCAGGTGCCAGTGGTGAGCCACTACCTGCTTTCTCAGGAAAGGCCCCTCTTCAGAGCTCTCTTGGCATTTGGCCATCTTCACATCAGTAGTTACCAAGAAAGACTGACTCTGTCCTTGGTAAATCCAATCATGTGAGACCACTGGGACTGGGACTGGGACTGCCTCTGGGTGCCTGGCTTTTTGGATCCCAAGTTCAGAGAGTTCCATCACCAAGAAAGTGATGTAGGTCACTTCCTTCTGGAACTGAATGAGGTCACTGCCTAGGCAATCACTTTTTCCTAACATTTGCTTCCAAGTGTCCCAATAGATGGAGGCTGCCCCTACTTCCTGTGACACTTTCACAAGTTAGAATGGTATATCAAACATAGCACCCGGAAGCAGCTCTCCACACAGGCCTGGTTTGGTCCATCTTCTCTACATTAAGAAGAGAGAGATTGCTTCAGACACACCCATTCATCCTGACCAGGTTGTTTGTCGTGGAAGATGACTTTTGCTCTCTCAGGTCCTTCATAGCTTCCTCTATCTTCCCCTGGGTTCATTTCTGCATGGACCTTTGAGGTTCTCAGCAGGTGGAAGGTCTCTTATGTTCCTGTATTGTAAGACCAACTCTGTCCCTGCTCTTCTGTAAAGTTAGATGGAGGGCAAAGAGTATGGTTAGGGTTAATAACATGTTTGATTTGGGTTAGGAATCATTCTGCTGGATGAATAATGGTATTGGGAACCTGCGATATTTGTAAGTATATATAGAGGTGAAATATATGTATGAAAACAGAAATCTAGGTAAGATTTGAAGCCCAGAAGGGCATTGGATCCTTGATTGGGATACTTAGCTTTGAATTATGTTCTGCACATGTGTCTCAGATAAATCTATACACAATGGTATAGGACCTTGTACTTGGATGATTGAATGTCGAAGAGAACATTCAGTCTAAAAAGGATAGTTGGTAGGATTAGGAAGATAGTTGGTAGAATTAGAAAAAAAGAGTGAGTATAGGATTTGAAAAAAAAGTTCTTTAGCAATAGGGTTTCAGGTAGAGAGAAAATGTAAATGTCAGCACATGTGAAGGGTTGGTCACAATGATGAATTGGGGAAAATATGTAGGAAAGCAGATATCAATAGAGACATAGGAAATCAGGGAAATGATAAAGTGATTGATTGGATTAGACATTTTCAGCAGGCTTGAAGTTGAATATATAATCTTAGGAAGAAACACATATGTAGTCACCAATAGGATTGACATTTGAGAGCATTAGCCAACCTGGACACGGGTGATTTTTATAATCCATACTCATATTCCATTTAGGCTTTGGTACAATCGTAAGTGTGACTTTGCATTTTCTTGCCAGAATATTACTGTGATAAAATGTATATGTAGATCAGGTGACATGAGTATTTCTTGCACCATTTCTGGGAGTAATATTTTGAAGAGGTATAAATTAGTATTGGGGGCACAAATAGGTGTACCATGTGTGTATGAATATAGAGAGAATGATTGAATAGACCATACTGTGAATAAATAATATAACTTGTTCCAACTTTACAAATTGGAATAAATTTATATCTCAAAATACATAGCAAATCTTATATTGATATACATACATTCATTCCAACCAGTTATACATCTAATGGTAATATTAGGGTTGTAGTTTATCATAAATTCTGTGTGAGTTTTGCTTCAAAATTGATTATGGAAATCGAAAATAATGTATTTGGAAAGAAGTCTCATGAAATGAGCAGTCAAAAACAAGTAGGAATATATGTGTTCTGAAGCAGGAAGTGATTGAATGTGTTACAAATGTCTTTAAATTTGTGAACTTGTGGATGAAATGTACATTTTATGATGTACAAAAACTGAAGAAATAGAAATGTACCAGTGTTGAATAAAATTGAACGTCAAAATACACATCATGTCCCATAGGAATCTAGTAGCATTGATGTTAAAGTGGGTCAGTTACTGTAGAAATATAAGGATTTGTTTGCACCATTCACTGAAGTAAGTTTTCAGTACTAGAAAACAAATATGTATTTCAGGTGGATGAATGTTTCTGAAAATAATCTTATGAAAAGTTGATTATAAAACCACATACATGAACATTAGTGAATTTAGGGAGTGTATAATAAGACACATGTATTTCATATTTTGAAAAATCTAGAGTGTATATATATATATATATATATATATATATATATATATATATATACACACACAAATACATTGGAAAGTAGAAAATATATGCCAATCAAAATTCATCATGAAATATATATCATCCACAGATCCAAAAATATTAATTTTACTGAACATGGATTTATGTATAATGTTGCTCAACTAAAAAGCTCACTCATAGTTTGAATTTTCAGTTCCAAAAGCATTTAGGAGGAGTGATTTCTTCTCATACTTTGTATCTGCCAAGTTAGCCACCTCACAAAAATGTACATGTATTCCAGGTAGGATTTTGTATGTGCATATAAAAATACATGTGCTGAATTGGCTACAGAAAATGGGAGACAGGAATTCACATGTGTGTTAACTTTAAAAACACATGGAGAACAATTTCAAGAAAAAAATTGACAAGATTTATAACTCCTACCCTATATCATGGAAAAGGCAAGACCAACTATTCACCATGCCTCCTCTGAACTGCTTGCATTTCTATTCTGTTTGGGTTATTTTTCTCCATCATATTAGGATTAGTAGTCAGAGTCTAGTAGGGTATGGGTTAGTGTCAGAGTTTCAGTATTTCGAATGAAAAATTGCAAAATGTATCCAATGTGTATGTAAATATGTGCTACACAAAAATCTTCCCACTCTTATCCAGAACAATGTCTTGACAATACCTTCGCCCCAAGTAAGAAACAATTAGAGGAAAAGAGTTAGAAATTCCGTGAATACATATCTGGAATGGAAAACAATCAGGAGTTCACAATCTTGGAAGTGGTAGAGGAGTTTTCAAAAGTAAGGAACAGGGTAAACACTCCACAAAAATGGAATTCTGCTGGCCTAGAGACTTCTTGGGAAACTCTCTGTGAGGTTGGGCACTTGAAATATATGTTGTTGTCAGGAGCTTTAGCTTCCTTTCTAGTGAGACCATAAAAGCTGCGTCTGCATCTATGTGACCTGGTGGACATTGTTTCTTTTTTTCCCAATGAACATGAGGCAGCATTGCTGAATTCTCCCTTTGTAGGTAAACTGTGGCCCCTGGGGGCTAAATGTCTCCCCATGTGGACTGTGAAGCCATATGGTCATCCTCTATTTTCGTGGTGTTTTTTGCTGCTGCACTGGAAGTTTGGTACTTGCTTCACGAAATACAAGGAGTTTAAATGGAACACAGTACGGGAGGGAGTTCTGTCACGTGTGGTGAGTCAGGGTCTGCTGGAGAATACAAGAACCAGGCTTCTATCCCACATAGCTTGCCCCCTTGACTATAGCAACCTGATTTTGAACAGCGTCCTGAAACCTCTCCATATAACAAGATGCCTTTACATATAAGGGTCTGCTGGTTTGACCATGTCAGTGACAAGCCATTTGGAAGCCAATGGCAGATCCACATGGCCCCACCACAGATGTTTTATCACACACCTGCCCACCATTGCTCTAGGCCCACTACTCAGCAGGATCCAACTTTCTGGCATCTCTGTTAAACACCATTTTAATGAAAACCAGTCAATCAAGGCACTGTCTGGTATACTCATTGTTGGAAAAAGTATAAACGGCAGCCATACCCCAGAGAAAAACCCCAACATGGCGCCTAAGGACTTCTTCTTCCTACCTTCTTCTTTTCTGAAGTGGCGCGAAAAGTTCCCGCCGGGTGAACTCTCCCACTGGTGCCAATTTCAAATCTCGCTGGCGGGGAACCTTAGCCCCAATGAGAACTAACTCCTGGGCTCCGGATCTGATATCTGAAAGAACTTGCCAATAAACGGGTTGCCTGCCATTTATCTAAGTCCTTTCATCTCCTCCTTAGTTCTATATAAGCACACAGCTTTTTGCAATAAAATTGGAATTCTCCCGGCGAAGTGCCTTTGAGTGGGGAGTTCTTTCATTTTGGTGCCCCATTTGAGGATACGGGTGAGCTCTTTCCAACAAGAGCCCCGTCCCCCGTTCCGCCCAGACACTCCGTCCTGGTCCGCTCTTTTCAGACGCCAGCTTCCTGCACTCACCACTGATCTGATGTATGTAAGCTTCCCCTGACCCCGGCTCGCCAACTTCCTTCGGGCTACCGCTAGTTTTGTGACCCTGGTCGTCCAGCACACTCTAGACGCCCGGTAGGGGAGAGGGAATTCCTCCCATCAAGACCTTTACTGGTCACAGTGGACCCTCTAGTGATCCGTTTCCCTTTGGGGCATGAGGGTTCTGAGTTTACACTAGAGGCTCTGTGGTTTTTCCTCCTTTGCTGCCACTGCTGCTGCCGGCTAGATTTGCTGTTTCCTGCAGGGCTGCTGTGTCTGGCTGAAGCTGCCTCTCTGCTCAGGGAAAACTGAACTCCCGTCCTAGAACTGCATTCTGCTGGAGCTGGAGTTCTGTTTTCATTACTGACTTCTTCAGCTGCGTTCGAAAACTTTCCTGACGTCAGGTTGCCCATGGCTCCAAACCCATTGGGTCTTCCAGATCGCACTTCACTGGTGACGACCAGGTAGTACCCTCTGTATTTCCTCACGACAGCTGGTCATTTTGGGGACACCCACGTGACCCCCATTCGCCCTGAATTTCCTGGAAGCCGTTCCAGCTCGGGTTTTCTCTTTGTCTCTCTCGCTTACTCTTATTCTCTCTCTCTCTCTCTCTCTCTCTCTCTCTCTCTCTCTCTCTCTCTCTTCCATCTCTCCCTGTGACAATGGGCACCTCTTCATCTGTACCTGAAGCCTCACCTCTCAAATGTTTAATAAAAAATCTGGCCACACTCTCCCTCACACCAGACATCAAGCCCAAACGTTTAATTAAATTCTGTACACAAGATTGGCCTCCATATCCACTGGATAATGGCAATCATTGGCCTCCAGAAGGCTCCTTAGATCCAAACCTCCCCTGGGACCTTTTTAACTACTGCCAGCGTCTGGAAAAGTGGAGGGAGATTCCCTGCATTGAAGGTATTAGCCTTCCCACACAGCACCTTGTCTCTGCTCCTCCTGCCCTCCCCGTCAGGTCCTCCTTGCTTGCAATCCCCTCTCTTTCCCTACTTCTACTTCTGACTTCACAGATTCTTCCTCATTCAACCCAGCAGATGAACCCCCACCTTCTTCCCAGCCCCATCTGCCCCTTCTCTTCTGCAATACCCTCCTCATCCTCTGCCTGATTCCATGGATCCTCAGCCTTCCATTTTATCCCCCTCCCCTCCGTCCTCTTCTGCCTGCTCCACTTCCTCCTCTTCCAAAGAGACACTCCCTTCCCCTCCCTCTCCTTCCTGTCCTCCGCCTGCCTCTCTCAGTCCTCCTTTTACCAGGTCTAAAGGACTCCTTCCCACCCCTAAGACAATCGCACCCCTTCGTGAGGTAGCTGGTCCTGAGGGTGTCATCAGAGTCCACGTGCCCTTCTCCAGGTCAGACATTACTCAGCTAGAGAGCAAGTTAGGCTCAATCACCACTAAACCCACCACTTACATTCGGGAGTTTCAATGGGTCCTGCAAGCATATAGCCTCACTCATCATGCCATATACATGCTCTTGGCCAATACACTTCTCCCCGAGGAAAGGCAATGGGTCTGGGAGCTAGCCCAAGCCCATGCTGATGAAAATCATAGGACCAATCCTGACCACCCCACGGGCTCTCATGCTGTCCCAGAGCAGGAACCCTATGGGATTACAACACCCCTGAAGGCTTACAGACTCATGACCTTTTTACATCCTGCCTCTTGGCGGGCCTGAAAAAGGCGACCCACAATGCTGTTAACTTTAAAAAGGTGCAGGAGGTCATTCAAAGGAAGGAGGAAACACCTTCAGAATTCCTGGATAGACTAACCAAGGCCCTTCAACACTGCACATAACTCGACCCAGAAACCCCTGATGGCCGTCATCTCTTAATGACATATGTTCTGGCCCAAAAATACTCTGACATTAAAGCCAAGCTTAAAAAGCTTGAACAGGGCCCTGCTACACCTCAGACCGAAATCCTCGCTGTCTCTTTAAAGGTTTTTCATGGTAGAGAGGATGAAAGTGAATGTCGTAGGAAGAGAGCTGAAAATGCCAAATTCCAAATGTTGGCCCAGGTCATTCAGAGAAGGCCATCACCACGCCGTCCCAATGTGACACCCCCTGGAGCTTGCTTCAAATGTGGTAAGGATTGTCCTTCGCCGAGAACACCCTACAACCCCTGCCCAACATGCCATCAAAGGAGACACTGGGGGGAAGACTGCCCAACAACCCGGAAGGGAGGTTGGTCAGCCACCCGGCAACCCCAGCCTCTCCTGGGCTTGGCAGAGGAGGAATGATGGAGCCCTGGGCCTTCCCTCCAGATTATTACCATCAAGAATCAAGAACCTAGGGTCACCTTCCTGGTGGATGGACGCTTCATTACCTTCCTTTTGGATACTGGTGCCACTTTTTCGGTCTTGAGGGAGTATTGGGGTTCTACCACACCCTCAAAAACTCCTATTGTCGTGGTAGGAGGTAAACATATTTTCCCTCAAAATCCCTTTTGTCCTTCACTCACTCCTTTCTCGTTATGAGCCATTGCCCCATTCCCCTTCTGGAAAGGGACATACTCTCACTATTAAAAGTCACCATTCACATATCACCCCACACCTCTCCTACCTCTCATTTCCTCATGATGTTCCTAGGGGCAGATACACCTCCTCCATGCACTCTCCCACGACTATCTAAACCAGTTAACCCTGAGTTTTGGGACACAACTACACCCTTTATGGCTAAATGCAGTCCTTTTCATATTGTCTTACTGAAGCCTTCAAGATATATTAGTCAACCATGATATCCACTCACAACCACAGCCTTCCTCGGATTAGAAGCCATCATCCAGGATTTATAATTAAAGGGGTATCTTAGGCCTACACACTCTCTTTTCAACACCCCCATTCTGGCAGTTAAGAAACCTAACGTGTCCAACAGGCTGGTTCTAGACCTTCCCCTTGTCTACTCCTCTGTGGTCCCCATCCACCCACTAGTGTCCAACCCTTACACCCTCCTCTCTCAGATCCCTGCCACTACTACCCACTTCTTGGTTCTAAATTTGAAACATGCATTCTTTTCTATTCCCTTGTTCTCAGAATCTCAGGATATCTTTGCTTTTACTTGCACTGACTCTCACACCCGCCATTCTCATCAGCTTACCTGGACTGTCCTCCCACAGTGATTCAGGGATAGCACCCATCTCTTTGGCCAAGTTCTTGCCCAGGACCTCACATCCTTTCACCCGACCTGTCCTGACTCTACTCTCCTTCAATATGTCGATGACCTTCTTCTATGTAGTCCCTCTGGGAACACTCTCAATCCCACACTGCACAGCTTCTTAATTTCCTAGCAGACAAGGGAAATAGGAAGTCTCCCCACAAGGCCCAGGTTTCCCAGTCTTCTGTCACCTTTCTTGGTTTTTGCCTTACACCCAGAAAAAAGGAAATAACACTGGATAGGAGGCAACTCCTCTCTGATCTTCCAGTGCCCCATACAAAAGCCAAAATACTATTATTCCTAGGACTATCAGGTTATTTTAGGGCCTGGATCCCAAATTATTCTCTTCTATACAAATCCTGTATGAACTAGCAAAGGGACCCCCTAGTGAATCTCTTGCCTCCTCCCCAAACTACCACTTGCGCAGGCTTCAGCAACTTGTCTTAAAGGCACTTGCCCTTCACCTTCCTGATCTTTCAAGACCATTTCATGTATATGTCCATGAAAAAGGGAGGCAAGAACTTGGGGTCTTAGGTCAAAACTATGGGCCTACATTTGCACCTGTGGCATATTTGTCCAAGCAAATTGACCCTACCATCCGTGAGTGGGCCCCTTGCTTAAGAGCTCTGACGGCTGGACAAATTTTACACAAAGAAGCCTCTAAGCTTACTTTTGGGGCCCCTTTAACTATCCACTCCCCACATCACTTGAAGGATCTTTTAGCTTATAAGGGCTTTCAAACCCTTCCTCCATCCAGAGTTCTGTCACTCCTCACTTCCTTTCTGGAAAACCCTAACATTACTTTCCTCCCCTGCTCTGCACAGAACCCTGCTTCACTGCTCTCAATGACTCCCACGTCTAACACACCAACTCATAATTGGTTGGAAACCTTAGATGATTTCCTCCCCTGTCATTCTTCCATTTCTGAGAGACTACTAGCCAAGCCTGACCTTATCTGGTTTACTGATGGCAGTTCCTTTAGGCAGAATTGCACTCATTACTTTGGATACACTGTAGTTTCAGCCACTGAGATTATAGAGGCCAAAGCTCTGCCTTCAGGAACTACCAACCAGCAGTCTGAACTTATAGTAGCCACTCGTGCCTGCCTTCTAGCACAAGGAAAATCCCTAACCCTTTATACTGATTCAAAATATGTCTTCCATATCTTATCCCATGCTGCAATATGAAAGGAGCGAGGCCTACTTACCACCAAAGGTAATGTGATCACTAATTCGGCTCTTATAACCAATCTGATAAAGGCCTCCCACTTACCCACCCAGGTGGGAGTTGTCCATTGTAGGTCTAATTAGAAGGACGTCTCTCTTATCACT